>NC_052153.1:39753125-40068568 GCF_902713615.1 Scyliorhinus canicula
AATGGTTAACTGGGGCTTGGTCTATCCCGTTCACTCTTTATCAACAAAGATACAATGCTCACAGTCCTTCAGCCAGTCACGTTTGAAAAGTGATGACCAGAGATTAGAATGGTGGTTAATCCTAACCTTCCACCTTATTATAATAGTTATATGGCCAACCAATTCTCTACCCTAGGGGTTGAAAACATTTAAGGCTGAGATAGTCAGATTTTTGGTCATTACGGGAATTAGGGAACTTGGGAGAACAGGCAGGAAAAGAGTTGAAGCCCAAAATCATGATCCTATTGAATAGTAGAGCAGACTCGATGGAACAGGTAGTCTACTCCTGCTCCTCTTTCTTAGGTTCTAATTTTAACCTTCCAATAGTAATTAAGTAATTGCCCAACCCCAACATCTGAAATGGATGATTTGGAGGTGGGTTGGGGTTGGATTCTAGTTTTTTCTCAGCATTTTTACACGCCACCCCATCAAAACTCATCCATTTTTGCTAGTTAAAAGTTCTTCCATTGGATCGGAGAAATTTTTAAAAATCTAATCTTAAATGAATAAGCATGCAGAGACCGTATTTATCTTGTAGACTAAAAGTGATCATGCTCTGATTTAAGCAATAATTTAAACTATTCACCTTTCTCTGTCACCAACCAAATTGGTGCTCAGTCTGCTTCTGGTGATAAACATAAGCCTTATTAGGGCCAAAGGTTAATAACTCGAAGCTTTTCTCTAACTTGTGCTTTGCATCTGACTTTGTTAAATGGTGACTGGATAAAGTAGTTCCCTATTAGTAAGTGCAAGGCATTGATGTGCATGATAAATATATATATAAAGCCAGAATCACAACACGTTGGATAACCAAATTATCCTTTTGGGAAACAGAACTATCTTTTCTCGACAGCAGGAAGAGAATCAAGTTTAAAAAGTGTGTCACATATGCTTTATGCAACAAATGAGTACTTTCTGGCTTAATATTAATTCATATCTGTTACACTTTTACATCAATATTAAATAAGCAGAAGGATGAAGTACCATACTATTCAAGGCCTCAGGAGAAAGAGCAAATTTTCTGTTTCTGGCCTATGTCACTGTATGTGCTACTTGACTCTATAAGAGCTCAAGGATACTTATGCTTACACAAGAAAAATGACACTTAATCTAAACTGTACTGGAGAATAGTCCAAATTTACAAGCTCCTTAGTCCCTTGGAGGAAGCCATCCTAAATATATTTGTGCACAAAAGGATGGAAGACATATTAGAAAATAAAGCCAGAAGCCTTCCCCTTCCCCGAGGACTGAGGTACTCTCCCCTTCTTATTCACTTATACACAAGCATGCACAAAACAATACAACTTGCAAATCTGAACTAGCATCAGAACACTTGTTCCCTTTATGCCATTGTTAATTACTTCCTAAACTAAATAGTTACCCGAGAAATATTATTTACAGCATATCTCTCTAGTTCCAGTAACACCTAACTATTTGTTGTTTAACTTACCTTGACATGTGTTCCCTTTCTCTTCATAGCCTTCTTTGCACATGCACTTCCCAATTGGGACTAACCATTCCCCATCAGCACTGCAGTACATTTTTGGAGTGTCATCTTTCATTGAGTTGTTGACACACGTGCCTGGCACTTCCACCAGTGAGGATGAATCAGCCCCTGTGATTGTATCTTCAAAGAAAGCAAGGTTATGGAATGTAGATGGGCACTTCTTGTAGTAGACTCGCACAGAGACCAGAGCAATACAGGCACCGACATCTTGAAAGGCGAGATAGAATCCTTTTTTAGACAGTGGGCCGACATCTCGCACTTCTGTATTTAACTTCATGACTCGATCTCCAAGGTCGAGTTCTGTGAAACTTTCATCTGCTGCTATCGTGTCAATTTTTATGTATTGGTTTTCTCTGATGTTCCTCCCATCTTCATCATTGGATTCAAAATGATACACATTAAAGGTTTCCTTACAGGTCCCGAGACCTCCAGGGAGACTATTGCAGTCTCGTAGTGTAAATTTTAACTCAATGAATATACGACGAGCCCCTTCATTGGAGATCCAGTTAGTCTGTAACCAGTTATTCTGATTTTGTTCCATAACATTACACACTTGGTATGTGTGTATGGGAGTGTAATTCTCATCAACTTCACTGATTTCTTCCCACTGTAGAAAGTAAACAAAAGTACAGTATTAGACAGAGCATAGTAAAGCACAATGTCAAAATATTTACAACTATATTTGCCACGGTAAATCTTTGGGGAAATCACAGATCTGTCATTATTAAAATATCAAAGTGTCTGCAACTACCTTCGGAAAAAGCAACCTACCCAGGTCCACGCCTCCTCCCTCTTCCCATAACCCACCTAAGCTTTTGGATAGTAAGGGGGAATTTAGCATGGCCAATCCACCTGGCCTGCATATCTTTGGACTGTGGGAGGAAACCCACGCAGACATGGAAAAAAAGTGCAAACTCCACACAGACACCAAAGCCCAGAATTGAACCCGGGTCCCTAACACTGTGAGGTATCAGTGCTAACCACTGTGCCGTACCGCATTAATAAAGGATTGGCTAGCTAACAGGAAGCAGACAGTAAGGATTGATGGGTCAATTTTGGGTTGATGAGCTATAACTAGTGGAGTGCCATGGGGATCAGTGTTAGGGCCTCAACTCTTTACAATCTACATCAATTATTTGGATGATAATTTGAAACCAAATGTGTGGTCGCTATTTTGGCAATGACATCAAGATAGGTTGGAAAATAAGTTGCCACGGTGAGGTAGAGTCTGCAAAGGGATATACATACAGGCAGGTTAAGAGAGTGAACACAAATTTGGCAGATGAAAAAGAATGAGGGAAATGTGAATCTGTCCACTTTTGCAGGGACAATACTGAAAAGTAGTGAGCTATTTAAATGGTGAGAGATTGCAAAGCTCGGTGGTAAAGAAGAATCTGGATGTCCATTTTTAAAATTAATTTATGGGATGTGGGCTTTGCTGGCTAGGCAAGTATTTATTGCTGACTCCTAATTGCTCGAGAAAGAGGTGGTGAGCTGCCTTCTTGAACCTCTGCAATCCCTTGGGTGTAGGTACACCTACAGTGCTGTTAGGGAGGGAGTTTGAGGATTTTGACCCAGTGACAGTGAAGGAATGGCAATACATTTCGAAGTCAGGATGGTGAGTACTTTGGAGGGGAAGGTCTAGGTGGTGGAGCCCGCATGCTCCAAAATGATATTGGTCATTGGTTTGGTAGGTACTGTCTAAAGAGCCAAGGTGAGTCCCTGCAGTATGTATGGCATACACTGCTGCCACTATGTGTTGGTGATGGAGGGAGTGGATATTTGTGGATGGGGTGCAATCAAGAGGGCTGCTTTGTCCTGGTGTCAAGCTTCTTGAGTGTTGTTGAAGCTGCACTCATCCATGCAAGTGGGGAGTATTCCATCACACTCCTGACTTGTGCCTTGTATATGGTAGGCAGATTTTGGGAAACTAGGAGGTGAGTTACTCATACAGGATTCCTAACCTCTGACCTGCCCTTGTCATCACCAAATTTATATAGTCCAGTTCAGTTTCTGGTCAATGGTAACCCCCAGGATATTGATAGTGGGGGACTATCCCATTACTATCGCTAATAGTAATGCTACTGAATGTCAAGGGGCAATGGTTAAATTCTCTCTTGTTGGAGATGGTTATTGCCTGGTTCTTGTCTGGATGATGACCTTCTTGCATTTGGACATGTGTGTCTATGTGGGTTTCCTCCGGGTGCTCCGGTTTCCTCCCATAGTCCAAAGATGTGCAAATTAGGTGGATTGGCCATGCCAAATTGCCCCTTAGTGGTAGGTGTTCTTTCGGAGGCTCGGTGCAGACTCAATGGGATGAATTATCTCTTTCTGCACTGGAGGGATTCTATGATTCAACAGAAACCACTTTTACACAGGGAAAAAATGTACTCCAGGGAAAGGGAGTCTAAAGATATGACACACCAGACATGTATAATATGACTATGCACACAGAATTATGAACAGTTTTTACTTCTTTTGCTCTGTACTCTTGCGGAGGAATAGTAAAGGCTTTCTTTGAAAAAGGTGATGATTGTCGCAGACCTTTCATAAAAGAAATTCAGTAATATGCTGTTTTGCCCTTCAGGATAATCATATTATACAAAGCAGGATATAAACTTACACTACGCTCATTAATTGTCCTTTATATGAAAAAAAAGGTTTGTCTGATTAAATTGAATAACCTTGATCTTCTCTGAACCTGTCTGCATTCACTGCTCAGGCTAACCAGAATGTCATTCCCTGATGTCTGAATGACCTGGCAACAGAAAACATTCTAAATGTGTGCAGCCACGTGCAAAACAGTCTTGTACCCAACTCCCCAGACACTAATCTGTCCACAGTTTTTCACACTGATAATATTACATTTGCGGCTTAGTCTCAACAACTGCATCCATAAATCAATTTCAGCCCAGCTTTAATTATCTATCTGTAATCAGGGGCTATTCAGGCCAAATTTACATCTCATTCCTGCTAGCCAAGTGGTCACATTAATCCTTTTATGCTTATTCAAGCTTAAATTATTATATTCTCTAATAAACATTGAAGTCCTTTCAGCCTGGTCTCCGTGAGCAGCATTAATGTATCTCACTAGCAGACACATCTATGAGTAAACCAGAATTCTGGCGTTAAAAGATAGAAAAGCCTCGATTCCTCACACCCATTAATGGGCTTGTTTTATGCTGCCCACTTACACCATCCTTGATGCTGTAATCGTACAGCTGTCCTGACTCCAGCATCAGCAGGTGGAATCACAGTTTTCTGATTCCAGTACATCCCCTAATTATTACAGCATTGGACCAAAGCACTAAATGTAATCATGCATAGAGCTTTGCTGTTATATCGCCCATCCCCTGCCTTCTTAATGAACATTTATCAAAATATAATCGACCGTTATACAATGCGACATTCTTTGTATGCTATGGTGCTTTAAGATCTGCACACCTTTAGACTTACATTGCTAATAAAACGCGTCCAATAAGAATAGATGCATGAATTTTCGCTAAATATATATGTGAAAACCGGATTACAAGAATCCATAATTAAAGTTGTTAAGAGTCATTCAGCTAAATGGAGCTGAACAGATTAATCATGTGTGGAGGGTCTTGTATCCTCAGCTGTTAGCAGCACAGCGATCACATTCAATAGCTCTTGTAGAGTAGGGATATGAATTTGACTTTGTGCAGCAGATAGAACAGTAGGTGCCCACTAATTACAAAGAAGGACCTAGGTGAGTTGTTTTAATGAAATAGTTAGTGAAAGATATGTGATATGTTTTGTATTTCAGGAAAGGATGGATTCTCAAGGGAAAAATGGCATGAATGGTATGGAATTTGCGGCGAACAAGGCTAATTGCAAAAACAGATCTTGTGCTGCAAAAGTAAAATAAAAGGCACACTGGTTTTCATGCTGATATGGCAGAACAATGTGTCTTTGACACCATCTTTCAGGCTATAAGTCGTACAAGTCTGTACAGTAGCTAAGTGATGCGACCATCAATTCACTTGAGACATGAGTAGAAGTAAACCATGGCTTTAATCAACTTAGAACAGTGCCTGCCTGCGACTGAACCAATACTGAGAACTGCCTACACGTCGACTGCTCTTTATACCTCCCTTCAAGGGGAGGAGCCATGGGCGGAGCCCATACATGCCCCAACATGTTCCCCTATGGATAATGCCATACAATGGCCCATAGGAGAAGCCCACAAGGGCAACAGCATAGCACAGATACAAATACAAGGGCAACAGCACAGATACAAATACACTGGTGGATTATTGCTATAATACATCCACCATACTAAGAAAATCCAAAGCGAAAAGGGAACATTAGATCCATCAAATCTGCATCTACCAGAGCCAGGATCAACATATTTTCACAGCGCCAGGGACCCGGGTTCTATTCCCGACTTGGGTCACTGTCTGTGCGGAATCTGCACGTTCTCCCCGTGTCTGTGTGGGTTTGCTCCGGTTTCCTCCCAGAAGTCTTGAAAGACGTGCTTGTTAGGTGAATTGTACATTCTGAATTCTCCCTCTGTGTACCCAACAGGTGCACGAGTGTGGAGACTAAGGGATTTTCACAGTAACTTCATTGCAGTGTTAATGTAACCCTACTTGTGACACCAATAAAGATTATTATTATGATTAGACTTTCCTCCACTGCCATTTGTGAATCCCCGATTTTGATTTTTCCACTACCTATGAAGCTCAAAATAAAGTTGTACTATCAATAGTATTTTAGTCCTTGATTTCCCTATTCAACAGATATTGATCTAATTTATAATGGCTCAGGCTCTGAGGACATCATGATCCAGAGAGTGGCAGGCTTCTGAACTGGCAGCGCCAGTTGACTTCGAGTTCACTTCAGAAGCCCCTTCTTCCCATGGTGTAACCCAGGGGCCCACGAGCATCCGGAAGGAGGAGGAACCACTAGAACACCTCCCTGAGCCTTCCACCGAGTAGAGTCTGCGAGTGACCAGTCCTTGTGAATCTCCACTTCCTGTTACCGGTGCATCTCAGGGGAAGCGGGCTGAACAGGGTAATTCAGCAACACCAGTGCCACCTGAGAGTAAACCGGGGCCCTTCAGGTCCCAGCCAAGGGCATCTCAGGAAAAAGGGTACATAAGGCAGCAGGCCGCCTCCACCTCTGATGTTGCATCCTGTGAATACACCTAGACGTAGTGGATGAGTTTGCAAGGCTAAGGAATTGTAGGGGCACAGAGTGAGCATGGGTGAAGTTAGGCACAGATCGCTGGGGGTCTTTATCAAATGTTACAAATGCACTTGTAACTACATTAAAAACTCTTATTCTTCACAACCTTAAGGGGACCACTGTCGTTAACTCTTCTCAGCAGGATAGTGCTTCACTCCATCGTAACACAGCTCTTCTCACAGACCCTCAAAGTCAGTCATATAGTTGGGCCCACTCAAAGTGAGAATAACATAATTCCTGAAAGGACTCGAACATTAATCAATGAGCCCTGGACCCTCACCCATAATCTCCCTCTAGTGCTACACAACATAGGGATTTTGGGCTAAACCTCACTTGCACATGAGCCAGGGAGTCAGCGTGCTGGTAACCAAGAGAAAGGAGTCAGACATGAGCAATAGCCAAGGAACTTCACATAGCTTTCCTCACTGCAAGTTGTCATCACCCTCCTGCATTTTCTTATCAACAGCAAGACTGTCTCCCCAGGCCCAGCACTCTGATGACCGAGGTTTACTACAGCACTCCTTCTATGGTCATGGAGGGGTTAGCACGGCCTTGTGGGAGAGGTGGGGGGGTCGGTACCTCTTGAGCTAACAGGTAGCACAGTTTCCTTATAGTGTGAAACAGGAAGCAATGAGGGCAGCCCTGTTCCTCCTACCCATAAAAACTCTTCACCCCCGCCTGTCTTCCATCTTCCGTTCCTCACCGGCCTCACCCTCCACTTCCTCCTGGGTTTCCTCTTGGACAGGATCAACTGGATGATCCTGTCCACCTTGAGAGCCAATGGATCCTAATGGCAGACACTGGAGTCCGGCTCTTCTGCCGAAACAGAACCTCTCGATCACAAGCACACAAGCATTTATCCTACAAGATACCACCTCCCTCCTCGACTTTGAGAATGTGGGCAGCTGACGTTGTTAATGGTTAACTCATGAGGGCCATTTAGTTTGATGAGCATGAGTCACCGGAATGTTTTAGGGCAGAATTACTTTCTGCATCAGGGATAGGCGAGACAAATAGGCACCCTTCTTGCTCAGACTGCAGCATTCCTTTTTTTAAAAATATTTTTTATTCTCCTCCTTTTTCACATTTTCTCCCAACTTTACACCCAATAATAAACAATAATCAGTAATGAATGTAATGTTAATTCCCATATCAATAACAACGATCCCATCCTCCCACCAAACCCTAAACATTAGCCCGCATGTTCAGATAAACAAATGACAAAAAGGAATCAGGAATCACCCATAGTTACCATTAACACACACCACCCCCTCCCCCCAACCCTCCCAGCCCCCCTCCCCCCCATAATGTCCGATGTGATCCAATTCTCGAAAGTGCGTAATGAATAACACCCATGAATCGTAGAACTCCTCCATCCTTCCCCTCAGTTTATAATTGACCTTTTCAAGCGTCAAGAATTCCAGCAGGTCCCCCCACCATGCCAGAGCACAGGGTGGAGAGGTTGATCGCCACCCTAACAGGATCTGCCTTCGGGCGATCAACAAGGCGAAAGCCTCTGCGCCCATTTCCAACCCCGGCTGGTCTCGACATCCCGAGGCCCTGGTCCAGTTTCACGTGAACCAGGCTGCAGCATTCCTGAGATCTTGGGCGCGATGCTCCAAGCGCCGCGCCGGCTGGAGAATTGCCGCAACCGCGCCAAGCCGCCCCGACGCCGGCATGCGATTCTCCAAGGTGCGGAGAATCGGCGCCATTTGCGACGGCGCGTTTGAGGCGGCGCCGTGCTGGCCCCCTGTAGGGGCAGAATCGATCGTCCTCGCACCCATTTCACGCCATCGTGAAACGCAACGCGTTCACAACGGCGTAAACACTTAGTCTCCATTTTGGAGAATCCCCCCCCCCCTTATTGCTGTTAGGTCTCTACATTTCTGTACAGCCACTGCATTCATTTTTAATGATTGCATGTTCTACAACACATGTGCACTACCCCATGTTTCTCCAAGTAATGACACACAGTTGTGGGGTTGCTGAGGCCCTCTTTCTGGCACCCTCCTTCCAGGGCCCCATCTTTCACCCCCCCCCCCCCCCCCCACCCCCCGAACCTTCCGGAGGCCCCTTCATACCCACCCTGCACACACCATCCCTACTCTTTATAGCCCCCTCTGTCTTTTCATGCACATGCCATCCCCTCAGGCCCTGACCCTTGCTTGGCTGTGCCACTCTGGCACCCTAGCACTCTGGCACTGCTAGCCTGGCAGGGCTCCTGCCAGCTTTGTAGTGCCATCTAGACACTTTGGCAGTGCCAAGGTACTCATGTTCAAGAGAAGGGCCAGTGGGCCAACCTGCCCTGACCATGACACCCAGGGGCCTCCGATGGCACGGGAGTCCCGTTCTCCCCCCCCCCCCCCCCCCGCACATGATGTTCCACGTGGTCCACGTTTGTGTGGACCACTACTGGATACGCACCAGGCTGGGGTCTCCCTGGGGAGACCAGTAGATGCTGAGAGGCCGATAGATTCCCGGTCAGCACGCTGAAGTTGGTTTTAAACCTATTTTGGTGCACAAGGTTAGGTCCCACCCATTATGGGTGGTATCCTGATCGTGACGCCTCACGAGGTCTGGGTAGATCTTGCGAGACGTACTGGCTGTCAGGAAGCCCACGGGAGTCTTCTCCTGGCATCTACCAGCCGTGTCACGCTGACATTAGGGAGCAACATGGCTGGTAGATTCCGCCCTTAGTCTCCCAAATGGAGAATTCCAGCCCTTATCTTGGGTGTACAGGGCATAATTACAAAGGCTGCAGATGACCCAAAACTTGAAAGTGTGACAAAAAATTAGAAGGGTCATAACAAACGTAGAAAAACATGCATAAATGAACTAAAGAAATGCGTAGACACATGGCAGATAAGATTGAACGCAGAAAAGTATGCAGTGATACATTTCTGGGAGCAAGAATGAAGAGAAACAAATTAACTAAATGGTACCATTTTAAAGACAGTGCCCAAACAGAGAGAGTTTATGGTAAAGTCGACATCGTCACAGATGACCATAGGCGGCTGTCCCCTTTGAGCGGAAGAGCGAGCTGCCTGCTGGCGATTTAACCTGAGGGTCACCACACCTCAGGCGAGGGCAAGGTTGAGAAGGTGGGCTTTCAGGAATAGCCCCAGCCGGAACAGGAATTGAACTCCTAAACTGTTGGCCTCGCTCTGCATCACGAACCAGCTGTCCAGCCATCTGAGCTAAAATGGGCTGTCAGTTTGCTAAGACCAGTTTTACACTACTGTATTGCACAAGTTTAAAATTACCCCTTACATGTGAGGGGTGATTTAGAGCAAAAGGTGAACCTGAACCCAGTGAATAATTGGCCATTTCAGACCATGCTGAAAAGCTCTGGACCCTCCTCAGCTTTTCACAATAACAGAGTAAGATATAGAACTGACTAGATAATTGTTTCCACCAGGAATCTCTTTCCTTGTACCCGGTGAACATGCCATTTCTGTATCTCCATAATCTTATTCCATCCACAATAGTTATCATGCTCTTTTCTTCCTGTATTCCCATATTAAAATTTCTTTAATTAACATACTTATTTTCTGTCCATATAGCAGGATTTCTGGAGGCGACACGGAGATGGAGGTCACACCTTGCGTGGCTCCTGCTAGCGTTTTCGCTTTTTGGCCCTTTTCATCCAGTTTTGGGGGAACATTTGTATGAGCTGTCTTCAGTAAGGTTGTGGGAATTAGAGGATGTCGAAATACCAACGAAAGAATACGGCACAAAGAGGAACGAGTGCTAGTCCACCTGCAGGTCGATGTTCAGTGCAGAGGTCTGTGGGAGGAAAGATGGCGGATGCAAACTCGCCGGGGCAGGAGGGGCTAAGGCCATTAGTGAATACGCTGGCTGAAGTGATGGCGGTGGAGTTTGCGCGGCAGTTTGCCAAGCATTTTAAGCGGCATGGGAAGGAGATGATGGGAATGCTCAAACAGCTGGTGGAAGATACGCTGGCCCCGATAAAGGAGGCTCTTGGAAAGACGTCAGAAACGGTGCGGTATCTTGCCGAGGTGCTGAATTGGGTGGAGGAGGCATTGTCGCGGCACAGCGACCAGCTCGCCTCGATGGGAGAAGAGTTGGAGAAGGTGGAGGAAAGTAATAAAGGGCTGAGGGCCAATGTGGAGGACCTGGAGAACAGGTCACGGCAGCAGCACCTTTGGATCATGGGACTACCCGAGGGGCTGGAGGGCTCGAGGCCAATGGAAAACTTTTCGGGGATGTTCACCAAATTCGCCCATGGTGTTGGGGATAGTATATTGGCATGGATAGTGGATTGGTTAACTGTTGGAAAACATTAAAATGAGATGGGTATTTTCATAATCTATAACTAGTGGCACAGGGATCAATGTTGGGCCACAATTATTTCCAATGTGTACTGATGACTTGGACGAGGGAAGTGAATCAAAGTTTTCAGATGACACAAAAATAGGTGAGAAGGCAAGTGATGGCGATGACACACAAAGTCTACAGAGGGATATAGACAGGTAGATGAGTGGGCAAAGACTTTGCAGATGGAATATAATGAAGGAAGACAAAAGCTGTGTACTTTGATAGGAAGAATAAAGGAGCTGAATATTATTTAAATGGAGAAAGGCAGCAGAAAGCAGCAGCACAGAGGGATTGGGGGTCCTCGTTCATAAATCACAAAAAGTTAGCATGCAAGGTCAGCAGGAAACAAGGACGGTAAATGGAATGTTGGCCTTTATTTCAAAGGATATGGAGTATAAAAATAGGCAAATCTTGCTAAAACCATAAAAGACACTAGTTAAACCACACCCGGAACTGTGCAGAGGTCTGGTCCCCTTATCTTAGGAAAGATATACTGGCAATGAAAGAAGTGCAGAGAAGGTTCACTAGGTTGATTGCAGGTATGGAGGATGTTTCCTATGAAGAGAGGTTGAGTAAGTTGGGCGAGTACTCATCAGAGTTTAGAAGAATGAGAGGTGACCTTATTGAGACATATAGGAAGCTCAGGGTAGACAGGGTAGATGCTGAGAGGTCGTTTCTCCTTGTGGGAAAGTCTAGAATCAGGAGGCATAATCTCAGAGTAAGAGACTGCCTATTTAAGACAGAAATGAGGAAAGATTTCTTCTCTCAGAGAGTGATAAATCTATGGAGTTCTTTATTGCAGAGGACTGTGGAAGCTGGGTCATTAAGTATGTTCAAGGCTGAGATAGGCAAATTTCTCATCGGTAAGAGAATGAAGGGTTATGTCAATAAGGCGGGAAAGTGAAGTTGAGGATTACCATATCAGAGCAGTCATGATCTCATTGAATGGTAGAGCTGACTCAATGGGCTGAATGGCCTACTTCTGCTCCCATGTCTTATGGTCTTGTCAGCATCAGGGTCTGCTGGTTGTTGATCTCCAGAAATAGCCAGGAGATCCAAAAACCTTTGAATTTTCTGGGTGTGAGAACTTAATGAAGGGAATCTAAATTTATTTTTCACTATGCCTGGATCTTCTTCAGTCTCTGGTTGTAGAGGTCTTCGGTCAAATCCCCAAACCAACAATCTTCAAGCAGCCCTCAGACAGAAGAAAAAGAGATGGGAGGTCAATAATCCTCCCTCTATCTAATTTAAATAGATGGCATTTAAGGAGGTTGGGGAAGTCCCATGAAATTCTCTAATCATAGAATCTTAGAATTTACAGAGCAGAAGGAGGCCAGTGCAGAAGGAGGCCATTCGGCTCATCGAGTCTGCACAGGCTCTTGGAAAGAGAACCCTACTTAAACCCACACCTCCACCCTATCCTGTAACCCAGCAACCCCATCTAACCCAATGGCAATTTAGCATGGCCAATCCACCTAACCTGCACATCTTTGGACTGTGGGAAGAAACCGGAGGAAACCCACAAAGACACGGGGAGAACGTGCAGACTCTGCACAGACAGTGACCTAAAGCGGGAATCGAACCTGGGACCCCGGCTCTGTGAAGCCATAGTGCTTTATGATACCGAGCTGCTTTATTGAGTAGCTTTATTAATGCAAGTAATCAAATGCATAAATATTCTTTGAGCCTTTTTAACAAGTTCCTTGAAAGGTTTAAAGATGTCAAAACAAGCTTCTGTAAAGATTAGAGAATGTAAACTGTGAAGATTAGAAAAGCTAAACTGTGAATGCTGGATATATCTATGCTAAGAAATTTTAGAAACATGATGCAAGTGTACTACATCATTGGAAACCAGAAAACACAAGTTAATATTTTACACTGAAACCTTTTATCAGCTGATAAATCTGGGATATCTGCTTTATTTGACTAACCAGAAAGGAAGGTAGAGAGCAACAGGAGCTATTCTCAAGTTTTATACTCTACCCTCTCATTACTCGAGAAGAATATCAAATGCCTGGAGCCAATTATCAGATTATTAGGCTCAAAGAATTCTGTATCTGTTACACAGTTTGCCCAATTCTTCATCCTTTTTCATGGTATTAATCTTCGGAATCTATTTATTTTTTCAGAATACTCACTGATGAACACATAATAATAGTGTTCTTTAGTGTCACAAGTAGACATACATTAACACTGTGAAAAGCCCCAGTCGCCACACTCCGACGCCTGTTCGGAGAACGTGCAGACTCCGCACAGACAGTGACCCAAGCCGGGAATCAAACCCGGGTCCCCGGCGCTGTGAAGCAACAACTAAAATGATCCCTGCATTGTTCTTCAGTCTTTCAAATAATCACATCTGTTGAATTAACTATGCTGGTTCAGTCAGCTAGACAAAGTTTAAAAGGTTGTCAATTATGAGTGAGCAAAAGTGTCCACAGAGCATTAACTGAGCAACACAAAACCACGCAATCAAATAAAGAGAAAGACTTGCATTTACAGCAGGGTTCGATTTTGGTCTTAGGTAATAATCTGTGTGGAGTTTGCATGTTCTCCTCGTACATGTGTGGATTTATTCCAGATGCTTTGCCCCCCCCACCCCGCAATCCAAAGATGTGCAAGTTAGGTGCATTGGCCATGTTCAAAATTGCCTCTTAGTGTCCAGGGATGTGCAGGTTAGTGGGGTGATAGGGTTGGAGGGAGCCAAGGGCCGGTGCAGACACAATGGACTAAATGGCCTCCTCCTGCATTGTAGGGATTCTACATAGTGTTTTCAGTAACCATCAGATGTCTCAAAACACTTTACAGCAAATCCAGTGCTATTTAAATAACTATTGCAATGTAGGAAACGCAGTAGCCAATCTTGCTCACAGCAAACTCACACAGTCACCTGATAATGACCAGATAACGTGCGTTTATGATGTTGACTGAATCATAGCATCATAGAATTTACAGTGCAGAAGAAGCCCATGTGGCCCATCGAGTCTGCACCAGTCCTTGGAAACAGCACCCTACTTAAGCCCACACTTCCACCCTATCCCCATGACCCAATAACCCAACCTAATCTATTTGTACTAAGGGCAATTTAGCCTGGCCCATCCACCTAACCTGCATATCTTTGGACTTAAAAACATTCTAAAAGCAGTCTTTCTGATCAAGAACATATGGGAGACTCAAGGCTCAACTCAGGGAAATTGGTCATCAAAATACCAGCACTGATTTGACCTCGTTCCATGACAAGGAAGACAATGAAATTAGCGGCGGGTCTAAAGACAATGGATTTAGTCCTCTCAAAGTTCAACTTGGGGAAATTGCAGCTCATCAGAGGCAATTAAGGGGTGAGAGGTAGAACTGTTACATTATATTTGGAAGCTGATTCAATTTAGGCAATGATTTTGATAAAAGACAACATTGTGCAGATGAGAAAGAGCAAAGAGCCAAGGATAAACACTTGCAAGGCCCATAGTTATTGTTGATCTTCTGTCTACCAGGGTAAAATAAAGCAAGGGAAATCTCCGAGGTGGACAAAAGAACAGTACTTCTCAAATATATGCATTATTTGCTCTTCCAGCCACTTGATGGAATTTTCCATGAATCAAACTTTTATTTTGAACAACTGTAAGAAATACAGGAAAAGCTGCTGAACAAAAAAAAGGCCTTTCTTTTATTCCTTTGATGACCACCATATAAAAAAGGTGTTCAGAGACTACCGTATGTTTATTATTCCATTAACTTCACACCATAAGGTGAGGGATAAATATTGGCCAGGACCATAAGACATAGGAGCAGAATTAGGCCACTCGGACCATCAGGTCTGCTCCGCCATTCAATCATGGCTGATGACATAAATTTAAGGTAAATGGTGGAAGATATAGGGGGGATGCCAGAGGTCGGTTCTTTACCCAGAGAGCAGTGGGGGCATGGAATGCACTGCCTGTGGAAGTAGTTGAGTCGGAAACATTAGGGACCTTCAAGCGGCTCTTGGATAGGTACATGGATTAGGGTAGAATGATGGGGTGTAGATTAATTTGTTCTTAATCTAGGACAAAAGTTCGGCACAACATTGTGGGCCGAAGGGCCTGTTCTGTGTTGTATTTTTCTATGTTCTATATTTTTCACAACCCCATTCTCCTGCCTTCTCCCCATAACCCCTGATCCCCTTATTGATCAAAACACTATCTATCTCTGTCTCAAAGACACTCAGTGATTTGGCCTCAACAGCCTTCTGCAGCAAAGAGTTCCACAGATTCACCACCTTCTGGCTGAAGAAATTCCGCCTCATCTCTGTTTTAAAGGATCGTCCCTTTAGTCTGAGATTGTGTCCTCTGGTTTTAGTTTTTCCTACAAGTGGAAACATCCTCTCCACATCCACTCTATCCAGGCCTCGCAGTATCCTGTAAATTTCAATAAGATCCCCCCTCATCCTTCTAACCTCCAACGAGTACAGACCCAGAGTCCTCAACCGTTCCTCAAACGACAAACTCTTCAATCCTGGGATCATTTTTGTCAACCTCCTCTGGACCCTTGCCAAGGCCAGCACATCCTTCCTTAGGTACGGGGCCCAAAACTGCTCACAATACTCTAAATGGAGTCTGACCAGAGTCTGATATAGCCTCAGAAGTACTTCCCTGGTCTTGTATTCTAGCCCTCTCAACATGAATGCTAACATTGCCTTTGCCTTCTTAACTGCCGACTGAACCTGCACGTTAACCTCAAGAGAATCGTGAACAAAAACTCCCAAGTCCCTTTGTGCTTCTGATTTCCTCAGCATCTCCCCATTTAGAAAATAGTCCATGCCTCCATGTCTCCTTCCAAAGTGCATTACCTCACACTTTTCCACATTGTATGCCATCTGCCACTTCTTTGCCCACTCTCCTAGCCTGTCCAAGTCCTTCTGCAGCCCACCTGCTTCCTCAAAACTACCTGCCCCCTCCAGATCTTTATATCATCTGCAAACTTAGCAACAGTGCCTTCAGTTCATTCTTCCAGATAACTAATGTATATTGTGAAACGTTGTGGTCCCAACACAGATGCCTGAGGCACACAACTCATCACCGGCTGCCATCCTGAAAAAGACCCCTTTACCCCCACTTTCTGCCTCTTGACAATCAGCCAACCCTCTATCCATGCCAGGATCTTACCCTTAACACCATGGGCTCTTAACATATTTAACAGTCTCCTATGCGGCACCTTGTCAAAGGCCTTCTGGAAATCTAATAAATCACATCCACTGGTTCTCCTTTGTCTAACTTCCTTGTTACTTCCTCAAAGAAGTCTAACAGATTTGTCAGACATGACCTCACCTTGACGAAGCCGTGCTGACTCAGTCCTATTTTGACATGCACTTCCAAGTATTCCGCGATTTCATCTTTAATAATGGGCACTAAAACCTTACCAATGACCGATGTCAGTCTAACTGGCCTATAATTTCCCTTCTTCTGCCTCCCTAGTGATAATTCCCCTGCTCTTCTTCAAAACAGCATAATCTATGACATCCACCCTAACAGACAAATGGGGCCTTGATTTAACATCACGTCTGAAAAAGGGCAGCTCTAGCAATGCAGAATTCCCTCAGTACTGCACTAAAGTGTCAGCCTTGATTTTGTGCCCAAGGCCTGAGGTGGGTCTTGAGTTCTGACCTTGTAACACAGAGATAAGAACTAGGAGCTGAGCCATGACTGACATCTAAGCCAGTCCATTTTGGTTTCAAACCCAGCTATCTGAAACCAGCAACTACTTAAAATGAACAAGTATTATTTTGGTGAAGCCCCAAGATGTGTTTATAACCTAGTCAGCCATTGTTTCAGTCCTTACTGTACAACAAAACATGTTTACAACTGGCAGTTATGTTGCCCTTTTAACTTATCAAAAAGACCCCTACATGCTTTATAACTGGACACCAAAGCCTGAATTTTCCCTCCCAGATCAGGAAAATTCCAAGCTCCACAAAAGTAACTGGAGAAAAAGTGCCCTAGATGGTTAGATTTTCATTCCAGGGCCGAAAACCCAAACTTCCAGAAAAGGGTTTTGTTTGTTGACACAGCTGATGGAAAGCTTGCCTGATTGACTGTTTTATGGTGTTTTAATGAACTATTGTTTCTGTGATCTATTTTATCAATGGCTCAATGTTTATTTGCACAAGATAATGAGGTGTCATGGGCTTATAATTCTGTTACTTCAAAGGTCTGATTGATTGACAGATTGATAGGATTGTAGCAATGGCTTGGGTCAAATAAGATACATGACTTGTGCATTGCCAGATTTAGTTTTATTGAACAGCCAGCAGGTGGGATGATTGAATTTTTATGAAAAATAAACAGGATGGTTTCAATTTTGTTAATGCGAGGGAAGATCTTGCTTGTACTTAGCAGAGTGATCGTTACATCATGTGGAGCTGGTCGTTGTCTGTATAAATGGCTGCATAATCTATGCCTATGAAGGATCTTGTGCAGAGCAGTCAAATAAGGTGGGGGTTCAAAGATACATTTGGTGGACACCAGAGATGACTGTGCAGATTTAGGAATAGAGGAATATCAGAGGAGATGTGCTGATCTTGTGAGGAGAGATACTTGTGGAGCAATTGAGCCAACTGCCACCCATCAATTTAAAAAGATAGATACATAATCTTTCCTGCTCAGTGTGTTACACTCAAGTGATACAATGAACTCACGAGTTAGAACAAGAGAATATGCCCCACTGACTTTAACCAGATCAGTGGCTTGATTTGCTTTGTGACAAAACCAAATTAAAGCTTTAAGTTCATCATCACCATGTGATCTTTCTTCAAACATGCTACAGTGGTAAATTTCAGAAATAAGAAATAATAATCTTATTCGAAGTTCTCTATCCCTTTAAATTAGGATGTCTAGTGACACATTGTGTAGTGGCCCTGCCTCCGAGCCAGATGCTCCGGGTTCAACCCCACCGCAGGACATGATGGCCAAGGAAGGTGTTCATAACATAATCAACAGGTTAAATATCAACCGACAACATGTCCACATTAACTCTTACCACCTATCCAGAGGTACCATAGCAAGCATCCTATCTGGCTGCATCACAGCCTGGTACGGCAACTGTACGGCTCAAGACCGCAAGAGACTTCAGAGAGTCGTGAACACAGCCCAGTCCATCACACGAACCTGCCTCCCATCCATTGACTCCATCTACACCTCGCGCTGCCTGGGGAAAGTGGACAGCATAATGAAAGACCCTTCCCACCCGGCTTACTCACTGTTCCAACTTCTTCCATCGAGCAGGATATACAAAAGTCTGATAACACACACGTTTTTCACTGTACCTTGGTACACGTGATAATAGACAAAATCCAAATCCAAACAACACCCTTCCAACACACCGATGACAGAGTGGGAGAGACTCCTGGTCAGCCAGACTTAATGCAGAGTGATGCCCCTCAACCTATAAGCCTCTGGCACCAGGCTAGTGTCTCGTTCCTGGAAAAACCTCACTGTGGGAACAGATTAAAGTCTGCCTTGTACACCACTAGGTGCAGGAAGAGGAAAAATAATCTCTTCAAATGTGGAGTAATTTAGTTGCACCAGCTCCAGGTTGACTGTAGGTTGTGTGCAGGAGACTGGGAAAATATGGGGAAACTCAAAGAAGCCAATGCTAGTGTCAGGTCAGAGGATGGACTATTTAAGTTACCAGTATCCGATTTCTGAATGGTCCAGGCGTAAGGAGCACATTTGAGAGAGGAGACAAGATTCAGAAGACTACTGAGAAAACTTAAAGGGATTCAGCCACTTAAAAATAATGACACCATGAAGAGGGAGTGCGCAGGCATATTTCCAGCCTTTGAGTAAGGCTGGAAAGAACTTTGGAAATATTTGAGATGTAGTGGGTTTTTGGGGGTAGATCTCCTGCCTAAAAGAGGACTCCACCCCCTGGGTGACTCTCTACTTCCAGTCCCCATTGGTCTCACAGGCCATGTGATCCTTACTCTGCTGTAATGTCCTTGAAGGGATAGTCATCACAAATCACCACACTACGTGATGAGGAGTTGCCCTCTTTGGCACTTCAGGGGCCCCCTCCATAAGTGGGCAGTGCATCATACATGACCAGAGATGGCAGCCAGCTGAAAGACCTGTACACACCGTAGAAACATTCATAGGAAAAGTCTACATTTGTTAAGTAGTTGGCAAGAGTCAAATGTGCCACTTTTACTAAATTTGTCTCGCGTAGCAGACTTTGCATATCCTGCATTGCCCTTGCCTGCCCAATATCTAATTGCGAGACAACCTAACTGGGGCCGTAACAATGAAAGCTTGTGAGTACTGAATGCTGTAATTTTGTACATGCCTCCAGAATCAGCTGTGCCCCATATCTTTCAGGAGATAGAGCGTTAAATTTAAATGAGCGTTAAATTTGTGGGCAGCACGGTAGCATGGTGGTTAGCATAAATGCTTCACAGCTCCAGGGTCCCAGGTTCGATTCCCGGCTGGGTCACTGTCTGTGTGGCGTCTGCACGTCCTCCCCCTGTGTGCGTGGGTTTCCTCCGGGTGCTCCGGTTTCCTCCCACAGTCCAAAGATGTGCGGGTTAGGTGGATTGGCCATGCTAAATTGCCCGTAGTGTCCTAATAGTAAGGTTAAGGGGGGGGGAGTTGTTGGGTTACGGGTATAGGGTGGATACATGGGTTTGAGTAGGCTGATCATTGCTCGGCACAACATCGAGGGCCGAAGGGCCTGTTCTGTGCAGTACTGTTCTATGTTCTATGTTCTAAATATCCCAGTGAGAAAACGTCAATTGTCAATCAACGTGCTGGTTGAGTTTGTATGTGAAGAAACCAGAATTCAGTTTTAGAGAAATTCAATGTAATTCCTTGTGCTCCTCTGTGACATCATAAATTATGCAAACTGAGTAAACCGGTCCTCCTGAGTGTAGGTCTCCTGCTAGTTAGCTACAACTAGACTCAAACGAATGAGATCATTTCAACATTACACATGTGAATGTCATCTGAATATATTAACTGTGAAATGATTTGGTATGCATGAAATGAAATTGGCAGCATCGAACCACAGTGACTGGGTTAAATACCCTCTTCTAGATGGGCATTTGTGACCCATTGAATTATGGAATATGTAACAACATAGGAAGGGAGGTGACAGTGCTGACCACGTTGGCATAATTAGCATTGTGCATTAGCATTCACTGATTAGCCAAGGTACAACTATTCCATTTTAGTCACATGCAATGGTTTTTCCAAGTTCCACAACCATCACCTCGGTAATCTTTTCTGCCATGAACAGTGCACCCCACCCAGCGATCCAACCTCCGCCATACTTCCAGTTGCTGAGCCGACCCTTCCACTCAACGTTCAGCCTTCATTCGACCCTTTCTTCACGGCAGCTTTCCTTTAGCTTTTGGACATCTTTCTTCCTTATGTCTTCCTGGTTTATTTAACCAAAAATTGTCCCTGGGACCTGGCATTAAATTCTAACAAAATCAAGCCTCGAGCAGGACCCTCCAATGTGCGACCTCCTACATGCCACCACCGGAAGTCTCCCACGCAATCACCCTGTTAAGACCCCTCAGGATCTTATGGGTGCGATCTTCCGACGTTGTTGCACTCTCGCTCAAACAAAACGAGGCCGGTGAATAGTGGAAGAGGCCAAAAACGAGAACCGTGCCAGGTGCCAAACAGTTTGCGATGCGCGGCCGCCCCACTCTTGTAGGCAAAATCGTGATCTCGTGGTAGCGAGGCAGGAAACTAATTATCATTTCCTCAGCCCAAGTTCCATTCAACTAACAGGAGCCAGCCCATATCCAACAGCCTCTTGCCATTCAGCTGCCTCCCCAGCAAGTGATCACGCTAGTGCCGATTAGTACTCCTTCTGATAAAAGTGAACTTGGTGGAAGGGCTTCTGTGGGGAGCAGAGGAGGGAAGTAGCCATATTTTCTCGCAAGAAAAGAGCACAGGGGTGCTGGGCCTGCCATCCCAGTGCCCGGTGGATGGTGAGGAACCCTTGTCTGGGGACGGGGGACCCTTCGCAAGGGTGAGCCGCCATCAGAGGGTGGGGGGGCATGGGAGGGGGCAACCGCTCTCGGCACCATCATACCAACCCCTGCGAGAGCTTTTCCTGAGACACAGCGGGGACATCATTAGCCACATGTGTGGTTCACAATGGTGGGAGGGTGTGTGAAGAGAGGGTTGGGGGTTTGAATTGGCAGGGGATGGAGCAAGGGTTGGCGGTCGCATGGCGAGTTGGGCCTGGATGCTCTCGTGAGGGGATGGGGGGAGGGGCATTTGTGTCTACTCACTCATGCTGCCCAGTGTAGGTCGTTGACTTTCTTACGGCACTGGAGGCCAGTCCTCCTGGTCACACTCCCCGAGCTCACAGCTGCCACCACCTCATTCCAGGCAGCACAGGCTGCCTTGTGACTGTCTCTCTGGGACCCTTGGGGGAACAGGACCTGACATCCCTCCAGGCCTCCTTGGCATCTAGCAGCCTCCCTGATCTGTGCCGCCGAATCTTGGGGCTGGTCTCCTCGGCGCCATTATGGCTAGCTGGCTGGGGTTGGCTGAGCAAGTGCAGCTTAATCGCTGCTCAACCATGTCAGCGGGGGGTTGGTGAACGCGGGTCCCAGCCAATCAGCTGGCGAACTTTCTTTTACGGCCTCGTTAAGTGGACAAATTGATGTTGAATTGCGTTGCCGGCCTCGTTGGGCTGAGCGCCGGGAAGCTTGTGGCAATTCCCACTATCTACCTCACCCGGAAATGTTTCTGGAGAATCACGCTCTATATGTTTTAATCAAGTTGCATCTTCTTACTCTGGGGTCGGTTAGCTCCGTTGGCTGGACAGCTGGTTCATAATGCAGAGCGAGACCAACAGTGTACCAGCTGAGGCTATTGATGAAGGTCCACTGTCTCAACCTTAACCCTTTCCTGAGGTGTGGTGATCCTCAGGTTAAATCACCACCAGTCAGCTCCCCCCTCAAAAGGGGAAAGCAGCCTATGGTCATCTGGGCCTATGGCGGCTTCACTATTCCTCTTCTAAGCTTTCCTCATATGATAACCTACCCATTCCAGGTATTACTCTAGTAAACCATCCCTAAACTGTTTCTCATGGATTTACATCTTTCCTTAAATAAGGAGACCAATAGTGTACACAATATTTCAGATTGTGTCTCACCAGTGTCCTGTACAACTGAAGCATAACCTCGCTAGTGTATTCAATTCCCTTGCAATAAAGGATAATATTCTATTAGCTTTCCTAATTACTTGGTGTACCTGTATACTAGCTTTTTGTGATTCATGCACTAGGACACCCAGGTCGCTCCGAATTTCAGAGCTCTGCAATATATCACCATTTAAATAATATGCTTATATTTATTCTTCCAGCCAAGATGGGGACCCTTTCACATTTTCCCACATTATACCTCATTTGTTAGACCTTTCCCACTCACATAACCCACCCATGCCACCTTGTAGCCTCTAAATGCCCTCTTCATAACTTAACTTTCTTTCCTAGATTTGTATCATCAGAAAATGTAGCAACCATATCTTCAAACCCTTCATCCAAGTTACTTTACGAAAATTGTAAAAACGGTCGAGGGCCCAGCACTTATTCCTGTGACACGCCACTTGTTACATCCCACCAATCAGAAAATGACTCATTTATGGTTGCCTTTCGTTTCCTGTTCGTGAGCCAATCTACAATCCATGACAATATGCTACCCTGCTATACCACAAGCTTTATTTTCTGCAATAACCTTTGATGTGGCAACTTATCAAATGCTGTCTGGAAGTACAGTCCATCCATCGGTTCCCCTTTTCCCACAGTACATGTGACTCCTTCAAACAACTCTAATAACTTGGTTAAACATGGTTTTCCTTTCACAAAACCATGTTAACTCTGCCCGATTTCCTTGAATTTTTCCGTGCCCTGCTATAACATCTTTAACATTTTTCCTATTTCCCACTTTCTGTCCCTCCCTTTTTGAATAAAGGAGTTATATTTGCCTTTTTCCAATCTAATAGCACCCTCCCCTAATTCAGGGAATTCTGGAAAATTAAAACCGACGCATCAACTATCACACCAGGCACTTTGTTCAAGATTCAGTATGAAGTCGATCCGGAACTGGGGATTTGCTCGCTGCAGCTCCAACAATTTGCTCAATACCACTTTCCTGGTGATTGTAATAATAATCTTTATTGTCACAAATAGGCTTACATTAACACTGCAATGAAGTTAATTGAAAAGCCCCAAGTCGCCACATTCCGGCACCTGTACGGGTACATGGAGGGAGAATTCAGAATGTCCAAATTACCTAACAGCACGTCTTTTGGAACTTGTGGGAGGAAACCGGAGCACCCGGAGGAAACCTACGCAGACACAGGGAGAACATGCAGCTGATGGCCCCGTGCACTCCCCATAAAATGTTGCTGGCATTTCCTCAGTACATTTATGCCTGCATTACACACCATTTTAGCAGATAAGCAGCAACCAAGGAAGTAAAGCACACACACCGATCTGAAAGTATTAATGCAGTCTGCTTTTAATCATACCATTTTATCAGGACGGTGGCACAGTGGTTAGCACTGCTGCTTCACAGCGCCAGGGACCCGCCTTGGGGTCTGGCCTTTCTTGCCTTGGGTGACTGTGCGGAGTTTGCACTTTCTCCCGGCGTCTACGTGGGTTTCGTCTGGGTGCTCCGATTTCCTCCCACAGTCGAAAGTTGTGCAGGTTAGGTTAATTGATTATGCTACATTGTCCTTTAGTATTCAAAGATTAGGTGGAGTTATTGGAGGGCTGGGTGGGGGGCTAGGCAGAATATTCTTTCAGAGGGCCGGTGCAGACTTAATGGGCCAAATGGCCTCCTTCTGCTCTGTAGGGACTCGATGATCAACAAATAACAAAAAATTAATGTGCATATGTATATATTGTGCATGTATGAATATTGACAATACATGTCCAACAGCGGTGTCTATTACTCATTTATAGTTGTGAAACAAAAATATAATTGGATTTTGAATTAACCACACGTGGCGAGTGATTAAGGTATTGGACAACACTGACCTAATTGATACATGTGTAATTAGCACATTAGCTTATATTGCCATGCTAGCAGGTTAAGAACCACTGGCATAATCATGCATAGCAATGGTAATTTTGCAAGCCTTTGGCAATGCCAACTCTCTGTTACAACTTGGTTGCAGCTATCCGCTCTGCAGATGGTGAAGCTCTGCAACAAGGTCCCCCCGAACAGAAGGAGTCCGAGGCATTTGTGCAAGCTAGTTTGCAGGTAAGTGGGCCATTCTCTATAAATAAGATTTGGTGCTTAGTGATCTTCCTAGCAAGCCTTTTTAATTTCATCTTGCAAAACCTCAATCATGAAATACTGTATTTAGTCCACTTTAAAAATAAAGCAAGTAGCCCACAAAAATGTTCTTGCAACATTATAATTTAAAA
This sequence comes from Scyliorhinus canicula, assembly GCF_902713615.1. Taxonomy (NCBI): domain Eukaryota; kingdom Metazoa; phylum Chordata; class Chondrichthyes; order Carcharhiniformes; family Scyliorhinidae; genus Scyliorhinus; species Scyliorhinus canicula. The sequence continues at coordinate 39,777,646 of NC_052153.1, forward strand.
TTATAGGACTATTGCGGATGTGTCCAGTTAAAAAGAACACTGTACTAAAAGGGCAATGTAAATACTGGAAAACAAAATACAAAGCGTTCTTTTTAGGTAGTCTCTTGAAGTCAAGGATGACATGCTTCCACACTAAAAATGAGTTCTCAGTTGACTGAGGAATCAAATGCATGAGCTGCAGTCTGGTGGGCAGCCGATGGTTGAAGGAACGGGTGGGTGGGTGCCCGGATTGCTACAGGTTCCTTTTGCTGTTGACCCTTGGTTCAACTTTCTCCGAACGATGAAACTTGAGGGGTGGAATTCTCCGCAAGGCCCGACGCCGTCGTGAAACCTGGAGAGGTTCACAACGGCGTCGGAAGCCTCTCCCGGCCTCCTATTCTCCCCTACCCGGGGGGATAGGCGGGCCGTACCGGGAAACTTGGCGGCCGGGCCTTGTCCCTGGCTTCAAGGCCCGGCGTGCCAAGAATGACGCCGCGGCGGAGCCTAATGACGTCAGCTGCGCATGCGCGGGTTGGACAGCTCAAACTCGCGCATGCGCGGTTGCCGTCTTTCCCCTCAGCCACCCCGCAAGACGTGGCGGCTTGATCTTGCGGGGCGGCGGAGGGGAAAGTGTGCGTCCCCTTGAGATGCCAGCCCGACGATCGATAGGCACCGAACGTGGGCCAGTCGCCTCCCAAGCACGGTCGTGGTGTTCGATCCCCGATCCGCCCCCCCCCCCCCCCCCAGGCCCCACACTTACCTGGCGTGCCATGTTCACGACGGCAGCGACCAGGTGTGGTTGCCGCCGTCGTGAACAGGTCGGGAACAGCAGACCACTCGGCCCATCCGGGTCGGAGAATCGCGGGCCGCCGTGAAAAACGGCAGCCCGCGTTTCTCCGAGCGGCGTGTCGGAAAACCGGGCACGCCATTTTGGGGGAGGTGGGAGAATAGCGGGAGGTGCAGGAGCGGACCTCCCACTATTCTCCCACCCATGATGGTTGTGGAGAATTGCGGCCGAGGTGTCCAACTCCTTCCTGGATGCTTTTCCCCCACTTCGGTCTTGGGTCAGGGATTTTCAGGTGTCGGTGGGGTGTTGTATTTTTCAAGGAGGCTTTGAGGGTGTTCTTGAAATGTTTCAAATGCCCTCTTGGGCTTGCTTGCTGTGTCAAAGCTCCGAGTAGAGCGCTTGTTCCGGGGGTCTCATGTCAGACATGTGATAATGTAGCCCGCCCAGCAGAGCTGATAGTGTGATCAATGCATCGATGCTGGGGATGTCAGTCTGAGCAAGTACACTGATGTTGTGCCAGTGCCATTTTAAGAAATCTATCACTGCCTGCCATTTTAAGAAAATATGTCTTTAATCTAGTTTCAGTTCTATTCGCAGTAGCAAAATAGCTTAAACCAAAGTTACAAATAACATCCTCTGTGACTGTAAACATGGTGCATTATCCCTACTCGTCATATCTCCGTGCTTGGATATAGTAAACCACATAATTATCCTCTTAACCTCTGTTCCTCTTAGCCTAGCTCAATGGAACCACTCTTGCTTTATTCCACTCTTACTATCCAATCATATTGCCAGAGTATCCCTTTCTCTTCCTGCCCTAGACCATTACCTCAGAGGTTTCCCTTCACTTCCTCATTTGCTTGCTGCCTCTCAGTGGTATCATGCACAGACATGGATCACCTTCCCAATATCCACCAATGAAACCAAACTCTACCTCTCCACCACCTGCATCAGTCCCTCTTACTACCTCAGTTGTTGTTGTCAGACAGTTTGTCAAGAGCACATTTTGTATGAGCTGCAACTTTCTCCAGTTAGACATTAGGAGAACCAAATCCAACATTTTTCCTCCTCCCCAAAATTACAACGAATGCACTTTCTACCGGTATCATCTTCCCAGCCATTGTCCTGGATCTTACTGGCTCCTGTGGGCAGACTGGCTCGTGGTACGGGGGGGGGGGGGGGGGGGGGGGGGGGGGGAGGAATCATGGGGAGCTGCAGCAGACCACAAGCAGTTCCCCGTCAGGGCTTTTTACTAATGGTGAAACTGGATGCAAAGATGCTCCAAGGAAGCAGACAACAAATTTCTACAATAATAAGCAAAATTAGGGTACATTGTTCTGCACTTGTGATCCCCCTCCCCCCACTGCGTGGGGAAGCTGCTAACTAAATGGGTGCAGACTCCCAGTTGCAGCTTGGAGAGGGACAGTTTGATAACAGAGAATGAGGGCAGGGAAAGCAGCCTTGTGGCTTTAATGACCTCCCAGAGAGATTTCCGCGCTGACATTGTGCTCCATATTTTGAACTTTCTTTCTTCTTACCTACCTGGCTTCCAGTCTGCTATATTCCTCAACAGTGACCTCCTTTCCCAATGGTACTACTGAGGCTTCAAGGCTTCCGGTCCGCTGACTGGGCCTTCAGCATAAGGTGGCAGACCTACAGGCAGCCAATTAAGAAGCTGCTGTGGTAAAACTGCCGAACAGGTCCCGATGCGAGCAACCATAGGCTCGGGACTCAATATTTGGTCAACGTCAGGATCCTGATTCCCCTCATAAAATTCACCACATTTTCTCCAGCTAAACCAAACTCTTCACAACCTCAGCATCGTATTTCATACCGAGCTGAATGCTTGACTGCATGTTCTCAATAACACAGACAACATTTTCAACCGTTCTAATGTGGGCCATCTCTACTCCTCCTTCAACCCATCTGATGCTAAAACCCACATCCATGTCTTTGCCACTTCCAGACTCATCTATTCCAATGCTTTAGTGGATAGACTCCTTTAGTACAAGGGTCTGGCATATATAGGATTAATGTGGGAACGAGTAATGTCCACACAGTGATGCAAGAGAACACATGACTCACAACTACGAGTCAGTCTAATGTTGGGCAGAGGTGTGTGCACAAGCAAGCATGGACACAGCTCCTAGCCTGAACCCTTTGGAATATATATATATATATATATATATATATATAGTTCTTCTAGTTAACAAATACAAATAAAGTTAACCTACTTAATTCTACAAAGACTTCATCAAAATCTACCGAACAGTATCCAGCACCCTACAACAACTCCCATCTTTCATCTTCTGTAGTTTCAGCTCATTCAAAACACTGACCTTATCCTATCCCATACCAAGCTCCATTTATCTACCATACCTTTCCTGATCTCAGTTCATTCCTGGAGCTGTATTTTCACGACAAAGGCAGGAAACAGAAACCATGTCTGTTTCAGTGTCAGAAAGCCATGTCCAGCAGAGAAAGTGACTGACGCTCTGATTTTCACAGCGGTGAACCCTTAATTAATTAGACAGAAAACCCGGCTCCATTTTCGAGTCAGTGGGGACAGGAATGGATCAGGTGAATTGTGGGACTCATTTAGGCACCCCCAAAGGCAGACATCACTGAGGCTGCTGGTTGTCCTGGGGAAGAAATCTGCTGATTATGTCAAAGCTTTTCACAGCACCAGAGGGAAGTGAAAAGTTCCAGAAGAGGCAGAGGCCTGGCCCCCAAGCCAGAGCAGGGCAGTCCCCTGCTTCATTGTTGCCAACCTGGATCTAATGTAGGTGGCTTTGAGGGTCTTCTTTTCGGAACGTGTCAGAAGGCGACCACCTCGTTCTGAAGCAGGGGCACTTTTTCATTCAGCATCATCCACTTCCTCCTGCTCCTTTACCCCCTGATCCTCCCCCAATGAGATGTTCCTTTTCAGAAACTCCCTGTCCTCAAGGTTCACATCTCTCTGGGTAGAGCAACAGACCACCGCAATGACCAACACCCTTGCAGGAAGACATTGCAGGCACCACCCAACCGATCTAGGCATCAGAATAACATCTTTAAAAATCCCTGACGGCTTGCTCAATGATTGTCCCACTGAGCAGGTTGCATTGCTGCTATCACCCTGTACTTCTGACTGGGACTCCCGTAGATGGTCTGCATCCATCTATTCAGGGGATTTCCTTTGTCCTCTCAGGTGCCTCCGTGTGCTTTGGGGCTGGGGTGAAGCTGTGAGACAGCCTTGAATGCCAGAGATGAAGGAGCCCTGGCAGCTGACAGGAAACGGAACACACACATCGAGGTTGTTCTTGTTGGGGTCACAGACCAGTTGAATATTGAGGGAGTGGGAGCCCTGCCTTTTGATGAATCTTACTAGTTGGTCACTGAGTGCCTTGATGGCCATGTGCGTGCAATTGACAATGCACCCCTGTACCTGGGAGAATCCAGCAATGCAAGCAAAACAAAACTGTCCTCTTTACGTGTGAGGACACCTCTGTCGTTAAATGAATGTGCTGTTCAGTTCTGGTAAAGAGGGCATCAGTGACCTATGAGGTGCAGTATGTGCAGTTATTTTTGACATGCTATTAAGGTCCATAGAAGTAGCCAGAAGCAAAGAGGTTCAAGGCCACAGTGACTTTGAAAAGCACTGGCATGACGACGAGTGCTTTGAGATGAGGGGTACAGATATCTGCGACCGTCTGCCAGGAGAGTTACAGATTCTTCTGGCATTGGGTCTTGGTTCTCTCCAAACATCTATATTTTTCAGTGATCAATTGTGTATTGAAGGTTTTTCCTCCATTGCCTTCCTGCCAATGGTGTTATACCTCATTGCCAAGAGACCCAACTAGAACATTCCTTCTGGGTAAGTACCACCCAATTTTCCTTGGTAACCTTGGTCTCTGCTCATCTGCTAACCCTATCCCCCTCCCCAGCACTTCGATGCCGAGGTGGTGGTGTCAACCCTGTACAGCACCTGGGTGCAGAATGCCCACTCTTCTGCTATTAGTGCAGTGTCAAAGGCTCCCCTTTCCAAGTACCCAATCCACCTTTGAAAATGTGATCCTCTTATGAGGTTAAGAGTATTGCCCCCCCCCCCCCCCAACTCTTTACTCACCTGGTTTCAGCTGGTGAGTTTCTGATGTCATAGATAATCTGTTCAACCCCTTAAAAATTAAAAGGTCAGCCTCTGACAAGCTCTAAAAGCTTGTAAACTGTGTTAGTTGTCCTCAATTAAAGGCAGAGTGGGACTGCTGTTTCATCTTCTTCCATGCTGCTTATTATTGCTGGTGTTGGGATTCGGGCCTTGTAATTAACGCGTTACCTGGTGCTGGTGTTTTCAGGGGCCCACAGCTTCATTCCTAACTTGGGGTGGCGCTGAAAATGCGGCCCCCAGTTCCCCAACATTTCCAATTTATAATTTTCATCCTCAATGTTTCAATCCCTTTATGGACTCACCATTCCCAATCAAAGTAACCCATAAATCTACAATCTCTCAAGCTTTACTTTTCTCCAAATCGTACCTTTTGTGCAAGACTATCCCTTCACTCCATCAGTAGTAGCCATGCTTCCACCATTAGGCCCCATGTTCTGGAGTTCACTATTTTAGAACCTCCTCCTTCCCATCCCCTTGTCTTTTTGGTCTACTCTGATCCACTTCAAATCCATCTCTTTGACCAAGCCTCTGGTCACCTTTCTGAATACTGTGGTTGTGCTTTTGAGCCCAGGCGCAGGCTCAAAATTCCGCGAGAATCGGGAAACGCAATTCTCACCAGAGAGATCGCGTTTCCCCATTTTCCCCACCCCTTACCTGCAACGTCATGAAGCTCACCCCCACAAAGGGTATGAACCTCATTTGGTAGATTTCCATGAATTAAAATGTTATTACTGGGTCACCACCACATGATCCCCCCCTCCTCACTAAATATACATCCCTACTTACAACAGGCTTAGCCAAACGAGAAGGCGATTCTTTCTGGGGTGCAGAGGTAAGCATAGCCCCCTCCCAGGAGGGGGGGGGGGAAGGGTGATGGGGAAGGAGGACACCATGCCTACAGTTCCAACCTGTGTAAGAGGGGCAGTGCTGGGTGCGGAGCCTAGTGGGAGCCCCATTTGGGGGCGGGGGTGCTTTATTGAAATCTGATTATTGGGGGGGGGGCAGATACTGAGAGGGGGGTGCAAAGCCGGCAAGGTTTGTCGAGGGGGGGGGGGGGGGGGGGGGATGCCAACATTCATTGATTCTCATTCAATACCTCCTTGATGGGGTCTGGGGGCCGTTGTGCTAGAGCGCTGCTCAATGTGCCCTTTAAAGATGGCACCCTGAACTCTGTAGAGCCAATTGCTGGCTCTATCAGGTCCTGCCCCATCAGAGTGAAAGAGCAAAACACGTCCACTCATTTATTTTTCCTAAGAAGCTCAATATTTGGAGAGAAACCTGGTTTGTGCGAACTGGTCTGAGATTTACACGCCAGTTTTTCAGTTTGAGCCTGACACTTTGCCAAATTCTAGGAAAATTCCGCCCACAATCGACTATATTTCTGACGGTACCTCTGAGCATCTTCAATGTTTTTCTACATTGAAGGCACGATAAAAAAAAGTCAAGTTTTGTTGTTCTTTTGTTTTCCATTCGAGTGGGCATTTCAGCAAAAAGGGTAAACCCGAGGCAAATTTCACAGAATTCTGCTCAGTATCCAGTTAAATATTTTGATACGAAATTAGATCGTTAATGATGCTAAAATAAGAACAAGCACTGGAACAGACAATGATCAGCAGACTGCAGCATTGCAGCCCAGTAGAATATGGGAGCAGTGCCTGTTCTCCCAGTGATGCAACCCTTTTGTCACTCTATTCTTTTAGCTTCACTCAAAGGTGAAATTAGGTATCTGGAGGCCTTTACTCAACTGTGAAAATGTGATTCCCGATTTCATTCCTAATGGCCTAAAACGTATTTTGATTTGGACTCACCCTTTTGTAGAAATATTCATCTTTACCTGCAATGTCAAATTCCTTTATTATTTTGAACACTCCAATTAGTTCACCCCTCAAACTTCTAAATGCTAAAGAATAAAAGCCAGGTTTACTCCCCCTATCCTTGGCTTAATATTTGAAATCATTCTGGTGAACCTTGCACCAAGGGCAAAATATCTTTCCTAATATTTTACTTTTGAAACCCAATATTAGTTTGCCAAGGAGTTCTTCGGTGACATTTCATCAAAAATCATTTTGCCGTCCGGCTACTGCATTATGTCATTTGGCTTCCTATCATCATTTTTGGATGTAAATTTCTGAGAAAAAGATTGGTCAGGCAAGGTCTAGCTCTCCAACAGCCAGAGACATGGGCATGGAGTTCAGCGTACAAACCAATATTGGTTTCAAAAGTAAAATATTAGGAAATATATTTGCCCTTGGTGCAAGGAGGTGGGGGCTGAATTGCGTTGCAGGGGTTGGGAAGGCCCAGCCGCTGGACCTCACCGTCAGGCTGACCACTCAAAATAGCAGGGCGATAGAGGGATTCACTAGGGAATCCCTCACAAACCCGTCGTGCAAAAGATTTGCATGTCTAAAGATTGTGAATCACCTCTGGATTTGCGCTCCCAGCATCAGCGCAAATCAGGTTCGATTCAGCTCTGGAGAACATAGACTCCCAAATGGATAATGGGTTCTTTCCTTCAGACACCGAATTCCCAATATGTGGGGCCAGTGCAAGGCTTGATCACGCTCCCAGCTGGAGGTCTGCAGAGTCGCCGTGACACCATGTGGATTAAGGGGTTGGTTTAGCACACTGGGCTAAATCGCTGGCTTTGAAAGCAGACCAGGGCAGGCCAGCAGCACGGTTCAATTCCCATGCCAGCCTCCCCGAACAGGCGCCTGAATGTGGCGACTAGGGGCTTTACACAGTAACTTCATTTGAATCTTACTTGTGACAGATAGAATAGATAGAACAGTACAGCACAGAACAGGCCCTTCAGCCCTCGATGTTGTGCCGAGCAATGATCACCCTACTTAAACCCACATAATCCGTGTCCCAACAATCCCCCCATTAACCTTACACTACGGGCAATTTAGCATGGCCAATCCACCTAACCTGCACATCTTTGGACTGTGGGAGGAAACCGGAGCACCCGGAGGAAACCCACGCACACACGGGGAGGACGTGCAGACTCCACACAGACAGTGACCCAGCCGGGAATCGAACCTGGGACCCAGGAGCTGTGAAGCATTGATGCTAACCACCATGCTACCGTGAGGCCCCTAACCTTTGTGTCCAAAGGGACACAATAAGGGACAATAAGCGATTTTCATTGAATTTTTCATTTCATGTGCTTGATCGTTTACGTTATTTTGTGTCTTCGTGTCAATATAGCCCTTATTTTCATGCAAAGATATTTAAGTAGACACCCAGCATAATTCTTTAGCAGTTGCCTCATGTTGTCTTTGTCACATAAAGCTTAGTGGAAATCTGGAACGTCCTCCCCATCAAGACTAAGATCAAAGGATTTTTGTTGGATATGTCTATCAAGGAATAAGTACGGACTGACATGCAGATCAGCCTTTGTCTGACTGCATGACAGAACAGGCTCTAAGGGCTGAATATCTGTTCTTATGCAAGACATATATTTGGGTTGGTAGGTAGCTAAAGGGAAGTTTAATGGTGCCAGAGTAGCCTGGCCACAAATTCAGGGCAGGGAGTAATATTAAATTAATTGCCCAAAGGGTCATTACCTGGAATCCCATAGCAATAAATTTGATCAGAACAATGTTTTCACGAACACCAGAGCATCAAACAAAGAAGACGGGTTTAGGATTGGAATGGACAGATATCAGAAATTAGGACAGATGTCAAGAAGGACATTTGCTTGGAGGATGAGCAATAGCTGGAAGAGATTGTCAAGGAGGGAGGTTGAGAACAGAGCATTGGTCTCATTTGACAAACAATCCAATGTTGTTCAGCAACCGGGTTAATGTTGATAACCTGAGAGGGATGAGATCAATTGCACCAAAGGGCCAAGTTCTCCAAAACATATTTTGTAAAGATAACAAGGGATGAGAAAAACTGTATTTATAACATCTTTGTGCAAAAGTAGATTTCACTTCTCCTAGCCATGTTTTTACCATGGCCCTGCATTATAGCAGAGGTCAACATAAACTAAAGCATACCAGGACTAAGCCCATGAATAAGCACATCATTTGAAGGTTCTACCCAAGGTCAATTGATGTGGTTAACAAAGAATATAATGCAAGCAGAAGAACCACAACTCATTCTAATTGACCTACACAGTGGTTAGCACAGTTGCTTCACAGCTCCCCAGGTTTGATTCCCGGCTTGAGCCACTGTCTGTGCGGATGTTGCACGTTCTCCCCTTGTCTGCATGGGTTTCCTCCAGATGCTCCGGTTTCCTCCCACAGTTCAAAGGTGTGCAGGTTAGGTGGATTGGCCATACTAAATTGCCCTTAGTGTTCAAAAAGGTTAGCTGGGGTGATGGGGATGGGTGGAAGTGTGGGCTTCAGTAGGATGTTCCTTCCAAGGGCCGGTACAGATACGATGGGCCAAATGGCCTCCTTTCTGCACTGTTGATTCTATGATTCTATGACTGCAGCACCGTCAGCCTCTACAAAAAGAACATAAGTCAGTAATAAATAGCAATGAAAGAGATGTCAGTGTTTAAGTACAACAATGATTACGTTCAAATCAAACAGCTAGTGTTTGGTTTTGCTTGCTTTTGACTGAGGGGGCAGTTAAAGGGAAACATTTTCCCCTTTTTTTTGCAATTAGTTCAGGGGCTCAGAATATCACTGGCATGACCAGCAGCATTTGTTGCCCATTCCCAACTGCCCCTGTGATAATAAGGGGATTTTTCTTCTTTCTAATGGAAAGCATTCTAATCTCGAAAGATTGTTTACACAACCTACACAATTCTATTAGAATAAACTTCCCAACTTTCTAATGGCATTGATTATGGCCTTTGTATTCTTATAGTTTAATCTATTTCCAATTATTAAAATTCAGCACTGTTGTAGATGAGTGCAATAACATACTATAGTACCTGGGGCTGGAGGAGATTTCCTCTGGTTGCAATGTAAACTTACATTGCAAAATGCCTCTTCACAAACAGGTTAACATCATTAGTGCATGGAAAGGAAATATCAGTCACCTCACTAAAAGGGGTCTAAACCCATAGCGTGTGGTGTAAGTATAAAGCACGAAGCTAATCTCACTAAATTTGCAATGGTAAACTCATTTTAATGACTATTGGTTTGGATTTTGCAGTAGTAATGACAGCAAAACTGACAGCATTTGTCAGCATTACTCGCCTGAAACGGACAGGGACTTCTGGAGTCTGCATTTGTGCAGTAAAACGCAGAAATCCAGAAGTTGCTGTCAGTGATTCTCCACCTGCCAAGGTTGCAATCAAATAAAATCACTGAACTGATTAGAATTTGATCTTCTGTGCAATTAATCTCATTGTAATAACCTATGACAAAATGTCACCTGTTGAATGAGGGTTTTTAAACAACATATTAAATTTCTAATTGCTGCCCATAAAGCTTGTGGCCCTGAGAAACTAATTTTATATTAGTGTGATGTCAAATGTCTCCATTATGCAAAATATTTTCACATTTTGTATTATTTCACATTCTACCATAATCCCAAATGTATGTTCCAATTATCTATTACACTTTCTAAAATGTTGAAAGTGAAGGTTAATGAATCCATTTCACTATGCAGTTTGCTGTCTGTGAGAATACGTCAATGTGACTGTTTAGCCCGCTCAATGATATCACTTTCTCGATCCCCCAGGAAAAAGGAAATGTGGTCCATAGGCAGCATTAGATCTTTGTAGGCGGCTTTCTTCAAGGTCATTGATGAAATCATCACTTCTCCATTGACTGTAAAATCTTGGCCATCATGTCCCCTGAATGTTGTCCACAGCAATAGGAATGCTATGGTTGAAAGTAGCTAAGGAATGCTAAAAACCTCAACTGAGAGTTGCCATTCATTTATAAGTTGAGGCTGGATATAATGGAAGCGATGGAGGTCTCACCAGCCAGTTGGAGATCCAATGGGGGCTTCAGGTCATCTCTCTTTAGGAAGACCTGAAACACTTAACAGGCCAGTGACAGGCTTTCCTCTGTGATTAAGGACTCCAGGGTCCGCCCACTGTGAGCTTCCAATCAATCATAGGCTGGCAACTCTTCTCTACTTAGCTGTGCCACTGGGGTGATTTCTGCTGGTACTACACCCACGCCTTGGATCAAGAATGTACCCAGAAACAGGTGAGGGATAGCAGGAGGAGGAATCACAGAGGGGTTGGGAGATGAATTCAGCAGCAAGGGAAAGGGATGGCTCTCTCGTCATTCCAGATCCCTCCATCAGACACGGAGTTCAATTATAAAGGATAACTGAATACTTAGAAAATAATGGTAGTGTTCAGCAGAGTCGACATGGATTTACGGAGTTTTCTGAGGATGCAACTAGCACGATAGATATGGGGGAACCAGCAAATAAAGAGGCTGGTTTAGCTCAGTAGGCTAGTCAGCTGGTTTGTGATGCAGAACAAGGCCAGCAGCGCAAGTTCAATTCCCGTAATGGCGTACCCGAACAGACGCCGGAATGTGGCAACTGGGGGCTTTTCATAGTAACTTCATACTTGTGACAATAAAAGGTTATTATTATTATTATTATTATTATATGATGTAATTGGATTCTCAGAGGGCTTTTGATAAGGTCCAGCACAAGAGATTTGTAGAAGAAATTAGAGCATATGGGATAGGGAGTAGAGGCATGGATTGAGAATTGGTTAATGGACAGAAAACAGAGAGTGAGAATAATGGGGTCATTCTCAGGTTGGCAAGCTGTGATAGTGTGGCACTGCAAGGATCAGTGTCTGGGCTACTCCCAATCTATGTCAATGATTTGGGTGTGGGGGCCATTCTCTTTTCTCTCCAGCAGCACACCCCCATCTGGGGGTTTCCCGGTGGTGTGGGGTGGCTTTAATAGGAAATCCCATTAACAAGCGGTGGGAGTAATGATTCCTGGCACCAGTGAGCGGTGCTCCACCAAGAAACACGCAGCTGGGGAACGGAGAATCCCACACCAAACGTATTTCCAAGTTTGCTGATAATACAAAACTAGGTGGGAATGTGAGTGGTGAGGAAGATGCAAAGCTGCGTCAAGGGGATTTAGACAGATGAAGTGAGTGGGCAAGAACATAGAAGATGGAATATAATTTGAAGTTATCTACTTTGATGAGAAAAACAGAAATGCAGAATATTTCTTAAATAGTGACAAGAGTGAAAGGTGTTAATGGCCAAAGGGACCTAGGTGTCCTTGTTCATAAGTAACGGAAACTAGAAATGCAGATGCCTCAGACTCCTTGGACAGCACCTTCCAAAACCACAACCACTATCATCTGGAAGGACAAGGGGAGCAGACATATGGTAATACCATCACCCGGAGGTTCCCCTCCAAGCTACTCACCATTCTGACTTGGAAATATATTGCTTTTCCTTCACTGTCACAAGGTCAAAATACTGGAACTCCCTCCCTAATGGCACTGTGGGTGTACCCACATCACATGGGCTGCAGCAGTTCAAGAAGGCAGCACGGTAGCATGGTGGTTAGCATAAATGCTTCACAGCTCTCGGGTCCCAGGTTCGGTTCCCGGCTGGGTCACTGTCTGTGCGGAGTCTGCACGTCCTCCCCGTGTGTGCGTGGGTTTCCTCCGGGTGCTCCGGTTTCCTCCCACAGTCCAAAGATGTGCGGGTTAGGTGGATTGGCCATGCTAAATTGCCCATAGTGTCCTAAAAAGTAAGGTTGGGGGGGGGGGGGGGGGGGGGGGGGGGGGGGTTGTTGGGTTACGGGTATAGGGTGGATACGTGGGTTTGAGTAGGGTGATCATGGCTCGGCACAACATCGAGGGCCGAAGGGCCTGTTCTGTGCTGTACTGTTCTATGGCAGCTCACCATCACCTTCTCAACTGCAATTAGGAATGGGCAACAAATGTTGGCTTACACAACAAAACCCACATCCCTCAAATGAATTTTTAAAAAAGCAATTAGGAAGGCCAATTGTATGTTTGTCTTTATTGCAAAAGGACTCAAGTACAGGCTCATAATAAGATAAAAGATATCTCATGACAACTGTATATACCCTTGGAGACACTGCATTTGGAGTATTACAAACAGTTTTGGTTTCCTTACCTAAAGAAATAGTGCAATGATCTGTTTGAGCTGCTCGCAGAAAAATACTTTTCACTGTACCTCGGTACACGTGACAGTAAACAAATCCAATCCAATGTTTCACCAGACTGATTCCTAGGATGGCGGGATTGCCCTGTGAGGAAATATTGAGGAGAATGGTGGAGCAAGGCTTAAGGGGCCAAATAGCCTTCTGCTCCTGTTTTCGTTTGCCCTTTGTTCCTCTGAGTGCCTTTGAACAAGAGACAATCTCCCCCACCCACAACCCCCACCTCTAGGAGCACGCAAGAAAACATGCCAGAGTTTACCTGACCTGTTCCCTGCATTGTGATTGGGTTAGAACCAGCAGCAAAAAGGTGATGTCCTGAAGCCACCTCAGGCCCTCAATTGGGAAGGTCATCCATGGGCCTTCTTGCCGTGGGCATATTCAGGTTGTGACCAGGAATGTGGTGGCATCCCTACCCACTACCCTCCCGCCTGACTAAATGCCACAAACCCCCTCCAACCCACTCCACCCTACCCACCAAATCTGCCTGTTGTGAGGAAATATGCCAAGATAAGGTTGGCCATCAGTGACAACTCAAAATACGCCCATGGTGTTAATAATAATCTTTATTATTGTCATAAGTAGGCTTACATTAACACTGCAATGAAGTTACTGTGAAAAGCCACTCGTCGCCACATTCCGCCGCCTGTTCAGATATATATACAAAGGGAGAATTCAGAATGTCCAATTTTCCTAACAGCGCGTCTTTCGAGACTTTGTGGGAGGAAACTGGAGCACCCGGAGGAAACTCACACAGACACGGGGAGAATGTGCAAAATCCACACAGACCGTGACCTAAGCCGGGAATCAAACCTGTGACCCTGCCGCTGTGAAGCAACAGTGCTAAACACTGTGCTTCCGTGCTGCCCGAATGCAGAAATGTGGTGCCCCCTTTCAAAATGGAATATAGAAGCACTGACATAATGTTTAACTGTCCAAAACTGCAAACTTTCAGCTTGGACATGGTAGCTCATTTGGATAAATGTTTGTACTCCAACAGCTAACTTTGCATTTTGCATCACTAAGTTAAAATGTTACTTCAAATAACTTGTCTATATAATTACCCAATATCATGAGCTAGACTGTCAGCTGGGGACTCTGGGAAGGGGGGTTGAGCTTTCATGTTAAACTCTAATAGAGAAAGCAGGTGCTTTGACAGCTTTTAAAGTGGGGAACTCTCTGAAACCCAAGAGCAAGAAACCTAACCGGTGGCAGCCCTTTCAGCCACCACAGGGAGACATCCCCGAATTAGTGAGCTGCATGTCAATCCTTGGAACACGCTGGTAATTCAACAGTGGAACGTGTCAAATGAGGCTCGATCACGAAGATGGTTTGGGCCTCTTGCTGGCAATGTCGCCAGGCTGTGCAGGTTTTGAGAATTAGCCCACAGGGTGCAGGAAAAGGCATTTCCCCTGGCGGCAGGGAAAGTGGGATTGCTGCCACACAACTTCCTTAATGCAGGCAAAGGACAAGCTTAAATGTCCACCATCCTCCCCTTGACTAATGCAGTGCAAGCATCTTTTGCTTCTTCCATCCCCTTTTAGGTCTAATAAATCTGAAAGCTACGGTAATAAGACTGTGTTTCTACTTAATCTTGCAGCTGCCTTTGGAGAATCAGCTTGTTGATATATTTGGCTCAGTAAAGTGAGATGCAATTACCACTCATACTACTGTGGCAGCCATTAGAATAGTACACGATCAGTCTCATTCAGCCTCTGCTTTATTAATGTCTTTCAAATGCTGCACTCCGGGACCCAGACACACATCCAGCTGCTCAGCACGACCCATCGGCCTTAAACCAATAATACCCCATTATCATGCACTTTCTACTGTGTAATCAGTAAATCTGCCCAAATCTTTCATCAGGATGGGACATGAACCAGAGGCAGTTAATGTATTTGAGGACTCCACCATGCTGCGTTTTCCCTGCAGCAAAAGAAAACCTCCACTTCATGAGCCAAAAATTAATTGACCGTCACAATTACACAAGGTAAGACTTACAAGCACGTCTACCTCAGATTCATTGACCAGCATCTTATTAAAACATCCTACAAGTTTTCATTTTTGGTATTTGAATAAGAAATCGCCAAAGTTGGGAAGGAATTTACATTTATATAGTGCCTTTTCCAGCCTTAGGACATTGCAAAGCACATTCCGGTCGATGAAGTACATTGACATGTAAATCGCTATTGCAGACGGGAAATAAGGCAACCAATTTACACACAGCAAAATTTCACAAATAGCAATGAGGTACAGATTAATCAGCATTTTAGTGATGGTATCTATGGGATAAATATTGGTCAGGGCATGAGGATAACTGCATTCTCAGTTTTGAACATTCCCATGGGATGTTTTGCATCTGCTGAAGACGACAGCCAGGGACATGGGTTAACATCTCATTTGAATGACAGAACTAAGCACCGCACTGGCATTTTCCAACCAATCAGTACTTATATTGATCACATTTTTAACATCTCTCTTTTATTTCAGTGACATTGATCTGGCATTATGTAGATTTGGCACGATAACACACAGCATCATGTTGGATGGGTGGACACAAATTTCAGTCCTGTTCTCAACTTTTCAATTCTGAGCTGTGACGGGTTTGAGCTGCTGAGTTGTGGTTTTGGCATCTTCCTAAATGGTGATGGAAACTCAAAAGGGCGGAGAGTGTCACTTTGCTGTCCAGTGACTGGTGTTGGCAGCAGCCTGGGAATAGGCTCAGTGGTTGTCATCTCACCCGAGGGCATGAGGCAGGTTGCAGAGAAAAGTAAACTCACAATGCCAAAAAAAACCTCCCCAAATAACCGTATAAAAATTAAATAAAAATGTACTTGTACCAAATCATTTAGTGCAATATGGTTCTAGTATTTTCAAGAAACCAACAGGGATAGTGTATTTTGCTGATAAATCTATCAAAAATTGGTTGGCCACCAACTCAAATCGAAACATGAGAAACTAATTACAAAAATTGAAACTGTGCAGAATCAATTCAAGACTGGCCTGCATTGAAGCACACAAGCTACAAAAGAAAAACAACCCCACTCGGCCAAAGCTTCCAAATGTGGATTTAGACTAAGTTCTATATTTTTCCAGGTTACTCTGCACCAATGCACAGTACCTTTATCAATCTTATCGTTGTTGAAACCCATTGTGATTCTTCACAGTTCAGGTTGAATTCTGTGGAAATAGATCCAAAGATGTCAACCCTGTGTGTGGATGTACCCGAATCTCAGTGTAAGACTGCCCTTTTCAAATTTGACAATAGCTTGGGTGCTGCTAAAACATTTCCCACAGGATGTGGCCACATT
This sequence comes from Scyliorhinus canicula, assembly GCF_902713615.1. NCBI lineage: Eukaryota > Metazoa > Chordata > Chondrichthyes > Carcharhiniformes > Scyliorhinidae > Scyliorhinus > Scyliorhinus canicula. The sequence continues at coordinate 39,793,958 of NC_052153.1, forward strand.
AACCATCTGAGCACTTGAAGAAGATGTCATCAAAAATATATACAAATAATCTTACGGAGTATCAACTACATATGATTATCCTCCGTCGCAACATTGCTTGTGCAAAACTAATAACAAAAGGATGCTGTGGGGACCACAGGATGCAAAATATCAGCAAAAACATTTCCCATTCTGGACATGTTTATTGTGTACCGATGGTCAATAACACAGTCCCTCCCAATATTGGCTCAGTTCACACAGAAGACCTGACCTCATCAGATAACAGTCGGCTCATTTATATAATTCTCTAATGGCAATTGGGGGACTAAAATTGTGACATGCAATAAAAAAGTAATAATTTCATTACGGTGGCATTTACCTCTCTACAATAGTCAGCGACATCTAAACTGAATGCTAACCATCTTTGTGCACCTTCTGTACACAGAGTGGCAAATTTCAGTATTTATATTACTTTGGGCTAGCCAATAACATGACCAGATAATCACTTCCCCCATGGATATTAGCAGTGAATCACTTTCCTCCACCAGCACAAGGGTTGAATCTTATTCACAGCCTTGTACACTGTAATTGTGATGGAATGAGTTGGCGTGGTCATTAGAAGGGTGATACAAATACCGCAGGCCAGATCTACAAAGGGTGTGAACCCAGTGCAGTGCTACCTGACATTTACGAGTTCATCTCTGAATTCCAACTCCCCCCAGGGCAGATTTCAATTTTCTAAGGGCTATTGAGGGTGGAGGAAACCTGCTCACTGCCAAATAATGTCCACTAAAATTTGTCAACGAACTTGTTCAAGAGCCAGTGTGTTCACAATTGCAATTTTGAATCATTAATTCAGCAAACTTGAACACAGTCTGGTTCATGCAAGTGCACAGCTGTTGGGCAGCACAATGGCACAGTGTTTAGCACTGCTGCCTCACAGCGCCAAGGCCCCTGATTCGGTTCTGGCTTTGAGTGACTGTCTGTGTGGAGTTTGCACATTCCCCCATGTCTGTGTGGGTTTCCTCCCACAGTACAAAGATGTTCCGGTTAGAAGAATTGGCCATGCTGAATTGCCCTTTAGTGACCAAAAATGTGGTTAGGTGGTTTGGCCATGATTAATGCATGGGATTACACGAATAGGGCTGGGACATAGGCCTAGGTAGAGTGCACTTTTGGTGGGGTGGGGGTCCATGCAGTCTCGATGGGCCAAATGGTCTCCTTCTGCACTGTAAGGATTCTATGGGATCTATGCAGGGCCATCAGAAAGTTTGTTCCTATTTATTTAAGAATAAACTTTCCTGCACCCGCTTCGTGCCAGATTTAGTGCCCTACCATAACCTACCCTGTGCGATCCACTTTATCACGATGGATGCAGATGGTCCTCTAGGGATCTGCTTGCCCTACTTGACAAGGCAGCAGCAGCCCCCAACATGGCTGCCACCTGCCTCTGCCGATGACACAGGCAGGCAGCTCTTGCCTCCTGGCAGAGCTTTGTGCCGCTAACTGGGTAACAAGCTTGTTGCTGCCCAATTTGTCTATTTAGATTTTTTTTTTAAAGAATTTGCAAAAGAAGCGCAGCTTGTGTGTGACATCAGGACCTGGAACTCATCCAGGTGTTGGCTTCCCAAATTCAGGCTATGTTATTGGCAACTAAAATTATAATTTGCAGCTTCTCCAATAAATCAGTCGTGTGAGTGTATTCTGAAGGGTGTTTGGGGGTGGGAGGGTGTAGTGGAACTGGGAAGAGAGGTATGTGAATTATTTTTATGGTCAAATGACAGAGAAAAGGAAAAAAAACTAGACTGTCACACTTGGTAAATTGCTGCCTGAGCCCTTGTACATCTACAGTAACGCATGGCAATGATTCTGATTGAGCAGCTAGTCTGATTCAGAAATGGAACCTGGGAAGATTAGGTTTGTCACTGGGGGGAGTTGGATTTTTTCCATTCAACTCCAAGTAACTCAGGAAGCATATGAACAACGCACTGCTTTTATGTATACATGATGGTGCATATAATGTGGTTCAGCCTACCCTCATCTAACCTCTCTGTGGCTGGTTAAATGGATCACATAGAACATACAGTGCATAAGGAGGCCATCCGGCCCATCGAGTCTGCACTGACCCACTTAAGCCCTCTCGAAGGATCAAGAGAGAGAGAATGCACACTCTCCAAATGTGTACGTTCACAGTCATTTGTTTAGGTTAAATGTGATGAGAATAACATGTCAAATATCTTGGTGACCAAAAACCTTGTAAATCAGGGAATCTTGGATTTGCATTAGATAATCTCAGCCAAGCAGTGATAAACTGCCCCAGGTTAGGGGTGAAGGAAACACCTCGATCTTCCACTCTCGATCATTGTCCAGTCACTGGAAGTGTGCGTGTGCAAATATTAATTGGGAACATGTTCAGGGATTTGCTGTGATGCATCATGTAGTTGAGTAGTTCACCAACGATCACTGCCTCAAATCACATACCAGCAAATAATTAGATGAGATACAAGAGGGCAACCAGCTACTGTGGAACCTTCAACCAATAAAGAGTTAATACACTCAGGCAATCAGTGTTAATGGGGATGAAAATTGGTGGATAAAGGCAGAAGGTGAGCATCACATCTCCTGTGCACTGCCACAGAACAGGGTTTGTGCTGTTACATCAAGACACCACTTCAACTCTAATTGATCTGTCAGTCCAATTTTAAAATCTTGAAGAAATTTACATTTGACTTTCTTACATTGTGCATATACTCGGCTGTGCAGCCATGCAACTAAGCACCAAAGGTTCCCGTGCACAAACTGGCCCCTTTAAGTCGCCACCCATGCAATGGTTCAAAAATTGTAAAGGGCCCATGCACTTAAATGACTGCTCACTACAGAAAAAAAATGAGAGGGTATGTTTCTTATAATAGATCTTTCATTAGTCTGATGAATGAAACTCAATATATAAAAGCTTCTAAATGAAGTAACTGCTCAGTGAAATTCATTACAGTACATTTATTAACTCAGGTGATAAGAGACCTTTTTTTGCTTTAATTCTCAACAAGGGTCAATATGAGCATGATAATGATATGGGAATCCTTTTTACATTTAAGGCTTTTAGACAAAGAGCCTATATTTCCACTGAGGTTAGTACCTCAGTGAGTACCTGAGCAAGCTAAGGAGTTTCACACAGCTTATCTCATCTGATCCAACATGCTATGCAAATTTGTGAAAATTGCACCCATTAACTTCTACCCAAAAGAGAAGCCTGGGTTTAATTCACTAACATGTGTTATATTGCATTATGCACTTCTTGCAAGAATTTCAGTTCTTCACATACAAAGCTTTGGTTATTTCATTCTTACCTCTAATGCTTTTTGTGGCCACATTTTGTGTTGTTTCCACCTCTGCAATTAATTCCTGGACGATGTCTACCAGGAAAAAGCTAGTGAAAATGCACAAATGATTTTGTACCGGCCTCTGATCGATTATTAAAACATTGCACATTGAATAATAATGTTTTTTACTGTCAGATTTTTTACTCATTGTTTGTCATAGATTTACATAAAGCAAATGATTTAATTTCTTGGGACTTTGACCATATGGGTAATGTAATCGACAGGACCTCTAAGGACTTCAGATGTTTTTATGATTTAAATTGGGAAATCCCATGAGGGTTCTGACATCAGGAATGCAATCCTCAAGCTGCTATCAACAGATTTATAACCACAGTGATGACTCTATGATTAATTGGCTTACAATATAAACAGCAAGTGTGAGGAAGATTCACAGGATGTAACTGTTCCCTTCTAGCCAGTAAGATAAAAAAACAGCAGATACTACAAACGAGTAACAATCTGATTCCTAGAGGAATGCCCAACATACATGAGAGCAAGACAGGAACTTGGATGCAGTCGGATCATTTATCCACTTTCATGATTTAAATATCCTTTCAGCTACTTGAACACACACACACCTTTTCTCACAAGAGAGCATATGTGAAAATTATTTTAAATACATTGCCAATGATGAGCAGAATTAAAAGAGTGCACAGATGTAAGAACGAATAGTATTTTTCAGCCTGCATTTAGGTCAGCAGAGAAGCTAAAATGTGAACAATTTGAAACCAGTGTACAACATGCTCACTCCCAGTGTTGGGTTTGGGGTGTTGTTGCTGGGTGTTGACCCCCAATGACCAATTTGCTCTCAGGAAGTGGGTTGGAGGGTAGAGAGTGGTGACCATTCCACTATCAGGAGACAGGTTGACAGTTGGATGTTCTCCATTTCTATCTATTTTGGGCAGGTTTCCCAGGCCTCAGGAAATCGGCAGGTCAAAGGAAGATGCAGGCAGTATTAGTTCCATAAAGTAATTGAGAAGATAGCATTGCTTCTCAGCCCAGAGAAATAGAAATTGACTCTCCTCCAACTAAACATGCTAACTTGCTTCCCACCACATGATCACCATCTGCCCGAAGGTTCTATACCAGCTCCCCACCGCACCCGTCCTTCCTCCTTCATATAGTCTCCTCCGTGCTGCATGTGATCTCCCCCTCTACATGGCCACCAAACCCCTATAATCTTCCCACTCTTGCATGCTGCTGCAAGCTCCCTGCAATCTCCCCTCCATCTTCCAATCTCCTCCACCTCCATCCTCTCTCCTCTCCACCTCCATGCTGCCTTCATCCCCCTCCTGATCGCCCTTCTCAAGGCCCTCACAAAACACAAGAGATTGGTTAACACACAAGTATGTTGTTTTGTTTATGAAGGAGTTGAAGAGTCAGTAGCAGCAGAAGTAGGAAAGCACATCAATCTAATCTGGTTGCTTCGCCTTGCTGAGGCTTTGTCTAAATGACAGTCACAGGATACCTTATCCACTCCAATAAGAAAATCTAACCACGCCTACTTAAATGTGTACAACATCCCCTTTTTCTCCCCATATAAACAGCTCCCCCTTAAAAATAGCCACACCCTGCTGACAAATCACCAACTCCACCATCAACATCTCATCCTGAAAATCAGGGCAGGGCTAAACTCTTTAAATTAGAACTCAAGATAGTTAAAGGTTAATTCCAGAAAATTATGCTTCATGCACAGAATTGAGAGCATCCCCTTCCCCCAAATAACACAATGTCAATTTGAAGTGTGCAACAGGAACTTGGATAATTACTTGACAAGGAAGGATATTAAGAGATTACAAAGAAGCAACAAAAAACTGGAAGTAAGAAGATAGAGCTAAAATTGCATCCTCGGTCAATAAAGTGAATTATCAACTCCCATTCTCAACGTTCCAAAACATTGATTTTGGTGTTGAACTCAAACCCGGAGCTGTCACTGGTGTTAAGTCTCACTATTGTGCGGAATTTTTATAGCATAGAATATTAGCTGCTCTGCAATTGACATCTCAGAACAAGCTACTAATCCAGATTTATGCAAAAGTGACAATTGGCACAGCGGCATGTGTACCCACATACCTAAAAAAATCCCTGTACTTTAAGGATGAGTAATTAATTGTACGAAGGCTTTTGAAAATATTTAAACTTGAAAGGTAAATACTTTATACATAATATGTAAATGTATAATGTTTACAAAGCACAGGTTCCATCGATTGCGAGATTGTTACAAATAATGGGTGAATGTTGACCTTAATTTAACCATTTGCAGCCCAAAGGCTGGCGATGGGTAGGGGATCCATTTGTAATCGAAGAGCACTTTGCCATGGCTATTTAACTCAGCCACAGTGGTCAGCACAGTAGCGCAGTGGTTAGCACTGTTGCCTGACAGCACCAAGGTTCGATCCCGGTCCCAGGTCACTGTCCGTGTGGGGTTTTCTCCCCCAGTCTGTGTGGGTCTCACCCCCACAACCCCAAAGTTTTTTTTAAATTTAGAGTACCCAATTATTTTTTTTTCCAATTAAGGGACAATTCAGGGCTGGTTTAGCTCAGTGGGCTAGACAGCTGGTTTGTGATGCAGAACAAGGCCAGCAGCGCAGGTTCAATTCCCATACCAGCTCAGAATTCTGAATTCTCCCTCTGTGTACCTGAACAGGCGCCGGAATGTGACGACTAGGGACTTTTCACAGTAACTTAATTGCAGTCTTAATGTAAGCCTACTTGTGACAATACAAAGATTATTTATTTATTATTTAACATGACCAATCCACCTACCCTGCACATCTTTGGACTGTGGGGGTGAGACCCACGCAGACACGGGGAGGATGTGCAATCTTCGCATGTACAGTGACCCGGAGCCTGCATCTAACCCCTGGTTCCCGTGAAGCAACAGTGCTAACCACTGCGACACCGTGCTGCCCCCCACAAACCCAAAGATGTGTAGGGTAGGTAGACTGGCCACACTAAATTTCCCCTTAATTGGAAAAATAAGAACTGAGCACTGTATTTTTAAAAACCTCAGCCACAATATCCGTGTGCCCTGGCCAGTCAGAAAGGTCAGGCAGGATAAAGCACAGTATCTGTCAGAAGAAGGATTTGTAGTTAAAGGGTCTCAGGCAGGGATCAGAATGGCTGAACTATACATTGATTCCCGAGGTTACAGCAACGGCAGGAATGGTAAGGTGATCTTGGAAGGCTGAACCCCAGGTCTCGTTCAGACTTTTTTCTGGAGGGTCCTATTGTGGGATCTGACGGGGCAGAAATGAGGTAATGCTTCCCAAGGATAGCAGGAAGAGGCCTGCCATTCAAACTTTCAGGTGTAAATGAAAATAACTGAGGAAGCGTTTAGTAAGAGCGTGGACCCTCAAACCAGAACACACTGCCTCAAGGGTGAGGAGAGTGGTGTGGGGTTGGGTGGTTGGGAGGTAGGACTTTAGTTACAGGCACTTTACTGGCCATTGGAAACATAATCCCAACTGGTCACTGGAAAAGAGGCCTTGCTTCTGTAGCCTACAGATTCAGCCCTGGCCTGCTATGAAAGCCTGAGCCTTCTCAAGTACTGGTGCTCACACATGTCCTGAGGATGGATCCTCTGCCTGGAGGTCTCACCTCCTGCGAGCTGGATCCATGGCCCTTATGTTCTGGAGTGGCATATGGTGAGCAGATGGAACTTTGTGCTTCTGCTATGATTACTCCTGTTGCTGGTGAGTGCTGTTGATGATGCTCCTTTTGTTCCTCATCAAATATCCAAGATGGAGCTTTGCTGCATGCACTACTCCCATGCAGTGGAGCAGACTGATAGAGGGGAACTGCGGATTAATCTGGATGAAATGTGAGACAGGTGAAATGATCACCAATAAGTCGGAAATTACTTGTCAAGCACTGAAAGCACACTCAGAAGGGCTGTGAGCACCAGCTTCGAACCTAGTCAAGACTGCAGCTATTCAATTTCACTGTTTAAAGGCTTCCCAGCCTGTCAGTTTCACTGAACATGTACTGCCTACTGTTCTTTCAACTGGTTGACCTTAGTGAGTGCCACAGAACTCAGAGGAAACCTGTGCACTGGGTGTCAAAGCCTGAATATTGTGTGTTAAAGCCAGTTTGAATATTTTATTTCTTACCCAACAGCTCCACAGGAGTTTCCAAATCACCTGCAAACTCAGCCAGGTTAAACAGAGACATGGGTGGGATCACCTGGGGTTGCTCAACCAATATCACCTTTCAGGGCTTTAACCCCCTCCACCTCACGTCATCCTCCCAATCCAAAACTGACCCCACGGCTGTCAAAGCTCTGACATAACCTCAGTACAAGACAGTGGTGTACTTCTGACAATGCTGACAATCAAGTTACAAACCGTGATCTTATGTTCACCATTGCTTTCTGCTTTATACAACTCTCTAGCCACCAATCTATTAAAAAAATGTACTTTTTCATAATTACAACATCTTCATTTTATATTCTGACACCCATATTACCTACAGAGGGGGAAATGCAGGTTTAAAAACAGTGCATTTGACATTCTGTGTTCTGGAAAATATATAGGTCTATGTATGCAAGCCCGAATTTGAGGCCACATTTGGATGACATCTTGTTTTCCCTTTTTGTAACTTTAGTGAATATTCAAAGAAGTCAGCTGAGAATAGAAATTATGCACGATAACCAGTCAAATGCTCCTGGCTCTTATATAATGAGAAAACAATGATGAGAAAATTACAGGCAAATAATAATTGATCTTATTTGGATTTCATCAAAATTGTTGTCCCATGGGAGCTGATTCTGGGAAACAATAAACCACAATGTTTTTGCTCTCGTCTCTCCAGAAATCATGCTGGCAGATGGCAGTTGATCATTTTTACACAAAATCCATTATATATCATAAGACATACAATCCTTATTTCAACAATTTGATTTGCAAATGACCTCTTTTGAAAGTAAATTTACCTGGAGATCTCTGATGAATTCAAACATGCAAATTCAGATAAAGTCCAAGTTAAATTCACAGAATTACAGAATAATACAATGCATTCGGTCAGCAAGTCTGCACCAACACACGAAAGACATCTGACCTGCCTACCTAATCCCATTTGGACACTTAGCCCACAGCTTTGAATGTTATGACATGCCAAAGGCTCATCCAGGTACTTTTTAAAAGGATGTGAGGCAGCCCGCTTTCTACGCCCTCCCAGGCAGTGCATTCCAGACTGTCACCACCCTCTGGATAAAAAAGCTTTTCCTCAAATCCCCCCTAAACCTCCTGCCCCCGACCTTGAACTTGTGTCCCCTCGTAACTGACCCTTCAACTAAGGGGATCTGCTGCTTCCTATCCTCCCTGTCTACGCACCTCATAATCATGTACAACTCTATAGGTCGCCCTTCTGTCTTCTCTGCTCCAGTGAAAACAACCCAAGCCTATCCTACCTCTCTTCATAACTTAAATGTTCCATCCCAGGAAACATCCTGGTGAATCACCTCTCCACCCCCTCCAGTAAACACATTGTTGCTATAATGTGCCAACCAGAATTGCACACAGTACACCAGCTGTGGCCTCAGCAAAGTGCTATACAACTCCAGCAAGACCTCCCTGCTTTTGTAACTAATGCCTCGATTGATAAAAGCAAGTGTCCCATAAGCGTTATTCACCACCGTATTTACCTGCCCTTCTGCCATCAGAGATCATAAACGATTTGATTATTTTTAAATTAAACAAAGGTGCCATGGACAGCCTTCATATTAAGTCAGTGAAATAGTGATAGGAATTGTAAAATTGCCTCTGCAGTGAGAATCATACGTAGCAAAGTATTGGCAGAGTTCTTCCATCTGTGGAGCCTGAGTTTGAATTCAACTCACACTGGTAGGATGAAGCTATTGTTCGTTGCAAAGGTCCTGCATGAAATAAATTTGATCAGAATTTTCCTATTTCACGGTGGATTTCACGGTGGTGCATGCCCGTTTTAGAAAATTAGCCACAGCCTGAAAGAAATATCACTGAGATAGGCCAGAAAGAATAGCTTGTGAAGGAAACTGGTGGTTGGAAATGATCTGTCATGGCCAGCTTGCTGAAGGAACAAGTCAAGAAAACAAGAAATGAAAGAGTAGTCCAGAACAAGAGGAACATAATTGATCCAAGAGTTTCTCTCTTACACTAGTCATATAGGCTATATTCATTTAAAATGTTCATCTACATGCGGGGGTGGGGGGGGTGCTCATGAGAGGTTGAGAAAAGCCATTGTAGTCTTTCCAGCAAGGACAAAGATCTTGGAGTCAGTACAGTAAGCAAATGGGAAGGGGGAGCTTGGTGAGGAGGATACTGATGCAGAGAGGAAGTGGTGCCTTAACTGTTCTGAGTGAGTTGGAAATTGTGTGTGCTAGGGTATGGAAAAAGTCAGTAAAATCTCAAAGTGAGAAAGGTAGAGTAGGATTTTAGTGGTGATAAGTGAAAGCAAAAGAAAATACAATAATTCAAGGAATGAGAAATTAGCCCCATCAATACATTGGAATCAAAAACAAATGCTTGATAGGTAGATTAAAAGCGCTTCAGATGGTATGTATTCTCTTAGCAGCATTGAACATGCCACCTGCTGCTCCAGAAGCTGATGGATTTGTGAACTTTCTGTTTGAATCTCCCTGAAAGCTGTTCGTATTCCAATCATACAGATTCTAATATCAACGACAATTATATTCAAGATCTCAATATTTTATTAATTTTGCCAGTTTTGTTTTGGAGACTTCTCATCTGTCTACTGCCCCATTCACATGACAGGCAGATGAAAGTATTATAGAAGAAACCTACTATCCACTGACCCATCACGCACAGCCTCCTGACTCAGTTTTCAAGAATGTCTTGAAAGAAGCAACCAGTGCTTCCATCTGGAATTAAAATATTTAAATTGGAGTCCTGTGCTCTTTGTGGGATCCCAATTAAGTCAAACCCTCGGAAAACACTGCAAAAACAAAGTTGCGGCTCTCATTTTGTAATGCCAGCAGGAAATCTATGAATTGCCATCCTCAACTTCGAATGTATGCCTTCTGAATAAGAATGGTTTATTAAGTGATATAGTTGTAATTTGAGTCTAATACTCAATATAATTAATATCAGATACACATTGGGTTGTTGGGTTACGGGTATAGGGTGGATACGTGGGTTTGAGTAGGGTGATCATGGCTCGGCACAACATCGAGGGCCGAAGGGCCTGTTCTGTGCTGTACTGTTCTATGTTCTATGTTCTATGGTGGGCTGCGAGCTAATGTATGTCAGTGAACATGATCATTATTTTTAAAGGGTCAGTAACAAGTAACTTTAATATTTAGATACCTTTCCAATTCAGCACAACATTATTTGTTGCAGAAAGGTTTTTATGGCTATCAAAACTTCATCATGGGGAGCTGGACACGCTGAAAGACTTATAGCTAATTTGTTGGGTAATAGATTGTGTGTTTGTTTAAATCTTGTCCAAAAATACAACCTACAATTACTCTATGGTACATTTTTGTTTCTTAGTTGGCACAGAATTACTCCAGGGAATTTCAGACCTTGAAATGTACCCGTAATACGTTGCTTGCTAATGTAGCTTCTGGCAAACAGTGTGTTGAGAGACTTACCCCATTCTTTGGGTAGGCTATCCATCCCAGGTCTCCCATTACAGCTCTGGAATCCAGTAAATTAACTGTAAAAGCAAATAACCGAACAATCAGTAAGGTTTAGATTAATTCTGAGCTGCAAACAGAACCAGCTGCCAACATCTTGAGAAACCCAGAAAGAATAATCTACCATCAAATGTTCACCTTAAGGAAAGAGCAGCCCACTCGCACACTTATTGCACAATTCAGTTTTAACTTCACGACAGTCAATGCAACAATTATATTTTAATAATATTTTAATTACCGTAGATCTCAGCGTACAAGTCTGCTTGGCATACAAGATTACCCATTTTAGTGCCAAGTATCATCTTTAGACCTGTACCAGCATAGTGGTTAACTCCCCTTTCTGTCAGGAAATGCTGTATACACATTAGGAGTCTGCCTCAATTTTTCACCTCAGAAATGCATGTTTTACTCACCTTATAAGTCAGCGCATGAGTCTAAGCAGGCAAAATGGGGCGGGTTGCCAAGAAGACACATGGCAGATTAAGACTTGCCACACAGGGCATACTGCACAGAAATGGGTCAACTGGCAAAAAGGATGAAGTAGAAAGTTGGCTTCAAGCCAAAAGTCATACTGATGCGGACTCATGAAATATGTGTGCTGCAGCAAAGGAATTTGCTGTGAGTGCAAAACTGGTGCAAGGATAGAACAAAAAGAGGAATTCCCCCCCCCCCCCCACCAAAAAGAGGCCCAAGACCAAGCGCTAGGAGAACTGGGAGCAGCCACTGCCCTGATCTTGAAAAGCATGTATTAGAATGTGTCTTCAAAAATCGTCAGAATACCTGCATTGCCACCAGAAATGCAATGCGTATATATGCACTTCAGTGGGCCAACTCAAACCTTAGGTCCTGCAAATATTTCAGAGCAACAACTAGTTGGTGTAGCTGCTTTATGGCATGAAAATGTCTAGAGTTTGGGCAGAAAATATTGATTGTGATCAAATGTATGTTTGTAGATGTAATTAATTCAATAAAACATGTCACATTGGATTACCAGTGTTGTTATATTTCGCATTTCAAAATGGCCACCACCTACAACACCAATGGCGATTTACATTTTATACTCAGTGTATAAATCGAAACCAGGAATGATTTTTGGATGCTTTAGACGGGATTCACGGTAATAATGTATTTTTCAAAGATGGGCTACCTTAATATATTCAAGTATAAAATATCTCTGTAACCTCACTTACATTTACTTTAAGCAACTTTAACAATTGCTATTCAATAGAGACCCTGAATAGATTTGTTTTAGAACCTGCAAATGTTTGCAATCGTCCTCAAGACGATGGTGTTGCTGTTAGCAAATAATTGAAATTGATCACTGAAAATTGTAAACTGATTTATCTTACAAATCACCATACAATGCATATGTAAAAAACTGCATGGCGTATGGATAATGTGTATTCAGGACACTTTACACCATCTTGCACCATCTGAAATGTTTAGAGGTAGCAAGGGCTCACATTCCAGCTATATGTGTTCAGCAACTGTGTATCCGTCTGTTGTTGATGACAAGCATCAATATGTGTCTGAGAGACAAGCAACTCATCACCACCATTGCTACTGTCAAAACAGTAACAGCACTATAAATGAAATGGGAGTCATATCATGCAATAGTTTTACCACAGGGATCAGCGCTCAGCTCACTTACTAGATCATTAGGCAAAAAAGTATACAATACATTTTTCGGACAGCTGGAGAATGTCACAAACATACTTTATGAACACAAACAATATACCAGACAAACCGGATTAAATATCTTAATAATAAAGTGAAGGAAGTACAAAATGTACATTTTCAATAATTAATGCTGTATTCTAGGGCTAATAATTGATATTGACATTACTTCCAAAATTCACCCTTGCTTCCCTTTGCGGTCTCTCAATGTGTAATAGCTCTCTTCCTCAAGCCACCTCCAATACTACACTGTATGCTGCATGCTCTGGCTTGCTTTCTTATCGATTGGTTCTGTGCTATTTATGGCACCTACTTAAACTGAAAGGGAATTATATGTGCAATAACCATGCAATGATTTTTATGAAGATTTTTGACTATTTCTGGCAACACCCGCATGTATAAAATTCTAGTACCTTGATGCTTCTATGAAAGGCTGATTTAGCAGCTCCCTAAAATGCTTTTGCATTCCCGTCTACATCCATCAATAGTCAGTTGTTACTCTGCACAATGTCTCTCAAGCATTTTGCTGCATGGATGTTAATGCATATATTTAATGTTAATGGTATACACTTTGTGACATAAGGTTATCTACATAAACAATTACAAATTGAATAGACCATGCCTTAATAATAACTATAATTGTTTTCTGTTTCTTAAACAGTCTTTAAAACTGTTGCATGACAGAATCACATTAATTTACAAATTTTGATCTTTCACAGATTTTCTGAAATTGTTTCTTCTGCACCCCTGCTAATAATTAAGAGCCCATCAATTTGGACATGAACAGTACTCCTAGAAATTGACATTGTCATGAACTTGTCTTCAAAGTTTCCACAGCAATAAACATGATGATCTTTCTCTGCAGCCTGAAGTCCCACATGAAAGAACTGAACCTGCTGCAGCTGCTGATTCAGTGTCAAGTGGCTGTGGAATACAGTATCAGGATGTGGATAAGCCAGATAAGATCGAGATTAGAAGCAGACATTTCTGCCCAGGTTGTGTAATACAACCTGTGTGTTGTGCAGATACAAAGGAGTATATTTGTAAGAGCTGTTTCTGACACTGGGAGATACACTTGAAAATATACATCATGCATGAGTGGAGAATTGTTCCTGCACCACTTGTCAAGCATGAGGCTATTTGACAAGACTTTACCAGCAATTAAACACTAAACAAGTCTTCACTATTGCACACAAGACAGGCTGATATTCCCAAATCCTTTTCCCCAGTTGAAAATTAGTGCACAATAACAAAACTAAATGTAACTCCCTCTTAATATGCACAATGCTCTGTCGCACACCACAGCACCATCTGGTGCACGCGCATCTCAAGGAACTCCGGAGTTTCTGCAGAGGGAAGAGCAATGCTTCAATCGATTTGCAGTTTCCGAATGTTTGACGAGAAAGGCGACGATCTGAGCAAAGTTCTGGAGCTGCTTCGCCAACCCCCTCCCTCGGCATTGCCAATAGTTGGTGTTTAATAGAAGCCGCCTGGCTGTTCAACGGCGACTCTGTGTGGGATCTGTATGCGTGACGGGTACAGAGATACAACAATCGGCTTCAACATGGAAGGCAGGCAGTGAAGGGCATGATTCACTGCTTCGGAAGATTCTGCACTACCATTAGAATCGTCCCTTTCCCCTCATCTTCTTGAAGTGGAGTAAATAACGAGAATATGTGGTACATCAATTTCAGTGACAGGAATGTTTGAACTGCTCACTTAAGTTACATTATAGAACAGACTGTGTATTGATGTATTCAATCTTCTATAATGTAATTACTGGGGGCCTCCTGAGAACCATAAATAAATATATCCAGAAATAACATATTGGAATCGTCCCCGTAAAAATAAAAATGAACGTTGTTCCCACACACAAAAAATATGCAATTTTTATCTTGTGACAAAAGACGTTTAAAGTGGTCAAACAAACGGTGTTTCAGCCACTTGCTGGTGCAAACCTCCAATTTATGTTCGCCCCTCCGGGTCCCAATTAAAGAACACCCTTAAACCAGGCAGTGGAATGTGTTTAACAATGGCGCACACTGTTCAAAACATCGAAGTGAAAGCGAGACGCAAACAATTCACCTCACCAGCGACCGGAATTGGGATCCCAAAGTTTTCCACGGACAGAATGGCCATACTGGCAGACATTTTAGATACGGTAGATCCGAGCGGAATGCATTTAAAGGCTACTAATTTTGCAAGTAAAGCTTGCTATTGTACTTTTTGCTGTGGCGTCAATAATCGCATGTTTTAGAAATCGCGCTCAAAGTTTATCATCAATAAAGTTAACACACAATTACAATTCAACTCTATTCTCTGATCAGACTACTTCAGGCGCCATTTAACCTCGTGAGGCCTGTGAGTTCACACTCTCCGCGCCTTTTTTCTTCCAAGCTTTTCTGAAAATTATGCTGCTGGGTTAGGTGATTATACATTGCAATCGCGTACGATTTGTTGTTTTTTTTTAAAACTAATGCATTCCCCTCAACACAAATGCCAGCTTTGATGAGATTCTCATTACCAGCAGATGTGACACAGCATTTCTTCAAGGGTTAAACTGGTTCAGTGAAGGCCGTTGTTACTAGGAGCCTTCAATCTGAAAAGCCGAGTCAGGAGTTCTGAATTCGGAATCCTCCTCACACAATACTGGGGCTGTAGTCTGCTCGCGGTTGCAGACAGCACAGTGGCTAATTGCTCCGACCCCCATTCACAGTCCCACACCACAAAGGCATTATTAGTCCCACACAAAATGTGCTCTTCCATTTCAAGGGCGGGCCACGCTGGGACGGGAAAGCTCGGTGCCATGAGAACGATAGCATATGAGTGTGTTGCCCTCAATTTTCTGCATGATCAAGTCTTCGGGCTCAGCCAACCCACCGGGAATGAATTGATTTTTCCTCTCGCGGGTGGGGAAGTGGGGCAGACAGCTCGGTGCAGCCTTTCCCAAGACCGAAAGGAAGGACTTTGCATTCGTATGGCGCCTTTAACGACCTCGGGACACTGAAGAAGTGCAGCCACTGTCGTGGTGTACAAGCATGGGCCCCACAACCAGATCATGGCCAGCTCATCTGTTGGTGAAGCGATGAATAGTTCCAGGACACGAGGATAATTCCTCTTGTTCCTTGTAACGTGGGAACGTTTATTCGCAACTGAGATAGCAGGGGAGGATTCAGTTCAACAGCTCGTCAAAGAGATCCGTCCACCTTTGACAGTGCAGTACTCCCCTGAAACTGCACTAGCATCTCAGCCTCAACTGCGTTGACGGGATTGGGAATTAAACCCACAGCCCACTGAAGACCCTTCTTTCCCAATGTGCGATACGGAGCAATGTTGCATTAGGGCAGAGAACGAAAACACATTTCCTAATGCCAGCACCCTAGCTATGAAAAGGGAACATGCTGGATAAACTCTGAAATTCTCTATTTTCATTTCAGATTTCCAGCAATATTTTGCTTTTATTTTTATGTGTAATCGCCAACCCTGCCGTGAAAAAGCACTGAGGTTGTTGCCGACACATTACTGTCCCTCAAGAATTAGGTAATAAAATAAATGTGACTCCACTTTGCCTTCGTTGACAAAACGAAATGCTGGCAATTAGCTGATATTAAATCTTATTTCTTGGGCGAAGTATCTTGCAGAAACACGGTTGTGAACTGTCCCCATGGCCGGGTTGGGAACTGCATCATCCAATACAATGCTGAAACATCTAGTTGAGTTAGGACCGGTCAGCATTCACGTGAGTCCAGACAGCTACCCAACCGCAGAATGCATCGAAATGATGCTCCAATCTGATTCGATAGCATGCCTATGGTGATTCCTGAGATCGGCAATAATAACTCTGATTTAGTTTCCTCTTCACTAGCCGATGGCGCTGAAGCAAATTACAACACTACTAACACTAAACTGAGCTCTAGCTTCGTTGGTAGTACTCTTGCCTGTGAGGCAGATGGTTTTGTTTTCAACTCCCATGCCAGGGCTTGAGCTCAACAATTTCACTTTCAAATAAATTGTTAAATAAACGTCCAATTCCTGCCCCACCCCTCAGGTGAATGGAAACGGTCCCATGGCATTGTTTCCAAGAAGACCAGAGCAGTCATTCCTTAATTCCTGAAAAGGCTATCCTTCAGTTAACAAAGTAAAATTAAATAGGGAAGTCAGGAGTACGAAGATCATTGGACAAATGACCCAACATATATATCCATTACCCACCATGATGGTCTCCCTCGAACAGAGTCCTGAACAACACCCATCCACCACCCCTCTCCTCCACCTGGCTGAACTTGCCCTCTCACTCAAAAATGTCTCTTTTAACTTGTCTCACTTCCTCCAAACAAATGGTGTTGATGTGGGTACCTGTATGGGTCCCAGTTTTACCTGTCTCTTTATGTTCCAGTCTTACTCTGGCTCCCTCTGATGACTCTTTGTTTGGTACATCTGAGGCTGTTTCAATGCCGCTTCATATTCCCATCTGGACCGGGAAAATGTGTTAACTTTGCTTCCAATTTCCACCCCTCTATCACTTTCACATGGTCCATCTTGATCATAGAATTTACAGTGCAGAAGGAGGCCATTCGGCCCATCGAGTCTGCACCGGCTCCTGGAAAGAGCACCCTACCCAAGGTTAACACCTCCACCCTATCCCCATAACCCAGTAACACCACCCAACACTAAGGGCAATTTTGGACACTAAGGGCAATTTATCATCGCCAATCCACCTAACTTGCACATCTTTGGACTGTGGGAGGAAACCGGAGCACCGGGAGGAAACCCACGCACACACGGGGAGGATGTGCAGACTCCGCACAGACAGTGACCCAAGCCAGAATCGAACCTGGGACCCTGGAGCTGTGAAACGATTGTGCTATCCACAATGCTACCGTGCTGCCCACATCTCTGACACTTCCCTGCCCCTCCTTGACCTCTCTATCTCCATTTCTGGGGATGACTGTCCACTAATATCCATTACAAACCCACTGACTCCCACAGCTATCTCGACTACAGCTCTTCACATCCCACATCCTGTAAAGACCCCATCCCATTCTTTCAGTTCCTTCACCTCCATCGCATCTGTTCTGATGATGCCACTTTCCAAAATGGTGCTGCTGATATTTCTTCATTCTTCCTTAATCATGGTTTCCCACCCTATATGATTGACAGGGCTCTTAACTGTGTCCGACTCATCTCCCGCATCTTTGCTCTCACCCCTTCTCCTCCCTCCCAGAACCACCCCACCAGCCTCAGCATTCAAAGAATCATTCTCTGCCAGTTCCGGCAACTCCAGTATGATACCACCACCAAACGCATCATCCCCTCACTCCCCCGTCAGCATTCCGCAGGGACCATTCCCTCCAGCAGACCCTGGTCCACTCATCCATCACACCCCACAATTCACCATCTTCCCATGCAATTGCAGAAGGTACAACACCTGCTCCTTTAACTCCTCCCTGTTCACCATCCAAAGGCCTAAACAATCTTTGCAGGTGAAGCAGCGCTTCATGTGCACCTCCTTCAAACTGGTCTATTGCATTTGCTGCTCCCAATGTGATCTACTCTAAATTGGAGAGACTAAACACGCACTAGGTGACCACTTTGCAGAACACTTCCGATCTGTCCATAAATAGGACCCAGACCTTCCTGTCCCTTGCCATCTCAACTCCTGCTCTCATGTCTATATGTCGGTCCTTGGTCTGCTGCTATGTTCCAATGAAGGCCAACGCAAACTGAAGGAACAGCACCTCATCTTCCAATTAGGCATATTACAGCCTTCCAGACTTAACATCGAGTTCAATAAATTCAGACTGTTAACTTTCTTCTCCACCTCACCCCATTTTTTTCCAGTAATTGGGGCAGCAGGGTAGCATGGTGGTTAGCATAAATGCTTCACAGCTCCAGGGTCCCAGGTTCGATTCCCAGCTGGGTCACTGTCTGTGTGGAGTCTGCACGTCCTCCCCCTGTGTGCGTGGGTTTCCTCCGGGTGCTCCGGTTTCCTCCCACAGCCCAAAGATGTGCGGGTTAGGTGGATTGGCCATGCTAAATTGCCCGTAGTGTCCTAATAAAAGTAAGGTTAAGGGGTTGGGTTACGGGTATAGGGTGGATACGTGGGTTTGAGTAGGGTGATCATGGCTCGGCACAACATTGAGGGCCGAAGGGCCTGTTCTGTGCTGTACTGTTCTATGTTCTATGTTCTAATTTATTTTCATTTCTTCTATCCATCTGTTTTTTCCTCAACACCGTCTCGCCTCCCCCATTCCACCCCACGAGGGCCATCTATTCTCCGTTCCAGGTTGTCCTTGGACACACTGCTAACCTTTGTTCTACCATTGAGACATTCTCATCTCTTAATGAGCCATTGTCAATGCCCTTAGCCATGATCACCGCCATCTACATTCCTCTCATCCACAACATTTTGTCAATGTCTCCCTTCCTTCAACTATCAATGGTCCTCTATCCTGCTCCATGCACCAGCCCCCCCCCCCCCCCCCCCCCCCCCAACAGTATAAATCTCAGCCTATTTGCAGCTCTCTCTAGTTGTGACAAAGAGCCATCCACACTGGAAACATTAGCTCTGTTCTCTCTCCCCAGATGCTTTCAGACCAGCTTAGATTTTCCAACATTTTCTGTTTTTGTTTCAGATTCCAGCATCTGCAGTAATTTGCTTTTGGCCCAATAGATACATTGTATCCAAGATCATACATGCTAGTCCGCCCTGCTCACGAGGGTAGAGAATTTGGCCGTGCCATTCGATGGTGCTGGGATTCTCTACTCCTACAGCTTGTCAATGGAAATTCCTATTGCAGCCAACGGTAAACCCATGGGTGGGGATGCACTGTTGGCAGGACCAGAGAATCCCACTGCCAGCAAACACCTGGAGAATTCCTGCCTGTCAATTTATCCCTAAGGAAGAGATCATAGTGAAGGTGTAAAGAGTATGGGTGAAGACTTGGAGAAAATTGCAAGTGCCTGGGTTCAGTGGTGGCAGAAGATGGAAGTAGAGAATTAGAAATTAAGCAACAGATTAGCTGTGTTGGAGTAATTGGGAGAAGTGCACTGGAATGTAGAATGTAGACTGGACTGTACTGAAACAAAAGGAAAAATCTACAGGAGAGTTGTGAGAGCTGCCTTATTATATAGTGCAGAAACCCAGGTAAAATCACAAAGAGGGGAGTAATGGATACTACTGAGATAGGATTGGTTAAATGGAGCACGGACAGACAAGAGAGGACAAATCAAGAACCTGCACATCAGGGAGGCAGTGAAAATTGGGGGAACATTGAAGAAAGCAGAGAAGAGATTCCAATGATATGGTCAGTTGTTGCAAAGGGAGAGGAAACATGGTGATGTGAAGATAGGACTGTCAGGAAGAATTAGAAGAGGAGGGCCGAGGACCAGGTGGAAGGATGCTGTGGTGAGAGATTTAAACACAATGGATTTGGGTGGGGAATGGGTGACCGAGAGGAGGAGATGGAGAAGGATGAACAACCAGTATTGTCGAAAACACAAGTAAAGTGTGACCAGCTGAAAGAAGAATAACACCCCCCAAAAAACCTGATCTTTATCACATTGCTATTTGTGGGAGCCTGTTACATGACAACAAAAGTACTTAATTGAGACATCTGGTGGGTTTGAATGGTGCTATATAAATGCAAGCCTTTCTATTACTTGTTCATTACTGTATCTCAAATATGGCATTTTGGATAAATGGTTTTTAAAAACTCATGTCTTTTTAATTAAAATTAACTATCTGAGCTCAGTTATTTGGTTCAAGCCAGAGCTGTAGTCTGGAATGCAGCAAATGGTCTCACCATATGTGACAGGAGAGACAGGGAAACAGGTAGAGATTATGTTCCTTTGCTCTTGGATAGAGAAACTTCCACAGAAAGTACATGTGTAGGCATCCTATGACGACAATTTAGGACTTGATATCATGCTTTCTCATACCAACCACCCCCCCCCCCCCCCCCCCCCCCCCCACTCCCTAAATACACATACCACAAATGGATTCACTGCCAACACTCATTGTCCCGGTACATTGATGAAGAATGGTCACTTAGGCAAAGTATTGCTCGACAGTCACTGACTCAGAATCACGACCCAATCTGAGTCACAGCATGCAGGACAGGAGAGGAAAACATTATAAAACGTTGTGGAATGACTGACCACCTGTGCAGCTAGATGTCACCCATGGCACAATCATAACGCCCTCCCTTCTGAATTCAAAGGTTGTGGGTTTGAATGCCACTCCAGAGACCTATACACAAAATCATGGCTGGCTCTCCAGTCCAGTGATGAAAGTGCTGCGTTTCAGGTGGTGCATTAACCTAAGGCTTTGTTTGTCTTCCAAATGAACATAAAATATCCCAAAGTAATGCATTAAAGAGATGTCTTCCTGACCAGCAATTAACCCTCACCCAAAAGCACAAAAAGAAACAGGTATTGTCACATTGCTGTTTGTGGGACCTTACTGTATATATCTTAGTTTCTGCATTTCCTATATTAGAACAGTGGCTACTTAAGGGGCAGCATGGTAGCATTGTGGATAGCACAATTGCTTCACAGCTCCAGGGTCCCAGGTTCGATTCCGGCGTGGGTCACTATCTGTGCGGAGTCTGCACATCCTCCGTGTGTGTGCGTGGGTTTCCTCCGGGTGCTCCGGTTTCCTCCCACAGTCCAAAGATGTGCAGGTTAGGTGGATTGGCCATGATAAATTGCCCTTAGTGTCCAAAATTGCCCTTAGCATTGGGTGGGATTACTGGGTATTGGGATAGGGGGAGGTGTTGACCTTGGGTAGGATGCTCTTTCCAAGAGCCGGTGCAGACTCGATGGGCCGAATGGCCTCCTCCTGCACTGTAAATTCTATCTATCTATGAAATATACAAGAAGTGTTTTGTGATGTATTAAGACTTTGAAAGGCATAACATGAATGCGTATCTTTCATTTTTTTCCTTGGAGCCAAGGAGAGCTGCTCCAATGTTTTCTGTGTAAATAAGAAGCAATCTAAAAGTTGTCACAGGGTGGGAAAAGTGGGTTGCATCGTTTATTCCGTGAAATAGGATTGAAAGAGAGAGCACCATCATAACTCAATTCACAGTGAGACATTCAGATTGACAGCAACATCCCTTTTGCAAAAATGTTGCTGGATTTTTAAAAAAAGCTAATTATGTGTTGATGACCCCATTGGGGAATACTGACACGGAGAAGTTACTGAACCTAACAATGTGAGCGATCTGCATTAATGGACACAGCTGAAATGATAGAATTGCTGAGATGCCCTGGGTTAATGGCTATCTCTACTGATGCTCATTCAGTTTCCTCATACTGTTCCTACTGACAGTTTTTTAAAAATCAAAATATTATGATGGACAAGAGTAGAAGACAAAAATAAGTCAACAGAATTTTTTTTTAAATTCAATATCCTCACAGTGATTCTCCCTCTTTGATTTTATTTTGCAACAGAAGTATTAGCACGGCAAAGAGAATGGCCCCTGAAATGATTCATCAGGGTGAAAAGAAAAGCACAGGTAAAGTGAGCGCTCCCAACCATAATGACGGGCAAGAAAACACACACTAATCCATCCAGGCTGTTCCATACAACATTAATGCCTTGTACAGCACAATACCAACACTCCCTACCCCAGTGCAATTTATGTAATATCCTCGGAGGGAAAATAGATAAAACCTGGGCCAATTAAGGGGTGAAAATTGGGGTTTCTCTCCTGCAGATTGCAAAATATTACTCGGAAGTGGAGATAATAATCAATTCATATTCAGCTAAGCATTTTTTTAAATTCCCAGCGTTACAAAGCCGTAGAGTGGACAGGGCAAGCCCTTCATGCATCTCCCTGCTTGCTCCAAAAAATATTCAAATTGAATCCAATTCATGGTCCCCACAAGAGAGATCCAAGCGGAGGAGAGCAGACATTCCACCTGATCTCAAGCTTGATCTTAGCCAAAAGGCCGAGAAGAAATCGCAGCAACTCAGAGAATTCTGCGCTTCTCAATAACAAGAATGTGTAGCTTCTGACGAAAAACCTCAATTCGGCATGGTGGAAGCATTTTCCGTCCAATTTTCTCGACGCACAGGTAACTTCCTACATTAAACTTTGAAGGTGCAGAAGCAAAAACTTTTGTGAATTCTCGCTTTCCATTGTTTTTGCTTCAAGGATGTCGGCATCTTTTAAAACGTATATTTCATCCCAATCAGCATCATCTATCACAAACTCGGGACAGATTCTTGACAGATCAGCATTGTGGGAATGCATGGATGCATTTTACAGTCCCATTTTTTCTTGTCACTCATACTTGACTGTAAATGAATAAACGGGGCAAACTAAACAAGTGACTCCATTCACATGTGGAATAATTATTTATATATCACTAAAATAAACTGAGTTATGTAGAAGAGTCAAACGGACTTGAAATAGTAACACTGTTTCCTCTCTCCACAGAAGCTGCCGGGCCTGCTGAGGTTATCCAGCATTTGCTGCTTTTATTTAAATGCCATTTTTTTTCTGTCCTGTGCAGTTAGGAAGATATAATATGCAGCATCCTTTTGAGATTAATCGGCGTTTACAATGAGCGGATCGTCAATATATCTACTCTATCTTTGATTAATTCTGCTTATTTATGGCTCATTAACGTGTTCAGATGTCGTCACCAGCACCCTGCAGCAAGCAAAGCTCCTCGTCCAATTTACTCAGGAGGCAGTCCAGCCATTAACAATGCTCGTTATTTTTTATTTAAAAAAACGATAGCAAACGAAAAACGAGGAAGGTGCTACAAAAATGGTTCGTGACAAATCGTCAATGGTTATGGCGCAAAGATGTTTACACATATCTAATAAGATGTTGAAAGTGCCCCAATTTTTGGTAAAAGCAAATGACTGCGGATGCTGGAATCTGAAACAAAAACAGAAAATACTGGACAATCTCAGCATGTTCTGACAGTATATGTGGAGAGAGGAGGGAGCTAACGTTTCCAGTCTGGATGACTCTGTCAAATTTTGATGTGTGTTTGTAAATGAGAATCAGAGGTTGCCGCTTACTTTTAGCATACTGCAATACTGAGGAACAATGTCTAATGTTCCTTCCAGAGAATATGCGCATATTGATCTTCGGCAAGGAACAAGAAAGAAGCTGCCATGGTTAAATGTGTAAAAGACATTCAATACTCAAAAGGGACCCAATGGGCTGAATAGCCACCTTCTGCATTTAAGGGATTCCGTGGGATAATATGTTTTACTTGGCTTGCCACCCTGTGCTGCTACAGGGTTGGTAGAAGCAGGTTTGTAACTTTGCTCCACAGGAGAGCAGGTATCATTGTTTTCAACAGCTTGGCATCCCAGGTTCTGCTTATTACCTAATGCTTACCGTTGCGAGCACAGTACACGAAATAATTCCCCTTACATGCTGTGCGCTATTCCATGCACCTACGCTGTGTCTGTCAAGGTTCTGCCCACCTCGACTATGAAAGCCAATGAAAGCGTGTAGCAGCAAAACATGTCCGCATAAATCAAGCGTCATCATTTTAAAAATGAAGACAGCAGGCATTTAAAACAGGAAATGAAGCAGTAATAAAACGGCAGCTATTGGGAAGTACCTGTTCATTTATCCCCCCCCCCCCCCCTCCCGCAACCCCCATAACGTTGTGCATTTATGGCTTTACCAGTCATGGCACAGATCCCAGCGTGGTAACTTGATTTAGTGAAAAGGTGCCATCGTTAATCACAAGGTGCAAAATGGATGATGCCTCAGAGGCAATGATCTACCGTTAGCCCAACCAATAATTGGTCCTGGCTTTGGATTCGCCCTTCTCACACCAGCACGAAAAGCACCCAGGAAACACAAACCAAGAAAAGAAACTTGCTGTTGCAACGTAAGGAGCGTCAAACATCCAAATACTGTACGGGTAGAACGTGGAAATGAAATGTGAGCATATTAAATATAAAGGGCAATTCGTTTGCAAAAAATGAACGTCTATTATCCAGCAGTTTTAATTTCATGAAAAACAATCCTTCTGAAACTGAGTAGTGTTAAGTACTTGGGACAAAATAATCAATTCCTTAACACCTGATCCCATAATCATTCAAATATATTTGTTTTAAAAATCAAGATCCAAAACATGATTCCCCCTCCCCCCCACCCCCCGATTAAAGCATATTGCGAATTTCCAGCATTTTATTTTAATATCTAGTGTTCAGTATTTGCAGTTTTTGTTTTCCTTTTGCGCAAACTTGTATGAATTCTAAAAGTTCTGGACAATTTTGAGACATTAGCTTCTTTTTTAGTTGCACTGGCATAGCCACCTGCTCTGCCAAGACCCCTGGCCACAATAAGGAAAGGCAAGCAAATCCATCCTCTTAGGTTTTCTACAGCATCAGGTTCAAGAGCAAAACTTGCTTTCGGTTTGATTTGCAATTTCTACTTCAGAATCAAGAAACGTATAAAACCACACTCAGCGTGTCATTGTGATTAAAAGGTCAATTAAAATAGATTATTAGTCTGTGTTGGCCGCAGAAGTAAATAGCAATCTGTCGATTTAGGCGCTCCAGTATAATTCACTAACACCAATGTTCTCTACTCGCTTGAGATCGTGACCAGAAAGCTTTGAAAACTGTTTTTTTTATAGAAACTTTGGTTCTGATTTTTTTATAAAAAGCACACGAGGAGTCGCATAACAGAATGTAAATCTTACATTAAGAGTCATCTAGCCTACAGACAGGGAGAGGCGTCCTCAAGGGAAGAATAAACCCTCCGCGTCAAACATGACCGGTGCAGTTCAAGCACACTCGGGTGCAATTAAAGCATTAACCGAGGACCAGTCACTGTCACCAATTCATTGTACTGCCGTTATTGCAGCACACTATCACTGGCAAACCCTACTTCTCAACAAGCACGTTTCAGCGACGATTTATGTTTAAAGGCTGCCCCACAGCCAAGCTAAGACCGTCCCTGTTGTGTCGTTCTCAACGTTGGCTGAGCACCGACCTGGACGCGGGGCAAAGGTGAATTGTAACATCCTCAAATCGGCCAGAGTTATTAAACTTAATCAAATTAATGTGAGCAATGCACATTTAAAAAGGGGCCTTTTTCAATCGTCACGATCTAAACAAAATATTTTGAATCCCTGGAAAATAAATTCCGCACCTAAAGAATTCACGTCACAAAGTATTCCGAATTGTAAATAATTTCAACGGCCCTGCATACTGTCTTCAAATAGTAAAGGCGATGCACGAGGGCCACCGGCAGCAGGTTTAGAGGCCGGATCCAGAGCTGCTCTTCCCCTGCTCTTTTTAAGAGTCCAAGTCCCTTCAGACAAGGCAGGCTGCCAGCAACTTTCAAACAACACGTTATGTTTTAAGCAACAAAGCAGTACGATATTATTTATAATATGTTTCTTTATCCCTATCCGCTCTCGGCGTTTTGTGTGTACCGCTGTCTGGTTCAGTCGCTGAGTTTGACGGGTGTGTGTCAGCGGCCAGTGAGTCCCAAGCTGGCACCTTCAAACTTTAAGTAGGACATTTTCCCAGAGCCGAAGGGACAAGTTTAAATGGTGGAGAGATAGCGGTGGAGTATTCCCCGCTGTTACCGCTGGATAAATACAGCTTGAGAAAAGTTAGGTGGGGGTAGGGGATAACCCCCCCCGTGATCCATTGCTTTTTAAAATTGAATTTCAAAGTGCCACCGACATTGAACAACATCCAGTCGATTCGGAAGATGCGACATTTTGTTTATGTATAGGTTTTACCTACAGGTAGCAATGTTGCAACAAACATAAAGGGGCGAGAATGGGGCTTGGGTGTAAAGTGGACTGGCGTCTAGGACCCAGGGGCTGGAGTGTAGAAGTTGGGTTTGAAGGTAGGAGTTGGGAGTAAGGCTTGTCAGGACAGAGCAGTTGAGCGGCGATGCCTGGGCGGGTGTTCATGTCCCTGGCTGTCACCCAGCTCAGCAAACCAAAGCAACAAAAAAACAGCAGCTTCAGTGATGTGAATGGTGAGGGCTCTTACCTTGGTTGTGTCCCGCGGCCCCGGCGCACCTCTCCAGTTTCCAGCAGACTAGGCAAAAGCAGTAGTAGTAAGTCCAGCAGAGGAGTGCCGTCCGAAGGGCTGCAGCCGCGCTCCGCCGCCGTGCCATCGCTCGGCCCGGGCCGCCAGCCGCCACCCCCCAGTGGAGTGTGGCCGGCTGGAGCTCGCTGTCTGTGTGCGGCTCTGTCAGTCTGGCACTGGCCCGGAGAGAGAGCGGGCTCACAGTCCGTCCGGCAGCGAGGCAGATGCTCAGCTCTCTGCCTATATATGTGCAGACTCGGCACCACACACACACACACGGGAGGTGCAGACTTCGCACACACACTGGGGAAGGGGTGAGTGGGATATTGTGTGTGTGTGTGTGGGGGGGGGGTAAATGCAGGGGTAGGGGTGGATAGATGGACTAGGGGAGAGGTTGATCTACACACTGCAACTCCCGATCCCACATCCCCCCTCTCCTCCTCCGAGTCACTCTCTCCGGAGGTTGGAGGATGCTTTCCCCCGCCTCAGCCGTGTCCAAACCACTCAAGACTGTTTTATGTAAGTGTGTGAGTGGTATTCAGCTACTTCACACGCAAATGCTACAGAGAATGAGAGAGGGAGGAGGAGGAGTCGCAGCACAAATCCAACCATTGCCCGGACCTGTCAATCACCCTCAGCACATCACCATTGCTCAATCCCCGAGCCAGCCGCCTGCAAGAAGTTGGTTCAGGGAACTCGCTGCAGCCTCCAGCTCTCTCTGCCCCTCTGTGTACCGAAATAAATCTGTCAGCTCTTCCCCGGCGAATATGATCGAAAGTCTGGCCTCTCAAATAAAAGCAACAAAAAAATCTCATTCACCCTGGGTGAGATTAATCATTGTAACAGCCGGCTCCCACTTTTCACTGAGAAACACCATCAGATTGTGTGACATAATTCCAAAATACTGGGGGGGGGGGGGGGGGTCCCGGAATCGCTTCTACAGATTGATGTTGTCAGCCAGGGTGCTCCTGCACCCCAGTACACACTTTTCCTGAAGGATACAGACTCTACCCGTTTGTGGCTTGACTAGAATTTTGACTCTCCTGATTTTGTTTTTCTAGTTCGAACTTCTGGATGGATGGGCGCTTCCCGTGGCCTCAGAAAGCCCGTCTTCTTCTTCAACGAATGCAAACTCACTTCCACATCTTTTGAAAACACAGATATCGCACATTTCAGTACGCGCGAAGAGTGATTTTGACTTGTCATACTTTAAGCCGCGACTTCATTATACCGGCGACACAGCACTTACATTACGGGCAGCACACTCTGAAACTGAGTAACTACCCTGGAAACTGCAGCAATGGAAATCAGGGAAAGCAAAAACTGTTTCATTTGAACAGTTACATGAAATCAATCAAGAATTGAAATTGAACTTGTGCGTGTGTTGTCTTAATCTATTGCCATAACGTTGGTGAATGATTGACACAATCCTTGGAGATATATATGATTGTTTATCCTCTGGGGGTTCCGCCACATAATGTGAGGTGAGTGGAATACCCTTAAATTTAAAATAAATACGCGTGTTAATGATAAAACACATCCCACTGGTTACCTGCAGTATCTGTCACAATTGCGCGTCCATTTTCAATGCATAAAACGTTCCGAGTGATCCACTGGGATAAGGCACAATCTTACTGCGATGTACTGAGGAAAATCTGATAATGGTAAATATTTTCTCTTTTCATTTCGTTTTTGTTTGATCAATCTATTGCAATCTGGGATTCTTTGCGTTGCTTTAGCTGGTTTAAAATTTATTTGAGTGTTTTCCTATTTACTTCGCTTCATCACATTTTTACCTCTTCCATCTTATTTTCCCAAACTGACCTGTTGAAAACTACCCTTTAGGGGCTGTCCCCTGTTATTCCCTCACCTCCTCCGGTTGCCAGTTATCTCTTGCCTCCCTCCATCCCTCTGAAAGCCCTCTTAGCTCTCCACTTTGCTGCTC
The DNA here is from genome assembly GCF_902713615.1 of Scyliorhinus canicula. Lineage (NCBI taxonomy): Eukaryota > Metazoa > Chordata > Chondrichthyes > Carcharhiniformes > Scyliorhinidae > Scyliorhinus > Scyliorhinus canicula. Next base: position 39,822,619 of record NC_052153.1, read on the forward strand.
AGTCGAGAGAGTGAGGCGTCACTTCGGACATTGTCGCTCGCCAAAGGCTTTCCCCATTTTGAATTTCGAGCCTCACCTCAGTTGCAACTCTGAGGTGCCCCAAGCTTCGCTGTCAGCACCACACACACACACTTCCTACTGCTTTACAACTGGGAGCTTCGCCGGCAAGCTCTGTGCCTTATAATTAAAACCATTGCTTTAACCGTATCCGGCATTGCGTGTAAAATCAAACCCACATCGACGAAAACGTTGTCAGCGTCTCCATATTTCAATAGGTACATTGTTGATATTTTTAAGAACCAGTATTGTTTGGAGTTTCAAAATTGCAGCGAAGCAACATTAATCAACCTTTCGTCCGCCCATCTGCAAGCACGTTGGAGCAAAAAAACAATAACACGAAAAACAATGATTGATCAGAAACAGACCCGGAGCTGCACAAACTAATAGTCAGAAAAGTGTGTGGGGTGAAATTGGTGCAAGGCGGCTGGCAGGCCAGTTTTCACCGCGCCCGATTGTTCTAATACATACTTGCAAACTATTTCGTTTCCAAGTCTCACTGACTCTGCTTCTTGGCCTGAAATTAAACATTTTGACAATATTTTCTAACTCAGTGGGAAATGAAAGCAGCGTAGTTTACATGAGTCAATTTCAGAGTGCAACATGAACTCATTCAGGATATCCAACGGGATGGATGGAGGGAGTGATTTAAATTATATAGTGCATTATTATGCTGACTTAATTATTCAGAAAGTATGATGTCCGCCTCAATAGTGATCAATATCTCACGTTACCCCTTCACATAACCTTGTGCCCCACATTTTTACATACTATATAACAATAAGTTTTACAAGGCAGTGTGATACAATGCAGGGATTCACACGAAGCAATGGCCTCACAATTGAAGTTCAGGTTATATCCATTTCTAGCGGTGGATATCAATGTTTCTGTTTTGTTTCTCTCCTTAACTCATCAGTGTTTCTGTCCTAGAATGGCGTGCAGTTCTCATTTATATTCTGAGGGTGTGACTGGGAAGGTCAGTTCCCAGAAGACCGTTATTTTACACACAAGAAAATCAAACCTGATAGTTCACACGATGTAAAATAACACTTATTGGTTGGCTCTAGCACGCAGTGTTCAATAATTCATTTAAAGGCAAGCGTCAGATTCTATAAGGGACCACTGCACCCATACAACAAATAGGCTGCTGCCACACTTAACAGCGGAATTGTTGAATCAACTCTTTTAACAGGCGTTTACCAGAAGGACATTGCAGCCTTGTTTTGACTTTAATAATAGGTTCCTACTGCAGACTTTGATTTGACAAAATGGATAAAGTCACTAAATTAATTATTTGGGAACCAGATTAGGCTATCCAGCTCCACGAACCAATTCGATCATGGCTGATCTAAACGTGTACTCTATTTACAGAGTTGTGAAATGAATACTGGGGTACGTTATAAAACTTGCTATAAATCAGAGCCCAGTCTTTGCTTCTGGGGAGGCCATTTCAGACGGCACGTAGCACAGTGGTTAACACTGTTGCTTCACAGCGCCGGCGTCCGAGCTTTGATTCCGGGCTTGAGTCACTGTCTGTGGGGAGTCTACATGTTCTCCTCGTGTCTGAATGTGTTTCGTCCGGGTGCTCCGATTTCCTCCCACAAGTCCCGAAAGATGTGTTTGTTAGGTGAATTGGACATTCTGAATTCTCCCTCAGTGTATCCCAACAGGCAGCACCCCCAGCAGGAGTGTGGCTACTAGGGGCTTTTCACAGTACAGTGTTAATGTAAGCCTACTTGTGACAATAATAAAGATGGTCGTTGGTAGCTGCAGATTTGGATGAAAGGTGGTGCAGAAATGTGTGATGACTAGAGGAATGGGTAGAATGTGACTTCTCAAAATCTAGCACATGGTTTAACATATAGTGCAAACATATCTCAGAATTTTTTAAAAAATCACGCTTTAACCAAATCTACTTCAATGGCAACAGAATTGGGAAAGATCAGCCGGCGCCAGACATTGTACCATTTCTGCAAATCTTGAGAATTGCTGGATGGAAAAGACCAACGTCTATTTTTTTCGTCTCCCAGTTCCAGATTCTTTTAAAAATTTAATTCAAGTTTGCAATATAGGGATTTGAACCTGGATCTCTGGAATACTAGTTCAGTGACAATACCACTACACCACTGTCTGTCCCGATCTCCTGGTTGCATCACACAATGATAAGGGTTTTATTGGCCAATCATCGCAGTCAATCTCTATAGATTAGTCCACAGCAGACTAATTGTGATATGAGGAAAAGCCTAGTTGGGATTAGTTGGGAATCATATGGTCCAAATCACCTGTTTAAACAAATAAACAAAATATTTTCAAAGTCACCTGTTCCTCTGAAATATGCTCTACTTTCCACACACTATGGCTCAATTTACTCACCCACTGTGTCCCCAGAAGTTATTCTCAAAGCAAAATCAATCAAATTTATATGAAATGAAAACCGCTTATTGTCACGAGTAGGCTTCAATGTAGTTACTGTGAAAAGCCCCTAGTCGCCACATTCCGGCGCCTGTCCGGGGAGGCTGGTACGGGAATATTTGCATGCATCAGTGTTAACTGCCACTTCCACTTCTTTAGCAAACCTCTCCAATAGATTGACCACACTCTCACTAAAATATTTGGGCTGAATTTTAGCTCCCAAAAGCAGAGTTATGTCAGAAGTTAAAGTGCAAACAAAATCCAGAAACTGAACCCAGAGCCCACACAGATGCTGAAAAAGAGGCACAAGAAACCAACCAATGTGGGAAGGCGGGTGGTTGTTGACACATTGTAATGAGGTTGACCTTTTGTTTTAGCAGTATTTCTATTTTTCCCCACAGGCATCCACATTTCCCAAGTCTTGGGGTGCCCCGTGACCTAAGGAAACAAAAGGGCTGAATCCATAAGATTTGATTTTGGATTTATTGTCACGTGTACTGAGGTACAGTGAAAAGTATTGTTCTGCCTCCAGTCCAGGCAGATAGTCCCATACATGAAAAACATAGGGCATAGGAGAATGCCTCCCTAACACTGTGTTTAGGATGAGTAGGAGTGCTTCTCTATCACCACCTAACTTCCAGTAACCCCCATCATCGGTGAGCTGCCTATGCACTCCACTGCCACCATTTAACACACTAACCACCACTGGAACCCTCCCAAACAGAAGTGGATTTACAGTTCATGGGGCCCCATGCTTACCTTCATTTCTAGTCCATCCCCTCCCAACCTCCCACCCCTCCTGACTCCACATGCTTTTGCACAAAACGCAAAGGCAGAAGCCACAAAAAACACAAATTGGTCAGTGCTTTTTAACTTGTAAAAGCACTCCTGTATGAATAATTGCTGAATTGAAATCTAAGTTTACCTCTTGTCAGAATGATAGTAAGGATGGTTAATATTGTGATGTGTGAGGCAAGATGGAATGCATGGAATTTGCTGAAGAGCAAGGAGGTGGAAAAATCAGCCAATGCCATCAATGCAGCAAAAGCCAGTGCAGGACAGAATGAACCAGGCCACAATGAACAAACACTCCAATCAACAAGATGCATACGCTGCCACTCAGTATATTTCACAGAGTCTCATTCAGTTTCAAACGTAAAAGTTAACTTCTTTACATATTCTCACAAAATCAGGAAGTTATTTTCATAAATTCACATGAGTGGATGTTCAGTGAGTCCAAGTCCAATATCAGTGACTCTGTCTGGCAGGATTCCATTCTTTGTCCTAGAGATTTTCTAATGTCCAGTCTTGAGAGTGATGGTGGTTAGAACTACCAACATGTGACCAGCTGCAGCCATTATATCAGACGAGCAATGGTCCATTTTGAAAAACAGAATTTAAACAAGAGAATATGGAAGAGGGGCAGAATGTTAAGATTTTCTTGCTTCATTCCTTGTTGTCATGGCAATTTAGAATTTTTTTGTACACTTTTTCTTACAGTCATCAATTACATAATTGTTGGCAACATCTTGTAATGATCCACTTTCTTTTGTTAATATTGCTGAAAACTGTCAAATATTCCTGACTTATCATACTTTGCAAATAATGATTAATTCTTTTCAATACATAAAAAGAATGCTCACATTTGTGACAGATATTGTTGAAAATATTTTCAGAATGGTTTCTACAGTTCGAAAGGCCACCTGCAAACCATCACATACTTGACTGTACAAATCAGCTGGTGTTCTCAAAGCACAGAGTTCATCACCATTGATGAAATTAATGAATTGTGCCACTTCATCATCAAAAAGATTTATGTCCATGTCATCCCAGTAAAATTCACTTAATTTCTCACTGCAGTGGCTTTTAGCATTCTCACCCAAACTTCTGTCAAAAATCATGCAAAATAAATCAACAGTTTTCTTCGGAGATTCACTTGTACTCTGCAATTTCACCATTGTTGTGTTGCAGGTAACATTAGCAGTCTCAATTATGATCTTAGCTTTCTATTTTAAAGTGATTTCATTGTCTCCAGTTGCAAAAACTAATAACTTCCTGAATCTTGTATCCCTCTCATCATCAGAGGGGCCTATATTGTTTTCTTAATGGGTGAGTGCTATCTCTCCCACTGAGCTGTATGAATTTTAAACTTCCATCACAAAACTTTTAATTGAGGCGAACAATTGTGCAGCATTCAACAAAATTGTATCTAGAATTTGCAGTGATTTGCTGATGGCATTCATTCTTTGAAGTAAACAGTTCCACAAAAGAGTACAAGCAGCAATATCATGCTTTTCAAACTTCTCCGATAAGAATTTAGCTTCCTCTTTCACAAGCATTTTTTTTCTGAATTTGAGGCAGCTGTGTCTGCTAAGGTTTCCTTTAGATCAGCAAAGTTCATTTTCAAAGCCAAAACAGCATCCATACAAGTGGACCACTGGGTCTCACAAATTGTTTCGACTGTCAGATGTTTTTCATTTCCCTGCTCCAAGTCTGATTGCAACATATTCCACTGATGTGTGGAAACCAAAAAAAAAAGCATATACATTTGAACAAAAAAATGTGCCGCACCCTCACAGGATTCAGCTGTAGAGTTGCAGATTAATTTCAAGGAGTATCTGAAAATGAAATGAATAATGCACAGGGGCTTTCATTGTTCAATCTTGCTTGCCAATCTGAATATTTTCTGCCATATTTGCGACATTATCAAAGCTTTGCCCACGGCAATTTTTGATGTCCAAATCTAAATTTGAAATGATTTTCAGAACAGTGGTCTCCAAACACTTTGAAGTGGGGGATAGAAGCTGGATAAAACAAAGAAATCGCTCTACAACATCACTGATCACATATCTTAAAATTAATGTTAATTGTTCCACATCAACTATTATGGGATAGTATTCGGCATCTTATACTTCATTAGTGAATTGGTTTCTGAGCCGCTCTGACATTATAGCGATGAAGTCATCGTAAGTTTGCTGTGATAAAAGGTTACTCTTTCCTGAGCCACAATATTGATAACTTTTCAAATGCTCTTTGAGAAATTTGTCGAATTCTCTAAGATATTCAAGGCAGGGTAAAAAATTACATCTTCAACTTGACACTGATAACTCATCATGTCCTTTTAGAGGTAGTCCCGAACAGGTCAGCAGTTTAACCACACCAACACATCTCACCACTATCCTCCAATAAGAACACTCCTTTTCAATTTGAACCCATAATTTTCTATATTACCTATGTTTTCTGGTTTGTTTAGTATGAAATATTGTCATACCCAGTGGAACAGATTTTGGCCATGAGGCAATGTCTTCAGCATAGGTTTTGTTCCTCATTTCAATAAAATAATCGTGTAGTTCAGTTCTCATTCCAGAGTCCACTTCTTGTTCAGCTTTTTCAGGCAATGTGGTACCTCTGGAAATCAACAGTCTAAGTCATGAGATAATTCACCCATTTATACGTTTGGATGAGGATGAGTGTGCAGTTTGTGCATTGTTAATACTTTGAACTTTTAAAGTAAAATGACAAACTGTCCTTTTGCCTAACTTCGTCCTCTTACCTCGCCTTCAATCTTCGCTTTTGACTGCCAGATTGACAGTGTCGCTTCATATTGCCAAGGAATTGGATTTTGATTTTAGGCAGCTAATAAAGTGCCTGAAAGGAGCAGGCTTTTTTTGCACAGTCAATCCTACATTTTCATCAGGTTCAAGCTGTGCAAAAATTGGATTAATCTTTTATCTATGAAGCTGTGAATCTGATCATGAATTTCAAACAACGCTCACTCTATCTTCGTCCTACCCATTCCACTCACAAACCCACAAACTCTCCCTCCCCATGGACCCCAACCCCATCACAATCTCCCCCCCCCCCCCCCCCCCCCCCAACACTCCCCCATTGTCACAATCCCACTCACCTCGCTCGGTTGGGGTCTTCAAGGCAGCCTGCCTCACTTGGCGTGGTCGCCCCACCTCTCCCTCACCTCGGGGGGCATCGAAGCGCGCGCTTGTCGCTGGTCTGGGTCCATTCCTCTACTCATCGGCTCCTCATGGCTTGATTCAGGGCGTCGCACTTCGCACGCCTGATGCTTTCACTAGCCCGGCTCTGCTGGTGCCAGCGCCCGGCGAAACCCTACTCACCTGCTCAGCCCCTCGTGGCTTGATTCGCACGCTCTACCAGCTTTCCCGCTCTTTCAGGCTCACCAACTAGAATCAGATTTTGCTTTGTATTTGCTGCAGATCGGCTCATGAGTCTATCAGCAAATGCAGAGTAACAGCCTCCGATTGGATGGCCAGTGCATCGGGGCCTTGTGTCAAGGCACGGTGTGCTTCTTGGTAAATCTGCATCTGCTCCCAAAGTACCATTGCAACACCTCACCCACCCACCATGCACTCTGCCATCCACTTCCTGTCACTGCGACAATCCCCAACAACTTCACCCTCTCACCACATCTACATTCCTTCTTGGCTTCGGCTTTGTGAAACCAGCTTCCACATTGCCCCCTACCCCCAAAAAGGTCTCCCACCTGTCAATCAGGTTGGCAGTGAGTGAGGACTTCGCAGAAATTAAATTAAATCAGTTCTGAAGCTCGTTTCTGCAGGACATTCTGGGACCCATTCTTCTTGATCTCCAGACCCCACAACAACCCAACCAGCCCACCATGCCAGAACAGGCCTCTTAGTTCTAATCCAAGCTACTGTTGCAGCAGATTTGTTTTGTATTTGCTCTTCTCAATGCAGGAACAGCATTCTCTGGTTCTACTCTTCCGGATGAGGTGAAACAGGTTTCATGCATGATCCATCCACAATATCTAATCCCTACAGAATTTTTTAAAATAATGATATCACCTCTCCAACTTCTCTTTCCTCGGAATAATCTGCCCAATTTACATAATCAGTTGGAATTCAATTCTTCCATTCATTCATGCTGGTTGTTGTTTTCTATATCCTTTCAGTTGCATTTTGTCGTATTGTGCTGATTAGAACTGCATACAGTATTTTAAGTGCAGACACACAAATGATTTATAAAGTGGCCGGATTACCGCATTATTTCAGCTCACTATTGATCTTTTAATACATCCCAGTATTTGATTTGCTTTACAATGTCACAACAGATTGTTGTGATAGCTTCAATTTGTCAAGCTGAATCCCCATATCTTTCTTTTTCTGTGCACATTATTTACTTTCCCTTCAAGTAATAGGCTTTTCTGGGAATTTTTGTTCCCTTGTGAGGCACTTTGCATTTCCCTACATTGACTTTTATCTGCCACCTGTCTGACCAATTCCCAAGTTTGTTTAAATCCTCCTGTAGATTACCCTGTTCAGCTTCACAGGCAACAGACGTCATTAGCTTCGTATCACCTGCAAATTATTCCACGGCACTTTTGACTCTGGTTCCAGAATGTTTATGAAGATATTAAATTTTAAAAGATCCCAATATACATCTGTGGGACCCCAAAAGTAACAATCTGCTAAGTTGATGACATTCTTGCATACCCCACTTCTGGGTGCTATTGGTCAACCAATTGCATACTTTTGGGGAAATAGTTCCACTGATAGCCACTTTCCTTATTTTGAGTACCTTACCAGAACAACTCTAACAAAAATCTTACTGAAATATAAGCTAACTACATCCACTGTTTACACTTATGAAACTCCTTTGTTACATCTTCAAAGAAAAAACACAGTTATATTCCCAAGACTGCCAAGAACATAGGGGTTAGGAATGGGAGTAGGCTATTCAGCCCTTTGAGTCTGCACCGCCATTCAAATAAGATCATGGCAGATCCTATTGTGGTCTCAACTCCAGTTTTCCATCTGTCTCCCAAAACCCTTGACTCGCTTGTCTATCAAAAATCTGTTTAACACAGCCTTGAATAAATTCAATGACCCCACCTCCTCTGCTTCCTGGGGAAGATAATTCCACACACCAATCACACTTTAAGAGAAAAAAAACTTCTCATCTCTGCCTTAAAAGGTAGACCTCCTTCTAAAACTGTGTCTCCTGGTTCTCATTTCTCCCACAAGTGGACACACCCTGTCTGTCATCATTTTACTTCAATACAGATGAACCATGGTCTTATCTCTTTTAATAGCTTCTCCATAACTTTAGCCATAATGGACACCAAGCTCTTTGCTCTGTCGTCTTCTTGCTTACATTTGCTACCCGTTTTAAAGTGGAATTAAGTTAATTTTGTTGAGTTACGAAGAGAGATTACACATATTAGACCTGTTTTCTCTAGAATGTAGAAGGTTGAGGAGCAATCTGAGTCAAAGAATTCAAGATATTCACAGGGAAAGACAGGAATAAACTATTTCCACTGGTTGGAGATTCTAAAACTAGGGGGCATAGTCTAAAATTTAGGGCTAGACCTTTCTGGAGCGATGTTAGGAAGAACTTCTTCATTCAAAGGGTGGTAGAGGTTTGGAACTCTCTCCCACAAACATAAGTTGAAGCTGGAACAGTTGTTGATTATAAATCTCAGATCGATAAATTCTTGTTATGCAAAGATATTGAGGGATAAGGGCCAAAAGGCAGGTATATGGGGTTAGGCCACAGATCAGCCATGATCTCATTAAATGGATGGACAGGCTCAAGGAGCTGAATGGTTCCTATGTACCTATGGCCTGTATTCCTATGGAGCAACACCTGCCCTTTTCCAGTGGTCCTGTATTCAGTGATTTCTGGAAGACATGTACTTGAGCCCCTGCAATCTCCTCTCTTGTTTTCTAAATGATCTTCAAATGCATTTAAAGTCCTGAGATTTTATTCTCCTCAAGTGTGCACAACTGTCTAGTGCTGGTGAAGCCACCGTAAGTCACTCACATCCATTCAGGTTAAAACAATTATTATACTTTGTCCCCAGTAGTTATTTTCCAAATGTACCAAAAAGAATGGACTTCCAGTGACATTAATATTGAGTAATTCTGGGGCACAATACAAACATATCTATTGATTATGACTTATGATTATGACTCTAAATATGCTGATGTGATAATATTTTGTAGCTACTAAAAGATGCCTTAAAGTGGCTAAATTTTATTCACTTGGTACTCAGGTCTATTGTTCCTTTTTAATCATGATAGAAATGTCCATCGTTTGTTTGAAGATTGAATGCAAAGCTGCTAATAATGTAATACAACACACTTTTTAGTAATTTCCAAAAAATGTACTTGATCAAAAGGAAATAGTTAATGGATGGGACTATGTAATTAAATTTGATTGTAAGACTCATTAAAATAGTATTCCCTATCCCACCTATGCTAATAAGAGAACTTATTAAAAATAGGAGATACAGGAGCGGGGCAATATAATTGCTGTCCTGATAGACCAAAAAAAGTAGAATTATAAAGTTCCATCAAAGCATAGTTTTGCCTGAGAAATTCAAGCTTTAAATAAATACTCTGGACTACATTTTATCAATGTAAGTTTTGTTAGTACCAATAGCAGTGCAAAGGAATGCTGACATGTCAAAGAGAAGTAGCTGTAAACAGAGCTGGAAGTTTAAGGGTTTTGACATGTTTCTTTCCCGCTCATATCTGAATTCCAAAGTACAGTGAAACCTTTCCAGCCCTGAGCTTCTGCCAGCATGAATTACATAAAAATTATGGATTGTGGCACCATTGTTGTTACAGTGGATAAAATAATATCTGATATTTTGCACTAAATATGCATTAACTGCAGCTATTGTTCACCATGGACAGAAAGTATAAAATGATTATGTTGCACATGATCATAGAATCCCTACAGTGCAGAAGGAGGCCATTCGGCTCATCGAGCCTCATCAACCCTCTGAAAGAGCACCCTACCTAGGATCAATCCCTCGCCTATTCCTGTAACCCCACCCAACCTTTGGACACTAAAGGGTAATTTAGCATTGCCAGTCCACCTGACCTGCACATCTTTGGACTGTGAGAGGAATCCAGAGCACTCGGAGGAAACACACACGGACTTGGGGAAAACATGAAAACTCCATACAGTCACCCAAGGCCGGAAACAAACCTGGGTCCCTGGCGTTGTGAGGCAGCAATGCTAACCAAAACAGAAATTTGTTGTTTGTCACCTTTCCTTCTGATTTCATTTATCATTCCTGAATGAAACAATGGTACATTTCCTGTTCTCAAACTTTGCTTGTGTCATTTTATTAACAACAGTTTTGAAAATGCAGTACCTGTGGTGCCTCTGTTTCCTAACCCCACCTCTATAGCACTGCAGTCTCACAGCACTAGTAACCTGAGTTCAATTCCAGCCTTGGGTGATTGTGTGGAGTTTTCACTTTCTCCCCATGTCTGCGTGGGTTTCCTCTGGGTACCCCACTTTCCTCCCATGGTCCAAAGATGTGCAGGTTAGGTGGATTGGCCATGCCAAATTGCCCCTTAGTGTTCAAAGATGTGCAGGTTAGGCAGGGATATGGGGTTGAAGGTGAGTGGGCCTGGGTAAAGTGTTCTTTCAGAGGGCCATGCAGACACAATGGGCAAATGGCCCCCTTCTGCACTGTAAGAATTCTATGGTTCTATACCCTACTTCACCCACAGAGAAATACTTCTGTTCCATTTAGTGTCTCCGACAATCCATTGACTCTCTCCAAAAAGTGAAAGGCTGCATTTTTAAATTACCATCCATTGAAGGACTCCAGGATGCCCCAAAGTGCTTCACAGTTAACGGAACACTTTTGAAGTGTAATCACTGTAATGTAGAGAATGTACAATTTAGGCAGTTCAAAATGATAAGTGACTAGTTAAACATTGTTAGTTATGCTAGTTGAGGGATAAATATTAACCTTGTTAACATTAATCTCTCAATTCCACTGTTCTCCTTTGAATTGTGTCCATGAAAACTTACACATCTGCCCAAGAGGGTAGGTGAGGTCTCAGTTTAACTTTCGTATATAGCTGAGAGGTTCCACGAGTTTTCACTTGATTGCCCTTTTTTATTCCGCATGTTGCATCGGATATCAGCGCAACTGGTGCAAACGATTGCAGAATTTTAAGTGAAAATTGCTTTTGCGCAAACAAGGAGAGGCGGTGGAGCAGTGGTATTGTCAGTGGACTAATAATCCAGATACCCAGGGCAATGCCCTGGGGACCTGGCTTCGAATGCCACCAGGGCAGATGGTGGAATTTGGATTCAATTTTTAAAAATCTGGAATTAAAAGTCTAATAGTGACCATGAAACCATTGTTGATTGTCGTAAAATCTCATCTGGTCCACTAATGTCAATGTCCTTTAGGGAAGGAAATCTGCTGTGCTTACCTAGTCTGGCCTTCATGTGACTCCAGACCCACAGCAATGTTGTTGACCATTAAATGCCCTCAAGGATGGGCAATAAATGCTGGCCCAGCCAGTGACGCCCACATCCCATGAACAAATTTTAAAAATAATCGGGTTCCTGTTGTGTTTTGCACTAGATTTAAAATAATGTGCTCGAAGCAAACATCATTTAGAAAACTGGCCATGCACCCAGGCTGCTGTAATTACCATTGGGTGCTCTTGTTTGCTGGCCTTCTATGCGACTCCACATTAAACTGGATCTTTTGAGCGCATGGACATAAGTAGATATGTTTTCAGTGGTTTTGAGTGAGTTTCGAAAAATAGATAGGACTGAAAAACTGACTACTATATCCCGATCGAACTAGAAAATAGTTTTGTCTGATATTTTAAAAATATTTCATGGTTAGCATTGCTGCCTCATGGCGCTGAGGCCACAGGTTCGATCCCGGCTCTGGGTCACTGTCCGTATGGAGTTTGTATTTTCTCCCCGTGTTGCGTGGGTTTCGCCCCCACAACCCAAAGATGTATACGGTAGGTGGATTGACCACACTAAATTGTCCCTTAATTGCAAAAAAATGAATTGGGTACACTAATTCTATTTAAAAAAAGACTTTTCAGTACACAAAAATCAGGTCACTCACAGGTAGTGAATTGAAACTGTGATTTAAAATGATTCACCCATTTTCGGCTACATTAATGCGGACACTAATGAACATGCTTTGAAAGGTTTTCATTTCTTCAAACAAAACTAGGGAACTGACTGCTATAACAGAATTTTATTAGGAAATCGATTTGCATATTTTATAAAATAATTTTCAGTATGTTACAACTGTTGGGTTGTCACCGATTTTAAAAGTCTTACAACACCAGGTTAAAGTCCACCAGGTTTGTTTTAAATCACGAGCTTTCAGAGTGCAGCTCCTTCATCAGGTGAAGAAGGAGCAGTGCTCCGAAAGCTAGTGATTCGAAATAAACCTGTTGGACTTTAACCTGGTGTTGGAAGACGTCTTACTGTGTCCACCCCTGTCCAACGCCGGCATCTCCACATAACCGATTTCAAATGTTTTTTCTGAAAAAAAACATTTTCAGCTGTAATAAAAATGGAAAATGCTGGTACTTTTCAGCCAGTGTGGCAGCATCTGTGGAGAGAGAAACAAAATTAACATTTCAGGTCGATGACCTTTTATCAGAATATTGCTGATATTAATATCGAATGTAATAATGGCACTTACTGTGCAAAACCCTAGTGAAAATGTTTAAGCCTAAATTAGAAAATGTACCCATAGCTTGGAATGCTAACCATCAAATACAATGAATGGTATCATTTTAAACTCTTAGAAATGAACTTCAGAGTCTTCACCCATCCACACTTCTGCCATTCTCATACCCTGTCACTACTTCTGTTTTTTCTACAGCACACTCTTTATTGTTCACTTGGGATTTTTTTTATTGTGGGTAGACTATAAATATTTCATTTGATGTCAGGTGAAGCACCTCAGAGAATAAAATCTCTCAGTGATCTATCAACAGATGTGCACTGTGTCATATTGTTTTGGAATGTATGTCAATGTTAAATCTCCAAAGAAATCATATAATTTTCTTTTATAATGTATGTATACACTACATTTTGACATAGCTAGAAATCAACCACAAATAATCATCTTGATAATAATGTCACAGGCTAGTTAATCTAGGAATGTGATCCTATGTTGCCCTTATCAATCAGTACACCTCACAAAATCAAGTATTTCAGAAACAAACAGTATATTTGAAATTAGTTTTACAAGTTTTACATTAAAGACGCTGAATGAACACATAGAACAATGGATAAAGGGGAATAACTATAAGTCTAAATTCTGATTTAAAGACTTTCTACTATAGCTTACGTCTGATAGCCACAGAATCTCAATTTGAGATTACAATTATCCATTATTCTATTTCAATATCTAATTCAAGGAACAGTAAATTACATTTTTCAGCATATTACAGCAACTAAATGAGATTTTAATTGGAATATGGCCTTGCATAGATCTAAGTGGGATCATTAAAATCTCAGTAGCATTGCTTCTTTTCAAGACAAACAGCATTTATAATGGTACTATTCTTAGAATATGAGACTATCACTTAATAAATTTGCTATGAATCTTTAGTACTGTGTATACATCATGATATATCAACTATGAAAAGTATGTTTTACTTTTGAACTGAATTTTGGTCCGATTATGCTCCTAAGCAGTGCTTTGGGACAACTTACCATATTTAGGATGCATTTTGAATGACAGTTGTTGTTGGTCATTTCGGTTTCTCACTCTCGCTGTTGATAATAAAACAGTGACACAATTAAACTGTGTGCTGAACTGTATAAAATATTGTGGATACGTGGAAATGATTTTTGTTTTATCTTAAGTTAACAATAATAGTTCTATGCCTTTCAAGCATTATCCTCACCTATTATTTAGCAAGCTGCAGCATGTAAAGAACATTAAGAACATTGGGACAGTGGTTTAATGGTTATGTTACTGGACAATTAAAACTGAGCCACAGACTAAAAATTTAGTTCAAATCTCATTTGAACTGGCAAATACAAAATCTGGATATTAAAGAAAAATTGGCCATAAAGCTCATCAGGATGTCATAAAAATCGCTAATAACGGTTTGGGAAGGGCAGCACGGTGGCGCAGTGGTTCGATCCCAGTTCTGGGTCACTGTCCGTGTAGAGTTTGCTCATTTTCTCCGTGGTTGCGTGGGTTTTGACCCCACAACCCAAAGATGTGCAGTTTAGGAGGACTGGCCGCTTAATTGGTAAAAAATAATTGGGTACTCTAAATTTAATTGAAATAATAACTTGTTGGGAAGAAAATTGCTGTTTTACCCAGTTTGACACAGGTTCTTGCCTCTAGTCTGAAATGCCCTCTGAAATTACCCAACAAGCCATTCAGCTGTATTAAACTTGAGCAACTAGGGATGAACAATAACTGTTGGTCTTGCCAGTCACATAGACATTCTGAGATTGTAAAAAAAAATGGGATAAGAAAGGGGCATTTGGCCCATCGAGCTCCACAAATTGCATGCATACTATCTCTCTTGCAAAAGGTCATCACAGCTCATTCTCATTTTATCTTGTTTCTTAGAAAAAATAAATTATAGATTTTGCCATTCCAAGTTTGATTTATGCTATTTCATGGATATTGTATACTCATAATTTGATCTGATTACACGATGAAGGTAAGGATATATTACAGCTATTTATGATGTTATTAAATTCTTGATGTTGATGCAACGGCTAACAGAAGAGCATCCTGGAATTACATTTTTCTAACAGATTCAATGCTATATATTATCTTGTACATTATTGTATTTTACAGAGAATAGAAGATTCATTAGAATGGCTACAGAGCAGTACTGGAGTACAGTTATTGGATTCAATCAAGTCTTATTATCATTGGTTATTGCATTACCTAAATCCTGAGATGGATTACTACAATCATCACTCACTATCTCTTATTTTCTATTTATTCACAAATTATTATCTGTTATTAACTGGATTATGAAAACAACAATTGCTAGAACTGAACAGCAAATCATTCACCTTCTGCCAAGGCAAAATAGTAGATATTTCACATCTCATCCTGCAACTGTTTACATTTTCAGTTTGTATTTCAGGTATTTTTTTATTGCCCCAACCATATCTAATTTAGTGCATCTCAATGGCCCAACTTGAAAAATAAATAAATGATAAGTTTTGCTACATTCATTTTATTCCAAGTTTATTTTTTAACCAATTACATAGTATTTAACCAATACAAATGTCATGCACAGTAAAAACACGTCACATTTTAAGATACAACTTTATTCAATTTAATGAAATGAACCGTTTCTTTTGAAAATGAACATGTGCTCCAGCAAAAGTGGCTGCCAATTGTCAGCTGAGCTGACTTGTAGCATCACCTGGCATCAAAAATAGACTCATAATCTAATAGAGAAAAAAGGGCACATCCCAGATGAAAAGGTGACAACTCTACATATCATGAGACCATCAGGAGACATTCCTGAATTGAATGGGTCTTCTTTCATAGCATCCTTACTGTACAGAAGGCGCCCATTAAACACATTGAGTCTGCACCGACCCTTCAAAAGAATACCCTGCACATGTCCACTCCCCTGTCCACCTCGCCCTATCCCCATAACCCTATAACCTAACCTGCACATCCCTGGAAACTAAGGGGAAATTCAGCACGGCCAATCCACCTAACACACACATCTTTTTTTCTTTTCTTTCTAAAGTAATTTTAGAGAGCCCAATTCATTTTTTCCAATTAAGGGACAATTTAGCATGGCCACTCTACCGACCTTGCATATCTTTTGGGCTATGGGGGGTGAAACCCTCGCAAACACGGGGGGAATGTGCAAACTCCACATGGCAGTGACCCAGAGCCGGAATCGAACCTGGGACTGTGAGGCAGCAGTTCTAACCACTGTGCCACCGTGCCGCCCTAACAAAGGTGGTAATTGACTTAACCCCCTCAGGGTGAATGTTCTCAAACAATAATCAGGATGTAGTTAATCAACTGAAGATAATTACCTTATATGGGTAAGGCACTGCAAAGAATCACATGGTAGGGAAGCTATGTTTGTCGCCCTTTAATCTTTAAGTACTGAATTTATGCAAAGAATCACATGGTAGGGAAGCTATGTTTGTCGCCCTTTAATCTTTAAGTACTGAATTTAGAATGCACAATACCATCTGTGCCTTAAGAACCACAGGCTGTAACACCATACAGTCTCCAAGGTACTTTTCGGGTCCACCAATATAACAAACTTGACCCCTGATCACAGGCAAGCAACTAACTTTGTGCCCTGCAGAAAGTCCACCTCTTTGAGAAAATCCTGAAAACAACTTCAGTGGATGACTTCAGCTGTTGAGTTCAGCTTCAGGAGTGAAGGCTATTTCACATTTTCTCCAGAACAAGATGAGCACATAAAGTATGAATTTTCCTTTGTTTAGAACTTGTACCAGCGCACTATTCTCTTCAACTGTACTTTCCTTGAGTATGTTTATTTGTGTGCTTGTGTGAGTGGGTGCCGCAGGGTAGATTTTGAGTTGAGTGCTAAAATAAACAATCATCTTTCTTTGTTTAAAACCCATGAAAAGCTTTCTGCTGGTTATTCAAAATGCCCACACAATCATGGATTAAAAAATGCACACGCACTAGTTCCCCGGAAAAGCTTACTGTTTATGGACAGGAATGGGAAGGGAACAGGGATTTCATAAGTCCTCTCTTATCCTGTCCGTCACAGCATATGTAGGATAAGACATTGCCTATAGCACAATTAAAGTTTTGATATGATGAAGAATTATGAACTGCGAAAGCATAGCTTCAGAAATTTTATAGATATACTCAGAATTTACTGTCCATTATTTTATTATTCTCTCTTTTCCTTTATGCTAATAGCTGTATCATTGGGAAATGACAGTAGTCTCTATAGTCCCAGATGACCATAGGCTGCTTTCCCCTTTGCGGGAAAGAGCTGACTGATAATGATTTAACCCGAGGAGCACCACACATCAGGCTAGGGGCAAGGGTCTCCATGAATAACCTCAGCTGGTACTGAAATTGAACCTGTGCTGTTGGCGTCAATCTGTATCAAGAACCAGCTGTCCAGCCAATTGAGCTAAACTGGCCCCAAATGATAGTAAACTGCCAGGTCTCACAATCAAATACAATCATTTAGCAGACATTGACATTGATAGCTGGTCAGAGTCTCACTGCTAACATTGGGTTAATATCTTAGAGTTTTGATTGATTACCTTTGAGACTCAGGAAGAAATGTCCTAAAGCTTTATCTTTTTGGAGCTTTCACCTGTCTCCCTTAGGAGACCCGGTGAACTGACTGACATCTGCAGGGGAAATTGTGCACAGAAGAAATGGTCGAAATGTTGGTGTTGCTCTCAAACCTATGCAGAAAGCAAATGCACAGATAAATTATACACATGTAAAAATGATAAAGCTGCAAAGCGTACAGAGGATGCTGTAAATACTGATCCAATAATCCATTCAAATGTAACAATTTGCGTTTAGCTAAATGCTTTGCTTTTTAAACCATGAAACATAAAGAAAATTATAGTTACAAAGATTTACTCAATGAAAACTTCCCAACATTTGTGTGGATGTTCAATATCAGAACAACCGACTTCAAAAGAAAGTCAAGTATCACTAATAAACAACACCGCAGAGTTTGGTAAGAATCTATCTGACCGTGACCTGCTATTGGCTTTTGATGATTTCAATGCAATCACTTTGACTTTTTCATTAGAAGAGGTAATGAGTTATTGCTGGACAAGGAATACTTTGTTCAAACAAGGCTGTGTTACAGTAGTGATGGACTGTCCGTGAGTAAATTATGTCCATGCCTAATGAGGGCAACACTGCAGTTGTTTTAAAAGAAAGCCCATCACCATGTACTCAATGGCTACTGGGGATGAATAATTAATGCAGACCTAGCCAGTGATGTCCACAAAAAAACAAACATAAAAATATCATGATTGCACCCTCATCTTAAAAAGAAGCTGATAAGGCCAACGTACTTGCATTTCACATTCCAGCCGCTTTGTCATAATTATATAGCAGAGAAGAGAACCATTTTGCCCATTATGACTGTACTGGCTTTATGAATGAGCTATTCAAATTATTCCCACTCCTGTACTCAGTCCTCCATATCCCTGAAAGTTCCCTTTTCAAGTATATATCAGTTATTCTACATTGTATATGGTTCCCATCCTTCTTGGAGTAAGAACTCCGCAGGTTTTTTGGGGGGACGGAGCCACACCCTTAATTGGGAGGAACGTCACAGGAAATAAACCCCGACCTTAGAGCAGTGAAGTTGCCGCAGCAAACAAGATTTTTGCCACCGACCAGCGTCCACCCCGAGCAGAGTGATGCCGCTCATTGGTAAACTGGAACCATTTGACGCTGACATCGACAACCGGGCACAATACGTCGAGCGGGTGCAACTATTTTTTGGACAAACGTCATCACAGGTGATGAAGGGCACACTGTCATTCTGCAAACCACTCTCGGCGGTCCAACCTATGCTTTAATTAAAAGCCTCGCCTGTCCGGACAGATCAGACATGTGCCGTTCGCAACGCTGGTCGACTAGCTCGAAAGATACTTAAACCCGCAGCCCCAATCATGGTCCGAAGGTACCGTTTCCACATGGCCTCACAGGCCTCGACCAAATCCAATGGGGAGTTCTTGGCGAGCATGCGGGTGCTAGCCTCCCCCTGCGAATTTGGGAGCGCCTTGGCTGAATCCCTGAGGGACAGTTTTATTTGTGGGCTCTGGGACCGAAAGACACATATCACATTACTGATGGAGACTCCCCTGACCCTCCAGAGAGGAGTAGGCACCCTCCAGCCGAGCGTGGCCTCCAGGAATTCCAGGGCTTAGCAGTCCTCACTATCTGCCATGGACAGGATGGTGTGCTTGCCATTAGTGATGGTCTGCGGCTACGGACACAGCTTGCTGGGCTGTGATGGGCTACGCCACCTGTGGTTAGAGTGCATATGTCGGATGTTCCCTCGCGGGGCAGACGGAGTGCTGGCCACGATCCCGGGAGTCTTCACCGAAGACCTCGGTACCATAAAGGGAGCGATGGCTACGATCAGTGTGGATGAGTACACTCAACCCCGGTATTTTGGCACCCACCCAGTACTTTACGCTTTGCACCCCAAGGTCGACCACGAGCTGGTTAGAGCATTTGGCCATTATCTGGCCCATCCACTTTGCAGAACCGGGTATCACACCTCGACCATAACCCGGTCTTGCATACTGAGGACCTATATGCTAAGCTCAGCGGAGGAAGATGCTCATGAAGCTCGATATAAGCCAAGCATACCTGTAGCTGGTGCTGGATCCGAGGTCCCTAAAATCTCAGTCCCAAATAGTCTGCCCCGCATCCATTCCCTGCGGTACTCCACTAGTCATTGCCTGCCATTTGGAAAAATCACTGTTTATTCCTTCTCTTTGTTTCCTGTCTGTCAACCAGTTACCATCTCAATATACTACCCCTAATGCCACGTGTTTTAATTCCATATGCTAATCTCTCATGTCCAACTTTGTAAAAAGCCTTCTGAAAGTCCAAGTACACCACATCCACTGGCTCCTGCTCGTCAACTCTGCTAGTTACATCCTCGAAGAATTCCAATAGATTTGTCAAGCATGATTTCACTTTCATAAATCCTTGCTGACTGATTGATCCTGCCATTGTTTTGTAAGTGCTCTGCTATAAAGACTTTGATAATGGATTCTAGAATTTTCCCCACGACTGACATCAAGCTGACTGGTATCTAATTCCCTATTTCCTTTCTACTTCCCTTTTTAAATAGTGGAGTTATATCAGCTAACCTCCAAACTGTCGGATCTGTTCCAGAGTCTATAGACCTTGAATGATGACCACCATCATCTCTTCCTAGAGCCACTTCCTTAAGTACTCTGGGATGGAGATTATCAGGCTCTGGGGATTTATCATGACTTGGAAATACATCGCCGTTCCTTCACTGTCACTGGGTCAAAGTTTTAACATTCCTTCTATAACAGCACTGTGGGTGTACCTACACCTCAGGGACTGCAGGAGTTCAAGAACGCAACTCATCACTGTCATGATATGCAGACATGCACATAATGAGATACTGACAGGCAGCTAATGAACACAGAGAACAGGACATAACCAATCAGCAGGCAGTGCACTTGGGGGTGGTTTCCCACTATAAAATGCAAAAGGCACACTCTGCCTCTTTCCACTGGGAACATCTGTAGAGTGAGTCGGGTGTATATATCACATAACACCTGCAGCACGTGGCTAAGAGCTAGTCTGGTTCAGTCAGATAGAGTAATCACACTTCGGTTAGCAGAGAGTCGAACTCACAGAGAACTGTGCTAACTGTGTGACAGGTTCAATAAATCAAATTGAACTAACTTCAAGGTCTGGAGTATCTTTCAGTTATAGCTGCATCCAGTTGCAGCCCATGTTATGTCAGTGTGCTTAACACGACATGGTACCAGAAGATTGCTATCCCTAGGTGGTTTACCTCAATCTGTTCCGTGATGACCAGCAAATGTATCCGGGCACCATGGAGAAGATCCAGGCTCTTCAACAGCTGCGGACCTCCGGCAATCTCAGTGCCAACTGGCGGACTTTCAAGCAAAGGTTTCTGCTGTACATCGAAGCCTCAGACCTCGATGGTGCATCTGATACAAGAAAGATCGCGCTTCTCCTTTCAACTGCGGAGGATCAAGCCATCCAACTCTTCAACTCGTTTAACTTCACCGAAGGTCAGGACAAGACAAAGTTTCAGACCATCCTGGACAAGTTTGATAGTCATTGTGAAGTGGACACCAATGAAATCTTCGAGCGCTATATATTCAAACAATGCCCACAAGGTAAAGATGAATCTTTCAACTTCTTCTTGACTAATCTCCGTCTACTAGCGCTGTCCTGCAACTTTGGTGATATTGCTGACTCCACGGTCAGAGACCAAATCGTTTTTGGAGTTCACTCTGATCCTCTGAGAGAGCAGCTCTTCAAAATCAAGCATATGACCCTGCCAGTCGCGATTGAAACATGCACAGTGCATGAGCGCGACAAAATTTGGTATTCCCAATATAAATCAGCTGAATATGAGAAATTTGCCTCCCACGGGGCAGAGAGTATGCAGCGCCTCAGCATTGATGAAAACGGCCATTTCGCGCATTCTACCCGGAGCCCCACGCATGCGCGATACGAATGGGATAATGAAGCGGCCGATCACCACACTGCGCAGGTGCAAATGTCTGCCGACCGCACTGCGCATATGCGACGATGCACGGAGCGTAACGACACCATGACGTGCCCGAACTGCGGCACCGCCCACTTAAAGAAACACTGCCCTGCAAGAGGCAGCACTGTTTAAATTGCGGAAAGCCTGGACACTATGCAGCCTTGTGCAGGTCTGCACCACCAGTCAAGGGCCAATGCTCCCAATTCCAACGCAGGCGCGTTCGGAGTGTACAACAAGGTTTACAGGATTCTGATCCTGGCAGTACAACGGATCCAGAGGACGATTGCCTAGAATCCCCCTACCATGTGGGCATCATTACCACATATGAACATGCCTCACCGGCATCATCACGGAGCCTGTCCATCCTCACTGTGGATTCTGCAGCCTGCCAGCTCCTGGACTATAACAGCAATGCCATAACAGCATTGGGATCCTGCCATCTGCTCGTCTCCAACAGAAGCATTCAAGCAAGGCTAAGGTTTGAAATCGTCAAGCCAGACAGGGCCTCCCTGCTCGGGCACATGCATGCAAGCAGCTAAACCTTGTGCAGCTGGTCTACACAATGACCTTCCCCAACGTGGATCTTCAAGCTGGCATTGACGACATCCTCGCTCAGTATCCAGATGTGTTTGACGGGATGGGCACTCTGCCGTGTCGGTACAAGATCCTGCTGCAGCCTGATGCCACGACTGTGGTCCACCCTCCACGCTGGGTCCCGGCTCCACTGAAGGAGCGCGTGAAGGTGCAGCTAAAGGATGTTCAGGCCCAGGGCATCATCTCCAAAGTTACAGAACCGACTGACTGGTTCAGCTCGATGGTATGTGTAAAAAGGCCTTCGCGGGAGCTGCGCATCTGCATTGATCCCAAGGATCTCAACCAGAATATCATGCGGGAACACTACCCCATCCCGAAGCGGGAGGAACTCACAAGTGAGACGGCACACGCCCGGTTTTTGACAAAGTTAGATGAGTCACTTGGATTCTGGCAAATCCAGCTGGATGACTCCAGCAGAAGGCTCTGCACATTCATTATTGCAGGTACTGCTATAATCGTCTGCCGTTCGGCATTGTCTCGGCCTCAGAGGTTTTCCATAGAATCATGGAGCAGGTGATGGAGGGCATTGAAGGGGTTCGTGTGTATGTGGACGACATTACCATGTGGTTCACAACCCCAGAAGAGCACATCTCTCGTCTCCAACAGGTATTCCGCCGTGTCCATGCCAAAGGCCTCAAGCAGAAAAGGGACAAGTGTTGCTTTGGAATGTCGATAGTGTAGCCACCTGGGTTGGCCACTTCCCGAGTTTAAAATGGAGATTCACTAAGAACGCCGGGGAAAATGGACAGGCTCAGAAAAGCAAGCAGAATGCAAAGTGTCCTGTATATTCGAGTTGCAGAAAGCAGACAGCACTGAAACTGACGACCTTCTACATATTAATGAGCGATCTCCGGGAACAATAGCAACAGTTAAAGATAATCGAGGTAAAGCCAGACTCCTCGGTGCCAGCAGGAGCCAACACAAAAGACGCCAACGGACACTTAGGAACCGGCCAGCAATCAGAGAACAGCCCCAGTATTGGGGAAATCAAACCAATCGATTGGAACATGGTCCAATCACTTGGAACCAGGTACGGGGCCCGCCCAAAAGGGTGCGAAGCCCCTGGGGACTTTAAAGTAGAGTCCCCAAGTTCAATTCGGTCTTCTTGGCAGGGTCTCCCAGCAGCTCGAAACAACCCTTGACAGAGACCTGCCTAGCAGCTGCACCAACAAGTAAGTGTTCAGTCAACGCACTCTACAAGATAGGCGTTCCTAACCCTTAGTCCATACCAGCTGGAAGCCTGCAGTCTCAGGATTGAACAAGAGACTATTGTTCCCTGACCCAGTGGGTTCCTTTTCCAAAGCTAAGTATTGGCCTTTAGTGGTAGAAATAGTCTAGTTCTGTAGTATTTTATGCATGAATAGTGATTGACTGTGTATATAATAAATGTGTTTTGATTTGAACCTTACTAACTGGTGTATTGAGTTATTGATCATCACTTGAACTTGAACCTCGTGGTGGTATCATAAAGATACCTGGCGACTCTAGAGCAAGGTTATAAAACAGAGCCAATTAAGTGTAAAGCACACTCACCACAAATTAGCAACATTTAGTAGCGACCTCTGACGGGACTCGACTTAGAAGTGCCCCCCCCCCCCGCCCCCCCACTCCGAGAGAACCCAGAAATTTGAAATTAGAATCCAATTGGGAACAGAAATAACCACAAGTGTTCAAGCAGTTCTGATCAATCCTCAAATTCAGAAGTGTGTTTATGCATGCGTAACCTACAGGGTTATAAGGTAAACCTGATAGATTTTGTTGCCAAAAACTGTCGGGAGTTTGTATTCCGTAAAATAGCGAAAGCTGTACCCGTGTCTACAGCACCGCCTTAGTATCCCTCGTTCCAAATTTAAAAGAGAGCATTAAGATAGGAAAAATGGCCATGCGGGCAATGGGACACCTCATGAATCCGCAAGAATTTGTGGTCGCAGCGACCAGCAGCAGAGTAGGTCAGTGTCCCGTTTGGGAAGTTGAGTTGAGAAAGTACCTCAAAGGAAAGGGATGTCCCCTTTGGAGTGACTTTTGCTCAAATGAGGAAACAGGTCCCGGGAGTATAGGACATACTTGGTGGGAGAACCTGAGCGAAATACACAAGAAGAGCTTAGGGAAAGCTCGTAAGCCGATGGCAATTGTGTCCTGTCTGGCACAATTGTGAGGCACAGAGGAGGTCGTTCGGACGCTCTGCAAAGAATTAGAAGAGAGAAATCGAATGAGCAAAGTTGATGTTAGCGAAGTAGAGAGCGAGAATATAGACTTGAGAAGGAAGTTAGCAACAAAGGACGGAGAGGTGGATGATGCCAAGAGGGCACACCAGTCTTGTCTAGCGCCCCTGAGCAGCTTCCAAACCCAATACGATAAGGCCTATCAGGACACGCAACGCGCAGTCCTGGTAAGAGAAGAGACAGAGAAACAGGTGGAGGCATTGCGAATGCAATGCAGCGACTTAAAAGCAGCGTTAAGAGCACTCCATGCTGCCACCACGGAGCAGAGACAAAGCTCAATGGACCACGCG
The DNA here is from genome assembly GCF_902713615.1 of Scyliorhinus canicula. Classification (NCBI taxonomy): domain Eukaryota; kingdom Metazoa; phylum Chordata; class Chondrichthyes; order Carcharhiniformes; family Scyliorhinidae; genus Scyliorhinus; species Scyliorhinus canicula. Next base: position 39,847,273 of record NC_052153.1, read on the forward strand.
AAATGCCGGAAGCAGATTGCAGAACTGCAGTCTTTGCTTTCAGTACAAAATGGGGTTCAAAGCACCTTTGGCTCCCAATTAGATGAGGAAGACGGCCCCAATTGGCAGGAGTTAAACGAAACTGCGCAAAGATATGTGCAGGGCACATGTGCGGAAGGAAAGCCCCAAAAGAGAAAAGCACCCCAAACCCCCACAGAGCAGATAGATCAGGCACCAATGAATCCAGTAACCACCCACCGCACAGCCGCATCGGACAGAGAAGCGGAATTTCTTTACACCACCCCCTTAACCGTGACCCAATTAAGGGACACGTGCAAAAAGATCACACCATTCCTCCCCACCTCAGACCCCCACCAATTCTTTGCTAGAGTAAAGCAGCAGGCGACCATGTATGGCCTGGATGAGCGAGAGCAGGTGAAGCTCACAGTTTTAAGTTTAGACCCTTCTGTTGTAGCAGCCCTTCCCGACCTACAGAACGTAGGAGGAGGCACCCTTGCAGAGATGCATGCGGCCATCCTAGACGCAATCGGTTATAACAGAGGTGACCCAGTAGAAAGCCTTAATAAGTGCAGACAAAAGAAAACTGATGTAGCCACCTGGGGTGGCCACTGCCCAACACAAAATGGAAGATTGCAAGGAATGCAGGGAAAATGGACATGTTGGAAAGCAAACAGCTTGCAAAGCGATTGTATATTGGGACGACTGCAGAAACCAGTTTCGACTGTTGCAGAAACCAGTTTTGACTGTTGCAGAAACCAGACAGCACTGTGAAAATAAACCAGTTAACATACTAATGAGGCAATACCGGGCGAGTCCCAGATACAATGGACACAAGTTAAGCACAAATCGATACATTCTATGGAAGACCAGACCCTGTGGCGCCAGAGAAGCCCAAAACAAAAGGTCCCAAGGACCGCCCCAGTGACCGAGGAACTGCCCTATGATTGGGGGGTTCAAACATATCGATTGGGAAGAGACCCAATCGATTCCAAGCAGGTAAGGGAGTCCGCCCAAAGGGGCGCGGACCCCCTGGGACCTATAAAAGAAAGGTCCCACACATGGTTCAGTCTCCTGTCTCCTGGCTCCTGTCTCCTACTCCAGCTGTCGAGCAGCAGCCACCAACAAGTAAGTGCCTAACGATGACCGCTACCAGAAATAGGCACTCCTGACCCCCTTTTCAATTGATAACAATCTGAAGTCTGCAGACCAGAACAGAGCAAGAGGCCTTGTTCCCTGACCCAGCAGTTCCTTTGAGATAAGTATTAGTTGTTTAGCGGTAGGAGTAAGTTTAATCCTTTAGCGTGTGCATGGGTAGTTATTATAATTGTATTATAATAAACTCTAGTTGTTTGGACTTACTAATTGGTGTACGGTTTCATTGCTTTGAACTTCACCTTGAAGCTTGTGGCGGTGTCTTAACGGCACCTGGTGACTCCAGAGCTTAGAACAAGAAACAGAGCCAAATTGAGTGTTAAGCACACTCACCCAGAACGAGCAACATTGAACACCCCACAGCGTTTGCAGGACGCATGTGGATCCATTTTACAGCCATTTTTGGAAACTTAGACCGCGCCCATTTGTCCCCATTTGGCCAAATGGACCCGCACCCTTATCTCCCTTGCCACAGAGGCAGGACAAAGAGCTTGCACTAACTATGACCCCTCGGAAGAAACGCATAATGAGAAATGGGCTTTAAAATGGTTGTCCCGCGCTTGGGAGCAATCTGTGCATAATAAACCCGCGATTTGGAAACCCGAGGCAGCACAGGCAGAGGCAGATATTCAAGCAGTTAGAGAGCACCAGAACCCCGCATGGGTGAACGAAGGTAGGAACAGCCCCCCACAGAAACCACAGGAGTGTTACAACTGTGGACAATTAGGACACTTTGCACGAGAGTGCAATGCCCCACAGAAAGCACAGAGAGCCCAACAGACAGGCACTCTAAATAGGAATAGGGCAAAGCCTATTCACAGTGTTAGCACCCGTTCAGACCAGGGAGACATGAACGGAACAGACTGATGGTGTTCGGGCTCCCCCACTTGGGTCTGCGACACCCTTTGGGGTAGGCCCGGCCGACCGGTCGTTGCAGCAAACGTACGGGGTCAGCCCATTGAACTTCTCTGGGATACAGGAGGGTCCCGCACCACAATTAATTCCTCCAACATGTTTCAAAAAGACACGAGGCCCACTATAGCCACTATCACCCTCAGTGGCTTCACAGGCCACTCACAGCAGGGACACATCACAGCCCCTGTATCCATTCAAATAGGTAACATTTCAACAAAACACCCCATAGTTTTAGTTGACCTGCCCCACACAACAGAGCACATTTTGGACATCGACTTCATGAATTCTCACAACCTGTCATTTGATCCTGTAAATCAATGCGTATGGAAAATGGCAAAGTCAGCCAGAGCCCCCGCGATGCTCACAGTGAGTATGCAAACAAGATTAGCGCAGTCGGTGAATATTGGTTTAATCCGACTGCAATTAGCACGGACAAACAGGTTAGGGCAGTTCTCCAGAAGAACAGGACAGCATTTGCAAGTCATAAACACGACTGTGGCAGGATGACTGGTTCCGTTCAAATTATAGGACCTGACCCTAGACCCCAGAAACAATATAGATTTCCCCAAGAGGTAGAGGGAGAAATCGCAAAAGTTATTGAAAGCTTATTAGAGCAGGGCGTACTTAGATCAGTAGCCTCTACTAATAATGCCCCAATTTGGCCAGTGAGCAAGCCCGATGGATCATGGCAACTGACCATCGATTTCCGGGAACTCAACAAAATCATCCCCGCCGCAGCCCCCACAGTAGCCACAAGTCCCGAGGCCATGCTCAAACAGGGACTCAACACACGATATTTTACGGTTTTGGACATCAGTAATGGATTCTGGTCCATTCCATTGGCGAAGGCGTGCCAGTACAAATTTGCCTTCACATTTAAAGGTCAGCAATACACATGGACATGCCTCCCACAAGGATTCCACAACTCCCCCTCCATTTTCCACCGACAGCTGGCAAATGGTTTGTCTAAATTTTCTCGCCCCGAATGTCTGGTCCAGTATGTGGACGTCCTATTACTGCAGACAGACACAAAGGCAGAGCACATCTCACTTCTGTCCAAACTCCTGGAATTCCTACAGCAAATTGGATGCAAAGTAAACCCCAAAAAGGCCCAAATTCTGGAAGACAAAGTGATATATTTGGGAACGATTATCACACATGGTAAACGCGAGATCAAGCACAAAAGGATTGACTCGATTGTCAAATTGCTCCTTCCCCAGAATGTTTCAGCCCTCCGGTTGTTTTTAGGACTGGTTGGCTACTGCCGAAACCACATAGACGGTTTCGCCACCAAAGCAGTGCCCCTCTCAAACCTCCTAAAGAAAGGCCCTTGGGAATGGCATCCGCAGCATACGGATGCTGTGGATGCTTTAAAACACGCACTCACTGCAGCCCCTGCACTACAAGTTCCAGACCCACTTTCACCCTTTTGCTATAGAGGTAGCTTCCACAGATCGCACCCTTTCGGCCGTGCTCCTCCAGGAACGGCACGAACAGTTAAGACCAGTGGCTTATGCCTCCAGAGTTTTAGATCCTGTGGAGCAGGGATTTTCAGCCTGTGAAAGGCACCTGCTCGCAGTTTTCTGGGCAGTGCAATATTTTTCTTACATAACCGGACTAAACCCCATCACCATCCTCACAGAACACACCCCCACACAGCTCTTACTAGACGGACGACTAAAGGACGGTACAGTAAGCCAGATCAGAGCAGCCAGGTGGACCCTTCTTTTGTAGGGACGGGACATCACAGTTAAAAGGACTAAGACCCACACTTTCCTAGCCGACAACCTACAGTACCAAGGCAGCCCCCATGAATGTGAAATCATCTCACCGTACCACAACACAGGCCCCTTTATCGCGAACACACTCCCCAGAAAGATAGGAAGTTCACCCCAGAGCCCCCAGCACACAGACACGTGCGCACCCCTAAGGATATATGTGGATGGTTCTTCCACTATATTAGATGGAAAGCGCATTACAGGATGCGGCATTTATGTTGAGGACGCGCAGGGACGCGCCCTAGAAGAAATCTCATTAAAACTGACAGGACACTTAGGCGCGCAAGCAGCAGAACTAGCGGCCATTGCATATATAGTTGATCACCCAGATTCGTTTCCCAGCCCAGCAGACATATACTCAGACAGCCTCTATGTCTGTAACAGCCTCACAGAATTCCTACCCCTGTGGAAAGCAAGAGGATTTGTTTCCGCGGACGGTAAACCCCTCCCTTCAGCCCCATTGCTCCACCACATTTTAGATAAAGCAAAGGACAGGACCTTTGGTACCACCGTTCCTCCCCACCTGGAAATGTAAAAGCCGACGCATTGGCAAAAGCAGGTTCCAGGCATGGACATTTGTGGAACCCCCCCCCCCGAAGGCGCCCCAGTAAATGCAGTTCAGGTCTCGCAGACTAATATCGAGGATTTAGTGCAGGCCCAGAAGCAAGATAGTAATCTCAGGGAGATTTTAAAAGGAAAATTCCCAGCCCCGTACGATAGGTTTAAAAAAGCACTGACCACACATGACGGTGTGGTTCTAAAAGACACCCTTTATGTGGTTCCTGAACAGGACAGGAATCAGCTTATTTGTTTGTTCCATGATAGTCATGGACATCAGGGAATTGACCCCACTACAGCACACCTCAGACAGCTCTGTTGGTGGTCACATTTAAAGGAAGACGTCACGCACTATATAGAAAATTGCCTTATCTGTGCCCAAAACAATCCGGACAGATATGCCAAGAAAGCTCAGCTTAGCCACACCCGCCCCGTTAATGGCCCCTGGACTAACCTCCAGATTGATTTTATAGGACCATTGCCCCCTTGCAGGAATGGTTACAAATATGTGTTAGTAGTCATAGACACTTTTACAAAATGGGTTGAAGCATTCCCATCCAGGACAAATACAGCAAAGACCACGGCTAAGATTTTAACCCACCACATCATTACGAGATGGGGACTCCCCCGGAGCAACGAATCCGACCAAGGTTCCCATTTTACGGGACGTGTCATGAAGAACGTCCTCACGATATTTGGCATCACCCAAAAATTCCACATAGCATACCACCCCCAGTCAAGTGGTATCGTAGAACGAATGAATCGGACCCTAAAAGCAACCCTCAGGAAAATGGTCCAACAAAACAACACCACTTGGGATTCAGTCCTCCCTTTTGCATTAATGTTTTTGCGCAATACTGTTTCAACTTCCACAGGATACACCCCACACACTCTCATGACCGGTCGCCCCCTGAAAGGCACTGAATTTTTATTAGGACTTGACTTTTTTTTTTTTAATTTAGAGTACCCAATTATTTTTTCCAATTAAGGGGCAATTTAGCGTGGCCAATCCACCTACTCTGCACATTTTTAGGTTGTGGGGGCAAAACCCACGCAGACACGGGGAGAATGTGCAAACTCCACACGGACAGTGACCCAGAGCCGGGATCGAACCTGGGACCTCAGCGCCGTGAGGCGGTTGTGCTAACCACTAGGCCACCGTGCTGCCCCTATTAGGACTTGACTTGACTAGCCCCGAAGTGATGGCCCTCACCCACGAGAACGCAGTAAAACAATTAGTTGAGGATGTAAAAACGGTTCATCTAGCAGCCGCAGTAAAATTAGGCACACAAAAGATAAAAGTTTCGATAAGACAGTGCATGCGACTGAGTTTGAGGTAGGACAGCAGCTCATGCTATCTATTTACAACCCCAGCACATTTCTGTCGCCAAAGTATTCAGGTCCGTATTCAATTGCAGACAAAGTAAGCCCCTCAGTTTATAAAGTAAAGTACCCCAACGGGAAGACTGCGTGGTTTCATATAAACCAGCTCAAGGCATATGGCTCGCAGTCTAACCACGCACACCACGTCATGCTTGACGCAGCAGACCATGCCCCGCCCACAGCAAACGTATCCATAGCCTCCCCCAGCACGACTGACCCATCCACGGACTCGACCTCGACTCCTCCCCAAACTCCAGACCCCGCCCCGGAACGCCCACAAGCAGCAGCAGCAGAAACAGCGACTGTGACACAGACAATAGCCACAGCACTCCTCGCTACCACCCCCATGTAACAGGCCCCACACCTGACGAATCTGAACACGATTCGAGTGATCCCTTCCTGATCGCAATTCCTTGACAAACCTCACCAAAGACCACAGCCCTATGATGACGACCCCGACTTCGTTCCCACGGAATTGATCTTTATGTCGTCTTTGTCGACAGGAATAGTGCCGGAAGACTGGAGGATAGCAAATGTTGTCCCCTTGTTCAAGAAGGGGAGTAGAGACAACCCTGGTAATTATAGACCTGTGACCCTTACTTCGGTTGTGGGTAAAATGTTGGAAAAGGTTATAAGAGATAGGGTTTATAATCATCTTGAAAAGAACAAGTTGATTAGCGATAGTCAACACGGTTTTGTGAAGGGTAGGTCATGCCTCACAAACCTTATTGAGTTTTTTGAGAAGGTGACCAAACAGGTGGATGAGGGTAAAGTGGTTGATGTGGTGTATATGGATTTCAGTAAGGCGTTTGATAAGGTTCCCCATGGTAGGCTATTGCAGAAAATAAGGAAGTATGGGATTGAAGGTGATTTAGCGGTTTGGATCAGTAATTGGCTAGCTGAAAGAAGATAGAGGGTGGTGGTTGATGGCAAATGTTCATCCTGGAGTTCAGTTACTAGTGGTGTACCGCAAGGATCTGTTTTGGGGCCACTGCTGTTTGTCATTTTTATAAATGACCTATAAGAGGGTGCAGAAGGATGGATTAGTAAATTTGCAGATGACACGAAGGTCGGTGGAGTTGTCGATGGTGCTGAAGGAGGTTATAGGATACAAAGGGACATAGATAAGCTGCAGAGCTGGGCTGAGAGGTGGCAGATGGAGTTTAATGCGGAAAAGTGTGAGGTGGTTCACTTTGGAAGGAGTAACAGGAATGCAGAGTACTGGGCTAATGGCAAGATTCTTGGTAGTGTAGATGAACAGAGAGATCTCAGCATCCAGGTACATAAATCCCTGAAAGTTGCCACCCAGGTTAATAGGGCTGTTAAGAAGGCATATGGTGTGCTAGCCTTTATCAGTAGGGGGATTGAGTTTCGGAGTCACAAGGTCATGCTGCAGCTGTACATAACTCTGGTGCGGCCGCACCTGGAGTACTGCGTACAGTTCTGGTCACCACATTATAGGAAGGATGTGGAAGCTTTGGAAAGGGTTCAGAGGAGATTTACTAGGATGTTGCCTGGTATGGAGGAAAGGTCTTACGAGGAAAGGCTCAGGGACTTGAGGTTGTTTTCGTTAGAGAGGAGAAGGCTGAGTGGTGACTTAATAGAGACATATAAGATAGTCAGAGGGTTAGATAGGGTGGACAGTGAGAGTCTTTTTCCTCGGATGGTGATGACCAACACGAGGGGACATAGCTTTAAATTGAGGGGTGGTAGATATAGGACAGATGTCAGAGGTAGTTTCTTTACTCAGAGAGTAGTAGGGGTGTGGAACGCCCTGCCTGCAACAGTAGTAGACTCGCCAACTTTAAGGGCATTTAAGTGGTCACTGGATAGACAAATGGATGAAAATGGAATAGTGTAGGTCAGATAGGCTTCAGATGGTTTCACAGGTTGGCGCAACATCGAGGGCCGAAGGGCCCGTACTGCGCTGTAATGTTCTATGTTCTTTTAGACACGACTGTTTAGCACCGTGACAATTCGTACAGGCTCGTCCGGAATGACGGGATGGACCCAAAGTCACACCATGCAGCCTTAGCAACCCTCATTCATACAAGAGTATGGCATCCGGGAGAAGAGGATGACATTGAGTCTGACTCCCAACACGAGAACCCCTTTGCGACCCTGTTTGCAACTGATAACTGAGGTGTCCGGATGATGTTTTAAAAGGAGCCGCTTGAGAGAGAAACGGTGTCCTTTCTGATGGAACCTGCTCGATTTACGTTGCATGTTTGTTTGTTTTGTGTTTGTATGTGTTCTTTGTTTCAGTTAAAACAGCTCGGTGGCCACACGCCCTATTTGTCCGCCGATACCTTTGAGAACTTGCCGGCATGCTTATCAGCCGAAACTGCTGAGAGCTTGCCAGATCCCTACTCTTAACTGCTCTTCTGATTTGAGGATACCCTTATCAGCAGACACGTCTGAGAGCTTGCCAAACCCCTGTTCATAATTGCTCTTCTGGTTCAATGGTAGAACTATTACAGCAACCCTCCACGATGACTACATTCTTGCCCGTTCTTGTCGGTCACCCAGGCAGTGGACAAACGGCAGTGATTCCCGCCCAGTCTGAGGACCCCCCTCTGGTCAGCTACGCTCGGGTAGAGCACAGCCCGCCCTACCCGGGGATTCCATCCAAATCTTACCCGTCGCGGCCCATACGCACCTCATTTTGGCTCTTTTGGTTCAAAAAGTTTTTTTCTTCAGATGACCCTTCGGTTGCCACCCCTCCTGCTATTTACATCCACGAACAATTGGATGGTAAAACGCACAGCCTGCGAGACGGCTCGCACTGGTTCAGTATTTTTGAGTGTGTCTGGTCCTGAAATTTGTTTTTTGAAAAAAAAAACGAGGGAGTCACAGATGGTGAGCAATTGTAAAGGGAAATTGGCACTAAAGGACAGACATGCTAACCAGATATTAAACAAGGTAGTAACAGAAACTATGCTTGATTCCACAGATTTCCAGAAGCTCCAGGAAGAGAGAAGAGAAGAAAAGGAAGTGAAGAGAAGAAAGAACACAACAATGAAGAAATCTTATGTGTTTTTCGTCATGATAATTTATATGTGGTTGCACGCGAACGCGAACCCCCTCACCCCAACCCCACCCCGGCCGTTAATGATTCACTTCCCCATAGCATCCAGAGCCCAGTGACAACCAACAATGCACTCTCACGGTGTGAGAAGTTCATAACGTGGTACTCTTTTTCTTATGTAACCAAATCCCTTCTAGCATTGGCGATACTCTGCAGCATCGTGCAGACTATCCGCATGAAGAAATGGCGAAGGAGAGCCTACCGCTCTCGCACCCCGGTTTACAGGATGAGATCCCCTATTTTCGGTTTTCACCAGGCCCACGAACCCCTGGAGATGTAATAAAGAACTTTCGTTTCGTTTTGCGTCTTTTTGTAAATAAAGAAATGAGTTTCATGTGTGACCGAAAGATTGTACAACTCTGACCTTGACTGCCAAGCCAGAGAACATTGTAAATGCTGCTATTATTTGTGTATTGATAGGAAGCTAGTATGTTTGGATGTTTAAGTGAGTGTAGTTTACGGAAGACAGTTAGAGGTACCATTTTTTTTTGTTTTGTAATGCATGTCCTGTTATGACATAGCGCCACTTAGAATTGTCAGTTAAAAATTTCTTGCTTAGCTTTGGTCAGTGTCGAGGCCATGGAGCAGTGCTCGCTGGGTCAGGGAATGAAGACGACATAGTTATGTGATCCTTCACGCTTCGCGATAGGGATCACAAGGAGGGAGTGTAGCCACCTGGGTTGGCCACTTCCCGAGTTTAAAATGGAGATTTGCTAAGAACGCCGGGGAAAATGGACAGGCTCAGAAAAGCAAGCAGAATGCAAAGTGTCCTGTATATTCGAGTTGCAGAAAGCAGACAGCAATGAAACTGACGACCATCTACATATTAATGAGCGATCCCTGGGAACAATAGCAAACAGTTAAAGATAATCGAGGTAAAGCCAGACTCCTCGGTGCCAGCAGGAGCCAACACAAAAGAAGCCAACGGACACTTCGGAACCGCCCAGCGATCAGGGAACAGCCCCAGTATTGGGGAAATCAAACCAATCGATTGGAACATGGTCCAATCACTTGGAGCCAGGTACGGGGTCCCCCCAAAAGGGCGCGAAGCCCCTGGGGACTATAAAGTAGAGTCCCCAAGTTCAATTCGGTCTTCTTGGCAGGGTCTCCCAGCAGCTCGAAACAACCCTTGACAGAGACCTGCCTAGCAGCTGCACCAACAAGTAAGTGTCCAGTCAATGCATGCTACGAGTTAGGCACTCCTAACCCTTAGTCCATACCAGTTGGAAGCCTGCAGTCTCAGGATCGAACAAGAGGCCAGTGGGTTCCTTTTCCAAAGCTAAGTATTGGTCTTTAGTGGTAGAAATAGTCTAGTTCTGTAGTATTTTATGCATGAGTAGCGATTGACTGTGTATATAATAAATGTGTTTTGATTTGAACCTTACTAACTGGTGTATTGAGTTATTGATCAGCACTTGAACTTGAACCTCGTGGTGGTATCATAAATATACCTGGCGTCCCTAGAGCAACGTTATAAACCAGAGCCAATTAAGTGTAAAGCACACTCACCACAAATTAGCAACAATACTTAAGGTCTTAGGTGACCAGATATCTCAGCAGGGTGTGCGCCTGGACACAGACAAGGTCAAGGCCATCAAAGCCATGAAGACCCCTGAAGACAAGAAGGTGGTGCTGCACTTCCTGGGCATGGAAAACTTTTTGGGCAAGTTTATCCCAAACCTGGCCTCACACACCAAGGCCCTCAGACACCTGGTGTAAAAGTCCACTACCTTTGAGTGGAAGGCAGCACATCAAGCAGAGTGGTTGGAGCTGAAAGACAAGCTCACCACTGCACCTGTATTGGCATTTTATGACCCTGACAGGGAAACAAAAATCTCAACAGATGTGAGCCAGGACGGCATCGGCGCGGTGATGCTCCAGCGCGATGACACCTTATCCAGGGCACCGGTTGGCGACACATCATGGGCGATGACACCCACTGAGCAGCGGTACGCTCAAATTTAAAAGGAATGCCTGGGCCTTCTCACTGGACTTCTCAAGTTCCACGATTATGTCTACGGCCTGCCGACGTTCATTGTCGAGACAGAACACAGGCCTCTGGTCCACATTATCCACAAGGACCTGAATGACATAACGCCCTGGCTGCAGTGCATCCTCCTCAGACTCAGAAGGTACGACTTTCAACTCGTGTAGACGCCTGGCAAGGAGCTCATCATTGCGGATGCCTTGTCCCGCTCCATAACCTTGCCTGCTGACCCGCCGGCATTCATCCAACAAATCGAATCACAGGTGCAGCTGTGGGCCAGAAACATCCCGACGTTGGATGAAAAGGTGATCCGCATTTGCGACGAGAAAGCCAAAGACCCTCTTTTGCAGCGTGTCATGCGCCACCACCTCGCCAATGTCTAGCAAAATGGGCAGTGCCCGCAATTCTTCAATGTGAAGGATGACCTGACGGTGGTTGATGGTATCCTCCTCGAGCTGGACTGCATTGTTATTCCACTCAGTCTCCAGAATGTTTTGCTCCAGCAAATCCACGAGGGGCATCTGGGTGTCGAGAAGTTCAAGCGCAGAGCCAACCAAGCTGTCTACTGGCCTGGGATTAATCAGGACAGTCATACACTGTCCAGCCATACACTTGCCTGACCTGGATCACCTCCTGGTGCTGCAGAAGGTGCAGAAACTCAGGGGCCAGCAAAAGCAGGGCTATGCTGCTCATGCCACCGATTTACCTGTGCTACCCCCGGCGGATGCTGTTCGGATCAAGCTACCTGATGGAGGCTGGTCAGCTCCAGCTGTTGTTGTTCAACAGGCTGCTCCTCTTTCGTATGTTACGCGTATGGCTAACGGCTCTGTTGTGCAGCGAAACAGATGGGCACTGCGCACAGTTGCCCGCCCGCAACCACATTCTTCGTTGTTTCCATCTGTTATTGTGCCACCTCCTGATATCTCGAACCATGAGGCCACCTGTCAGGCTTCAATCCCGCCTAACAAGGCGCCGTCATCCCCACCACCACCTCTCCGGCAGTCGACCAGGATCAGTCACAAGCCCCAGAGACTGGACTTAAGAACATTTGTTTTGTTTGCTATGTTCTGTTTTTGCACATTCGACACCTGGAGCAGAATTCTCCACCACCCGGGAATCGGCGGGGGCGGGAATCACGCTGCGCCGGTCGGCGGGCCCCCCGCGATGGTCGGCGGGCCCCCCGTGACGATTCTCTGGCCCGCGACGGGCCGAAGTCCCGCCGCTGTCAAGCCCCTCCCGCCGACGTGGTTTAAACCACCTCTGGTGCCGGCGGGAGCAGGCAGCGCGAGCGGGCCCCGGAGTCCTGGGGGGGGGGGGAGGGGGCGCGGGGCTATCTGACCCCGGGGGGTGCCTCCACGGTGGCCTGGCCCGCGATTGGAGCCCACCGATCGGCGGGTGGGCCTGTGCCGTGGGGGCACTCTTTTTTTTCTGCCGCCACCACGGCCTCCACCATGGCAGAGGCGGAAGAGACCACCTCCACCGCGCATGCGCTGGGGTGACGCCGGTTGGTGGAGCGGGAGCCACTCCGGCGCGGGCCTAGCCCCTAAAGGTGCAGAGAATTCCGCACCTTTGGGGAGGCCCGACGTCGGAGTGGTTCTTGTCACTCCAGTACGATGAGACCCCCCTCCCCGCCGGGTAGGGGAGAATCCCGGCCCTGTTTTCACATGTACATATGTTCCCATCTGCCATTGTATGTAAGTAAGTTAGTTTTTCGGCCTACACATGTAAATACTTTCACATATGCTACAGAAAAACATTTCAAAAGAGGAGCTGTCATGATATGCCGACATGCACATCATGAGATACAGACAGGCAGCTAATGAACCCAGAGAACAGGAAATAACCAATCAGCAGACAGAACACTTGGGGGTGGTTTCCCACTATAAATGGCACATGGCACTCACACTCCGCCTCTTTCCACTGGGGACATCTATAGAATGAGTCGGGCATATATACCACTTAACACCTACAGCACGTGGCTAAGAGCTAGTCTGCTTCAGTCAGACAGATTAATCACACTAGATTAGCAGAGAGTTGAACTCACAGAGAACTGAGATAACTGTGTGACAGGTTCAATAAATCAATTTGAACTAACTTCAAGATCTGGAGTATCTTTCAGTTACAGCTGCATCCAATTGCAACCCGTGTTATCTCAGTGTGCTTAACCCGACAATCATCACCTTGTCAAGGGCAACTGGGGATGGGCAATAAATGCTGGCTTAGCCAACAACGCCCACATCCCGTAAATGATTCTTTAAAAAACTGAGCACAGGTTCCATTATTCAATCATCCTTCTTTCTGCGGCAGGTAGATCCAAAGCCTAAAGAGTAATGGATAACTATAGTAGATCTCCCAATCGCTACCAGAAAGCCACTGTCATGCCCTACATTTCTGCAGATGGGAATCTCCCTTTCCCACCACTAATATCAGGAATCCTGATAGGGCGGAGTATCCCTTGTCGGGCTGAAAACAGGATTGGTGCTCGGTGGCAGACATGTCTCTATCGGTCATTAGAGGATTCCCACTCCACAGTGGCAGGAACATGCAAACAGAGAATTTACAATCATTAGAACGTAATTAAGAGGCTGGTATCCCAAATCTCTCCCGCCCCTTGTTATGCTCCACCCCACCACAGCTAGAACTCCACCAGGCAAGCTTTGATGTAAGTATTACCATGTACAGTCTTGGCAAGATGGACCCTGAGACGCATTAAGTCCATTGCTTATCTGCCCCTCTGCCGCTGCCAGGTTGCAGAGAGAGAGTACCCCAAGGGTTCTGAGGGTTGGGTGGACTTAGGCTGTGGGTAAGGGGTTGACCCTGGGACCCCCCCCCCCCCCCCCCCTCGAAGATGTGGGTCCCATGACTGGACTTCCTCTTCCAGCCCAGGGCTGAGTGGGCAATTGCTGGAGGAAGGTTAATGGAAGGATTGGCAGGGGCCGATGGGGGGCTGGCAGGGCTAAGAGGGGCGCTGACAGAGGATTGAGGGTGACTGAGGGGGGGGGCTGAGGGGTAGTTGAGGGGTGGACTGATGGGGTTGGATCACCCTTATGCATGTGTTGTGCGGGTGGGAGACCTGTTACTCCCATCGTGGGAGGGGGGAAGGATGCCCCTCCTTGATGAGGGTTTGGAGGCACTCCCCTTGTGAGTGGAGGGGGGGGTGCGGGGAGAGGGAGGCCATTCTCTAGACACTGGGATCAGGGTGGCCAGATCCCAATAACTGCAGGGAAACTGGCATGTTCAGTACTGTGCATATCTTTGCATCGTCAAGCCATTAGAATCCCATCCTGGCGACACTCCTGGTGCCAGTGGGACACAGTCCTGATTCCCCGGTGGTGGGAGCATTTAGATACCGGAACTGAGAACCCTGGCCCAGGACTCAATATGTTAACTCTATTTCTCTCTCCACCTGCCAGACCTGCTGAGTTTAACCAGCATTTTCTATTTTTATTTCAGATTTCCAGCATCCCCATTATTTTGCTTTTATCAGTTGTAATCATTTGCGCGGGATTATGCAGAACAGGGTATAATGGGCGGCATGGTAGCACAGTGGGTAGCACTGTTGTTTCACAGCGCCAGGGACCTAGGTTCGATTCCCGGCTTAGGTCACTGTCTGTGTGGAGTCTGCACGTTCTTCCCGTGTCGGCGCGGGTTTCCTCCGGGTGCTCCGGTTTCCTCTCACGAGTCCTGAAAGACGTGCTTGTTAGGTGAATTGGACATTCTTAATTCTCTTTCTGTGTATCTGAACAGGCACCGGAATGTGATGACTCGGGGATTTTCACAGTAACTTCATTTCAGTGTTAATGTGAGCCGACTTGTGACAATAAAGATAAAGATTATTATAAAGGTAAAACAAAGATTGTCCTTATGGTTAAACCTGACATTTGCAAACTTAATGATCTCTGGTGAAAGAAGTAACTGTGCTCAGGTATATCTTAGCATGGATGAAGTGGGTGATAAGGCCGCAGAGAGCACATGGAAGGCACAAGTATTATTTTCACAATAAAATATTCCAGGCCGCAAATCTGCCACGACAGTTTTGATGATCAGTAATTCAGGAATACATGAATCAGAAATGTCGATTGAACACTTGATTCTTTGATCTATATTCAGCACTGTGTGCCAGTGCAGAATATCAAAGTTTCAGTGATTATATATTTTCCCCATGTCCCCAGTGAGTCGTAAACACCTGCACATGCAGGTGTCAATCTGTCAGGTGTCAGTTTGCCTATCAGGTGCCTTTTGTCTGTCAGGTGTCTGTCAGGTGTCTGTCTGGTCCTTTCTGTCTGTCAAGTGTCTGTCTGTCAGGTGTCTGTCAGTCTGATGCCTTTTGTCTGTCCAATGGATCCAGTACCCCCCCCCCCCCCCCCTACAGAGAGTGTAGCAATGATGGCTTGTTACTTACTTGTAAGCTGAATGTGATAGAAAGGCCCAGTGTGTGTATTTATGCCTAACCTCAATGTTTCGCTATGATCCTAAAGCAGGAGTGTGGAATTAAGATTGAGGATCAGCTATGATCAAATTGAATGGCAGTCTCGAAGGGCTAAATGCCCTACTCCTGCTCCAAGTTTCTGTGTTTCTTTGATTCACCTGCATCCATGCCAATAGTGTCCTTACGAATCATTATCTAATGGTCACCGAGTGCAAATGTAGGTAGCAATCATTGCTATTAAAGTAACTTATTTCAAAATACCTTGCTTATCGCTGCTCTGTGTAATTAATAGATAGAACATAAGTGCATAACCACATTTATTCATTTGATTAACTACATTACAATGGCACAGTAATAGGAAATCAGTGTCAATGGACACATTGATTGATCGAATTATAGGGGGCTGGATTCTCCGTCGTCAGGATCCTCTGTTTTGCCGGCAGTGCACTCTCGCGCGGATTTCCCGACGGCGTGGGCGTGCCCACAATGGGAAACCCTATTGGCTGGCTGGCGGGAGGGAGGATCCAGCTCAAGATATATGATTAATATGATATCTAACAGTTGGGATGTGCACTTTTCTGAGTTCCTCAGGCTCAACATCTGCGAGAGCTTGAATCTTCTCTTCATATCCCATGAGAGATTTCTGATGGTAGGTTGGCATACATATTCATTCAGTACTCCTCTGATATGTAAAAGTTTGCCCTTATACATTAGGTAAGTGTGAATCAACAATAGGCAAAATTCTCAGTTTTGGAGACTAAAGTGTTGATGCCAGGACTGAATTCATAGAATCATACAATTTACAGTGCAGAAAGAGGCCACTCGGCCCCTTGAGTCTGCACTGGCCCTGGGAAAGAACACCCTACTTAAACCCACAACTCCACCCCATCCCCGTAACCCAGTAACCCCACCTAACCTTTTGCACAATAAGTGGCAATTTAGCATGGCCAATCCACCTAACCCGCACATCTTTGGACTGTGGGAGGAAAGTGGAGCATCCGGAGGAAACCCATGCAGACACGGGGAGAACGTGCAGACTCAGCACAGACAGTCACCCGAGGCCGGAATTGAACCCGGGTCCCTGGAATTGTGAGGCAGCAGTGCTAACCACTGTACCACCGTGCCACCCCGGGATTTGCGTGGGAGCAATTCAGGACATGCCAATCGATCAGGACCCTACCCACTTAAATCTGGAGCAATTCTCATTCCTGCAGGCATCGGATTCACTGGGGCTGCTATTGATGCTTGAGAGATTGACAAGCTGGAGCTGCTTAAAAGCACTCCACTCCCCAGACACTCATTCCAGCCAAGAAGACAGCTCCACAAAGAACTGTCTGCCAGTTTACGGATACAGTGCTGGATAGAATGCTGGATACAGTGGAGGAGAAACAGGACACCCTCTTCCCAAGGTTGGGTAGGACGCTACTGCCCGCGGATGTGAACTGGGCCTGGGCAGAGGTGGCAGAGGCAGTGAGTGTTGTGGGTCTCACTAGGTGGACTGGCATGTAGTCCAGGAAAAAGGTGAACAACCTCCTTGGGTCAGCTCGGTGAGTCACCATATCTGTGCCCCTGGCATCACTCCCATCCCTCATTCTTCAAACCCACCCCCTCACTTTATGTCCCATAGGAAAAGACAGCCCATAATCGCTGGGAGCAGACGAGGAAACCGGAGCACCCGGAGGAAACCCATGCAGACACGAAGAGAACATGCAGACTCCGCACAGACAGTGACCCAGCCGGGAATCGAACCTGGGACCCTGAAGCTGTGAAGCAACTGTGCTAACCACTATGCTACCGTGCTGCTTTATGTTTGTGTTCTGTGCTACATCCCTGTCTCCAGCAGTGACTAGCACCAGGGAACCTCTATCCACACCACCCATCCCTTTCAACAGGAATACAGGTGGCTGCCGCAACCCTTGTGGTATCCTGCCAGCAGGGTGGCACCTGGTTGTGCGGTAGAGAGGATCCCTCTGTGCTATCAATCACCTCCATGCTTACAGGTCTGTGTGTGAGCAGGTCCTTCAGATGGGAGTGAGGCAGGGAAATGTAATTCTGCCGTGTGGTGAATGTAATATATGTTAATATATATGTTAATTCACACTTGTTGTAAGCGCAGTAGCGCTGTCCTACCACTAGGGGGAGTAGCGCTGGGAGCACTTAGGAACTTGTACTGGGCTCCACCCTTGGTTCCGCCCATGACTCCTCCCCCTAGTGCAGCTGTATAAGTACCCGTGTCCAGAGTCAGCCTGGGTCACTACGAGTTCATCGACAGGTAACAGGCTGGCTCTGAAGTAAGTCGATTAAAGATTCACATCGGAAACACGTGTCTGGTGAATTGATGGTTCCATCAATTTAATCGACTTAAGAACAGTAAAGATCGATTATGGAATCGGCCCTCAAGCCTGGACGCCTGGAACTCAACCCGCAGGATGCAGAGGCTAAAGAAATCTTCTCCCACTGGATCCGGTGCTTCAAGGCCTACCTGGCCGAAGCGAGCACAGCCGAAACTACAGAGGATCAGAAGCTAAGTCTACTGCACGGGAGGGTGAGCTACAGAATCTCGACGCAACTAAACTCGGCCAGTTCATATACTGCGGCGCTAGCAGTTCTCGAAAAATGTATGTAAGCCCCATTAATGAAGTTTACGCTCGCCATGTGTTCACGACTCGCCATCAGCGGCCTACGGAATCAGTCGCCGAATTCCTAAGAGAACTTAACAATTTGTCCAATGACTGTAATTACCAAGTGGTTACCGCGGCTGAACACAGGGAATTGGCGGTATGCGATGTTTTTGTAGCGGGCCTCAGGTCTAACTATGTGCACCAACGACTTAGAAAAGACTGTGGAAGCTGCTACCACGATGGAGGTCTCCTTCCGCAGCCTTAACTCGTTCCCCGCGGACCCCGCGACCCAATCAAGGGCCCCGGACCAGTGACTCCCCCAGGCCTGTGCTATGCGGCCGCCCAGCCACCATGCGGCCCTAGCCAGCAACTATACTGCTCCAGCCAGCCACTATGCTGCTCCAGCCTGCCATTTCTGCGGCCAGAACCAGCATCCGCGGCATCACTGCCCGGCCCGCAACGCGACCTGCAGCAGCTGTGGGCGAAAAGGCCATTACGCAAGAGTGTGCCTCGCTAAAAGGGCCCCAGCTTCCAACTCCCCAGCGACTCGAAGTAATCGCTCCCCTCACTCGCAGGCCCGCGGGGCCCGAAACGCTGTGGCCTATGCCCCGACTCCGACCCCTCCAACCACGTGCGATCCATGGGGGCCGCCATCTTGGAAAACTTCCACCACGCGGCCGGCCACGTGCGACTCATGGGGGCCGCCATCTTGGATGCCATCTTCCTCGCCGCCCGCCACGTGCGACTCATGGGGGCCGCCATCTTGGACGCCATCTTCCTCGCCGCCCACCATGTGCGATCTGTAGCCACCGAAGTTGGCCATTCCCTGAATACAAAATGGAGGAACGCAAAGCATATAGGATAAAATGGACAATGTTTGCAGCACCAGCAGGCTGCACCTAGCAGGTGTGGATTCTGTCTGCTAAGAAAGCAGACAGCACCGAAACGAACATTCCGCATACTAATGAGGCAATCTCCGGGATAGTTTACATGTTAATGGAACGATTCCAGAGACAATGGACACAAATGGGGAAGCAACTGCAACATTGTAAAGGATACCAGACACTCAGGCACCAGCAAGGTTCGAAAATAAAGAGCCTGACGGCCCGCCCAGTAGCTAAGGAACAGCCTCAGTATTGGGGGGATTCAAACATATCGATTGGGAAGAGACCCAATCGATTCCAAGCAGGTAAGGGAGTCCGCCCAAAGGGGCGCGGATCCCTGGGACCTATAAAAGACAGGTCCCACACATGGTTCAGTCTTCTCGTCCAGCCCTTCTCTCTCTTTGACCAATACTCCTCCGTGGACCAGCACCTCGACCAGCTTTTGCCAAGAAGACCCTGAAGGAGAGAGAGAGAGGTTCGGACAGCAGCCGCCAGCAAGTAAGTGGCTCACAACGATCACTACCAGAGATAGACACTCCTGACCCCTTTTAACTTATACCAACCTGAAGTCTGCAGACCAGAGCAGAGCAAGAGGCCTTTTTCCCTGACCCGGCAGTTCCTTCGAGATAAGCATTAGTTTATTTAGCGGTAGGAATAAGTTTAATCCTTTTAGCGTGTGCATGGGTAGTTATTATAATTGTATTATAATCAACTCAGTTGTTTGAACTTACTAATTGGTGTATGGTTTTATTGCTTTGAACTTCACCTTGAACTTGTGGCGGTATCTTAACGATACCTGGCGACTCCAGAGCTAAGTAAAGAAACAGAGCCAAATTGAGTGGTAAGCACACTCACCCAGAACGACCAACAGATCCACGGGCCCGATCGGCATCTCCGCGCTCGGACAACTCAACGGAGGAATTCGAACTAAACTATGAACTCAGAGGGCAGTCATAACGGGGCCACTCCAGCACAGCTGATCGAGCCGCTGACTACCCGCAACTCAGCGCGGTCACCCTGGACCAATCACGACCAAAGAATCTACGAAACTCGATGGCAGAGGTCCATATCAACGGGTACAAAACGCCATGCCTCTTTGACTCCGGGGGCACAGAGAGCTTCATACATCCAGACCTGGTAAGACGCTGTTCGCTCCCCGTTTTCCCCGCGCAGCAAACTCTCGCGCTCGCTTCATGCTCCCACTCGGTCCAGATCCAGGGGCGCACCGCCGCGACACTCACAATCCGAGGCGCTAGTTACTCGAAGTTCAAACTCTACGTTTTGCCCGAACTCTGCGCGCCACTCTTATTAGGCCTAGACTTCCAATGCAACCTCAAGAGCCTCACCCTCAGCTTCGGAGGGCCCCTGCCCCCACTCACGATCTGCAGCCTCGCTATGCTGCGAATTCCCCCTCCTCCTCTCTTTGCCAATCTCACTAAGGACTGTAAACCCGTAGCCACTCGTAACAGGCGGTATAGCCTGCAGGATAGGGTATTTGTCAGAGCAGAGGTCCGAAGGCTACTCAGTGAGGGTGTTATAGAGGCCAGCAACAGTCCCTGGAGAGCTCAGGTGGTGGTCGTTAAGACCGGGGAAAAATTCCATATGGTGGTCGACTACAGTCAGACTATAAATAGATTTACGCTCCTCGATGTGTATCCCCCCCCCCAGGATTGCAGACATGGTAAACCAGATCGCCTAGTACCGGTTCTTTTCCACGGTGGATCTGAGGTCTGCATACCACCAGCTCCCAATCCGCCCGGAGGACCGCCACTACACGGCATTCGAGGCCGATGGCCGCCTCTTCCATTTCCTCCGGGTCCCTTTCAGCATCACCAATGGGGTCTCGGTGTTCTAACGAGCATTGGACCAAATGGTGGACCAGTACGGGCTGCGGGCCACGTTTCCGTACTTGGACAATGTCACCATCTGTGGCTATGACCAGCAGGACCACGACGCCAACCTCCACCGTTTTCTCCAGACGGCACAGCAACTGAATCTCACGTACAACAAGGAGAAATGCGTTTTCCGCACATCCAGACTAGCCATCCTCGGCTATGTCGTGGAAAACGGAGTCCTGGGCCCCGACGCGGACTATATGCGCCCCCTTTTAGAACTCCCTCCCCCTCATTGTCCCAAGGCCCTCAAACGGTGCTTGGGATTTTTTTCCTACTACGCCCAGTGGGTCCCTCAATATGCGGACAAAGCCCGCCCACTCTTTAGGACCACATGATTTCCCCTGTCAGCTGAAGCGCGCCAGGTCTTCGACTGCATCAAGGAGGACATCGCCATAGCGGTCATGTGGGCGGTGGATGAATCCACCCCATTTCAGGTAGAGAGCGACGCCTCAGAGGTAGCTCTTGCAGCCACGTTAAATCAGGCAGGGAGACCAGTTGCATTTTTCTCCCGTATCCTCTCCGCTTCAGAACTCCGGCACTCTTCAGTCGAGAAAGAAGCACAAGCCATTGTGGAGGCTATCCATCACTGGAGGCACTACCTCGCAGGTAGGAGGTTCACCCTCATCACCGACCAACGATCGGTTGCCTTCATGTTCGACAACTCGCAAAGGGGCAAAATAAAAATTGATAAAATTCTGAGGTGGAGGATCGAACTCTCCACCTACAATTACGATATCAAATATCGACCCGGGAAGCTCAACGAGCCTCCGGATGCCCTATCCTGTGGGACATGCGGCAGCGTGCAGGTCGACCGATTAAAAAGCATCCACAATGACCTCAGCCACCCGGGAGTCACCCGGCTCGCCCACTATATTAGGGCTCGAAACCTGCCTTTCTCCAACGAGGAGGTAAAAGCGGTCACCAGGGACTGCCCGATCTGTGCGGAGTGCAAACCGCACTTCTATAGACCAGACAGGGCCCATCTGGTCAAGGCTTCTAGGCCCTTTGAACGCCTCGCGATTGATTTCAAAGGGTCACTCCCCTCAACTAACAAGAATGTTTACTTCTTAAACGTCGTAGACGAGTTCTCCCATTTTCCATTCGCTATCCCATGCCCCGACATGACCTCCCACACAGTCATTAGGGCCCTGCATAGCATCTTCACCCTGTTTGGTTTCCCCAGCTATGCACACAGCGACCGGGGTTTGTCCTTCATGAGCGACGAGCTGCGTCAGTACCTGCTCGAAAAGGGCATTGCCTCGAGCAGGACTACCAGCTACAACCCCAGGGGGAATGGGCAGGTGGAAAGGGAGAACGCGACGGTGTGGAAGACCGTCCTGCTGACCCTCCGGTCTAGAAAGCTCCAAGTCTCCCAGTGGCAGGAAGTCCTCCCAGACGCGCTCCACGCTATTAGGTCCCTTTTGTGTACGCCGACCAACCAGACCCCTCACAAGAGGCTCTTCATTTTTTCCAGGGTCACTACCACGGGGGTCTCACTTCCGGCATGGCTGAGGACGCCGGGCCCCGTACTGCTGAGGAAACACGTCAGGGCGCACAAAAGGTGCGCCTGCTCCACTCCAACCCCCAGTATGCATTCGTCGAGTTCCCTGACGGCCGTCAGGACACTGTATCCCTCCGGGATCTGGCACCCGCCGGATCCAGCACCCCCCTACCCCCACAGAAAGATCTCTCACCCTACACGCCATGCTGCCGCCCCCTTGTGCTCCCGAGCCCACGAGCTCGCTCCACCAGTTCCGCGCCCCCGCGCCGGCCAGCTCCCAGTGCCCCCAGTCCCCGGTCGAACCAGGAGAGTATGAAGATCGGATACAATCCTCCCTGGAGTCCCCCATCGTATCCCAGCACACCACACCCATCCAGCCACCGCAAGAGGCTGCAACCCCGGTGCTCCGCAGACCTCAGCGGACAATTCAACCACCGGACAGACTGACTTGATAGACTAGACCACCACCCCCGCCGGACTTGATTTTTTTGAAGGGGGTGAATGTGGTGAATGTAATATATGTTTATATATATGTTAATTCATACTGTTGTTGTAAGCGGAGTAGCGCTGTCCTACCACTAGGGGGAGTAGCGCTGGGAGCACTTAGGAACTTGTACTGGGCTCCACCCTTCGTTCTGCCCACGACTCCTCCCCCTAGTGCAGCTGTATAAGTACCCGTGTCCAGAGTCAGCCTGGGTCACGACGAGTTTATCGACAGGTAACAGGCTGGCTCTGAAGTAAGTCGATTAAAGCCTAGATTCACATCGGAAACACGTGTCTGGTGAATTGATTCCATTGGAAACACGTGTCTGGTTCCATCAATTAAGTGTGGCTGCAGTGTGACGTGGGTCCTGGGTGTGACACACAGATGTGACAACCTGTCTGGTGGCAGGATGGTTGGGAGCAGGAGTCCGGTGGGCAGGCAGGGCTTGGAGATAGCTGGTGGTCCTGCAGAGTGCATCAGCTGGGGTCTGAGGTTTCCAGTGGGGTGGCCTGGGTGGGATTCCCTATGACCAGAGGTTCTGTGGACAATTATAGAACACATTGAGCAGTCAGCAGAGTGAGCAGCCAGGGGCCTGTACCTTGTACCAAATAGGTGTGTTTGAAACACAGACTACAGCAATGGCAGCCTGAGCCCGGCCACCCTGATCCCAAAGAGGACAGACCAAATCCACGTAGCTGTCACCAAGTCACTCCCTGCTTCTTCCCCATGGCCCTGGCAGTCACTTCCAGCACCCGGTACAATTTTAAACAGTTTTCCAAACCTTGCTTACCTTCTCTCTCTCCCTCAGCAGCCATGTGCCCAGTTCTTGCTTGTAAATACCTGTGGTAAACAGTGCCAGCGTGACTTCCGCCTGAGAGGGGCAGAGCATCGCGGAGGCCTGGTGGATACTGGGTCAGATGTGCTAATGATATGTAATTGAATGTAAATGGTTTTGCATGCCGCTGCTAGCGGAGTGTGCGAACCTTGTCATCGCCGCCAGCGGCGGACTCGGAACGTGGCGTTCCATTTAGCACCAGGTGTGGGCCTCGATTTTGGCCAGATGCCCGATTCTCTGCCCTATCATGATTCTTATTTCCTGCTTCGAGAGGTGTAGAATCCAGGCCAAGATGGTGTTTTTGATGGAAATAATGTCTCCTGCAGTATACATTCTCACTGCTACACCAAGTTAACATTTCTCAGTGTGAGCTCATCCTTTACATTTTTTGTTCAATAACTAAATCATTCTATATATCCACAAATGTCCAATGCTGCTTCTTTATGGTGACAATCTCATCTTATTTCAAGCATTTACTTCTAAACAATGCACTGGCTCTTGGATGGCTATCGCGGTTCACATTCTGTGGAACATTTTTCCACTTTGCTCCTGTGTCTTGTTTCGGGATCTTTCCTGCCCAAAAATGCCTTGCTGATTCTCCATTATCCTGTGTACTGGGTCAGTCTTTGAATGGCGCCTCTCAACTGAGCCACGCAACTATTTCTCCACAGTATTGCATGCTCCAGTCGTGCAATCTCAAACTTACCATCATTGTTTGCTGGTTTAATGGCTTCTTAAACATTAATGCCTGAGACAACAAGTATAACTCCAAAAATACTTAATTGTGTGAAGCACTTTGAAACATTTCATTGTGAGGACTTATTTTAACAAAACGTCATTACTAACTGTAAAAAAGAAATCATAATAAGGTGCATCATGACTCCCTCTGTAACCCTGATTATTTGAACTCTGTTGTATAAAACTACCAGTTTATAAATTGTGCACAAGGACCATCTTGTGAACAAGTTTTTAAAATAATACGAAACAAATCAACAGGCCTAGTTTAAGATAAAGGGGAAAATTAATTTGTTCACATCCTGGAGTAAATCTTCCAACCATTCATATTTACATTTTCCCATTGGCGACAACTAGAAATGTTGCCATTAAGTTGCAAATATAAGAGAGGTAGCATTCCTGCAGCTCGGAGCATCATGCGGTATTAGTTGCAATTTTGTACCTATGACCATTAATCTACATTTGGCTCTTGGTTCAGCTGTGTTTTCAATTCCTCCTTCGCCCCTCCCCTCCATATCTCTGTAATCTCCTCCAGCCCCACAACCCCTCATTATCTTTGTGTTCCTCTGTTTTTGGCTTGGTGCGCCTTCCCAATTTTAATTGCTCCAGTACTGCCCTAAGCTTTGGAATGCCCTCAGTAAACCTCGCTGCATATCTTTCCTCTTTGAGATGCTCATAACCTGCTTCATCAAGCTTTTGGTTATCTGTTCCAGTAACTCTTTAAGTGGCTCAGTGTGAAATTTTATTTGATAATGCTTTTGTGAAGCACCTTGGGACGTTTTACTGAAGGTGTCATATAAATGCAAATTGTTTTTATATAAAGAAACTTGCCAGAGGAAATGGCTCTTTCCAGTCTGCTCATGTGCTCCCATCTCTTTCATCTGTGCCAGTAAAATCTGACTGAGTTGCTGCATCATACGATTGCACCCCTTCCACAGACAGTAAGGCAGCCAGTGTAGCAATGTTTAAACAACTATGCAAACCTATGTGTGTGACATTACTTTACTGTTGGTCGGTTGTTGTGGAGCTGCCTGACCATATTAAGTAGGATAGTTTCTATTGCAGCAGGAGTGGAAGCTTGCACTTACAAATTGCTTCAGGAAGCATTTGTCCACTATCAAGACAAGATAAGAAATACAGAGGGAGGGAATCAAGTTTTTATCAATTAACATCAGATACTCTTATCTGAGGGCTGGTTTTAAATAAAGGCCTCCCAGGAGAAGGCATTATTCCATTCTGGATTTTAAATGCCGGTTGGCATCTGGACTATTTCTAGTCGAAGGTGGCAGTCAGCCACCGTGGAAGGATGATGGAACCATCAATTCACCAAACACATGTTTCCGATATGAATCTAGGCTTAATTGACTTACTACAGAGCCAGCCTGTTACCCGTTGATGAACTCTCAGTGAACTGCAGGCTGACTCTGGACAAGGGTATTTATACAGCAGCACTAGGGGGAGGAGTCATGCGCGGAGCCAAGGGTGGAGCACTGTACAATCTCCTGAGCATTCCCAGAGCTACTCCCCCTAGTGGTCGGATTACGCTACTGCGCTTACAAAGACATAGTGTGAATTATCATATTACATTCACCACAAAGGATAAAGATTTATGCCTCCTGCTGGTGTCAGGAGAGAGATGTGACCAAATTGTTTTTCATGGCTTGGCACCTGGGGGAGGGCTGGGAAGTGGGGGAGGGGTATAGAAGAGGGGAGACAGCAGAAGTCCTGCGTTTCCTTGGGAGGCCGGGAGCAGCACTTCTGCTACGCCAGGGCTTCCCAAGTATTTTTTAAAAAACTCACTGATTTCCCAATAAGCAAATCTGGGGGTCGGAGCACGGGTGGACATCTCACTCGGGACATGAGTTAAAACTCAATCAATGTCCATTTGACATCATGGAACCCTGCTTTGCATTTATTATGGAGACTTTCGCTGGACTCCAGTGGGTGCTTCAAACACCAATACAACCAACAGAACTGAAATAATCAATCAATAAGAACGGAGCCAAAAAGGAAACAATTCAGTTTTCAGTGGAGCATTTTAACTGCTCCGTTCCCGCTGATCAGCAAGAGTTCAGACTGCCCTGCTACTTTCAAGCACACCAAGACTTGGAAAAGATGAGAGAGAATTTTATATTAACATTAGCTAGTGGATTTTTAATGCAAATGGCACTGAAACAAATTTAAATGTAGCTATTTAATTAACAGAAAAGAGATATGATAATGAATAACATTTGTAAAATCTGCCTGAAAGGAGTATCTGTTGTGTAATTACTTCTGCTGGAAAAGTACTGATTTTTAAATAAAGAACAGTGTCAAAATCTATCCATTTGACTGCCATTCTAATTGCTTATTATTTCCCTGTCTATCTACCTATCCCTCCATGTCCTTATCTCTCTGTTCCCCCCTATAACTCTCCCAAGAAATATGCACTCTTTCACTTCCAGCCCCATAAGCGTGGCCAATTTTAGACACTCCACCATTGGTGGCCATACCTTGATTGTCAAGCTCGAAGCTTGATTGATTATTTATTGATATTTATTGTTACATGTACCGATGTACAGTTAGAGGTATTTTCTGAAGTCAAGGGAATGTACACAGTACGTACACAGTAGGCAAAAGAATAACCAACAAGAATACATTGATAAATCGTACATCAACAAAGATTGATTGGTTACAGTGCGGAACAAGGGCCAAACAAGCAGTACATGAGCAAGAGCAGCATATGGCGTGGTGAATCGTGTTCTTATAGGGAACAGATCAGTCCGAGGGGGAGTTATTGAGGAGTCTGATAGTTGTGGGGAAGAAGCCATTCCTATGTCTGGATATGTGGGTCTTCAGACTTGTATCTTCTGCCTGATGGAAGGGTCTGGAAGAAGGCAAAACCTGGGTGGTAGGGGTCTCTGGATTTTGCTCCAGAATTTGACATGATGCTGCAATTTTTCTCTATTGATCGTAGGAGTTTACAGGCAGTTGTAACGAAATGGCTTCCATACAGGAAACACTTAAACAGTGATCTTAAAGTGAGAAAGCTAAGTCAATCGCAGTCATATCCCATGAAGAATTCCACAGCAGATATTCACACCATGAAAAGTTTTTATTTCAAGGATTCCTGTCCTGGAACATTGAGTTCAAAGCTGCCTCGGATTGCTGTGGGTGAATACATATAAATGTAAACTTAAAATTGAAAAGTATGTCAAGCAACACATAGGCTGTGATTTTTCACCCTGTGGGGGGGGGGGGGGGGGGGGGGCAGTGCTGGGGGCATTGCCAGGGGTCCTCCGGGGAGCTCCATGAGGGAGGGGGAAGGTTTTCCCCTTATCCTCATGGGGTTTCTCCATGTCCTTGAGGGGCCTTCACAGTCACTGGATCAGAATCCTGGAACTCCTTCCTTCACAGCACTGTCGGTGCAATATCGCACAAGGACAGCAGCTGTTCAAGAAGGCAGATCACCTTCTCAAGGGCAATTAGGGATGGGCAATACAAATGCTGGTCTATCTGGCGACGCCCACGCCCCTTGAAAGAATTTTTTTTAAACTTCAAAATTGTGGACGCTTATCAGTAAATACTTATAGGGGCTGGTTTAGCTCACTCAGCTAAATCGCTGGCTTTTAAAAGCAGACCAAGCAGGCCAGCAGCACGGTTCGTTTCCCGTACCAGCCTCCCCGGACAGGCGCCGGAATGTGGCGACTAGGGGCTTTTCACAGTAACTTCATTGAAGCCTACTCGTGACAATAAGCGATTTTCATTTTCATTTCATTTAATTCTTAGGCATCATTCAAATGAAATTGTGCTGCAAGAATTCAAAGCTCGCTATGAATTCTGGAATTCCAAAGTGAAGCAGAATCTTTTCCAACATGAAGTATCAAAGATTTGGATCATTTTAAGTGTCAGCTTGGCATGATTGGTCGCATTCTCATCTCTTGGGGAGAGGATTCACTGGGGCTGCTAGCCAACGGCAGGAATCCCGATGACCCGGTGAATTGGGCGTCAGGCAACAAACAGTTTCACACCAGTCATGCAACCCAATGCAAGGCCCCTGGCCTACCAGCTCCCATGAGGTTTCCGCTGGCCTTGACAAGGTTCCAGCACAGACCTGGCGGGAACATGCAAGTAGCTAATTATTCCAATTAGAATCTAATTTATGGGCAGGATTCCTGATTCAGCTGTCTCCTGGGATGCTCCAGTCCCCTCAACCAGGCGCCCTACTGGTGTGAATTGTGGCAGTTCCTGAGAATCAGGGACCTGGAGGCTTGCACCTCCAAAGGGGGTGAGTACTCTCCCTATACTTGCCTAAAGAGTGCCAGAGGGGGGGTTATTTCATGGGAAATGGGTGTCGGGAGGGGCTGCTCTGGCTGGAGGGGCTCAGGTCGGGTGTCTTTCTTGGGATGGGGGATCATTTGGCCAATCTTCCCACCTACAGCCTTCAAACAATCTATCTGCATGCCTAGTTCAAAGATCTGTGAGATGAAGGTAAAAGGAGACCGTTTGATGTGGTGGAAACCTTTTTTTTAAGATAATTTTTATTCTCCATTTTCACATTTTCTCCCAAATTTACACCCATCAACAATAAACAATAATCAGTAACAAATAAGTCAATCCCCATATCAATAACAACGATCCCATCCTCCCACCAAACCCCAAACATTAGCCCGCATGTTCACACAAACAAATGACAAAAAGGAATTAGGGATCACCCATAGTCATAGAACATAGAACAGTACAGCACAGAACAGGCCCTTCGGCCCTCGATGTTGTTCCGAGCAATGACCATCCCACTCAAACCCACGTAACTCGTATACCCGTAACCCAACAATCCCCCCACTAACTTTACACTACGGGCAATTTAGCATGGCCAATCCACCTAACCCACACATCTTTGGACTGTGGGAGGAAACCGGAGCACCCGGAGGAAACCCACGCACACACGGGGAGGACGTGCAGACTCCACACAGACAGTGACCCAGCCGGGAATCGAACCTGGGACCCTGGAGCTGTGAAGCATTGATGCTAACCACCATGCTACCGTGAGGCTACAAATGAAATGAAAATTGCTTATTGTCACAAGTAGGCTTCAAATGAAGCTACTGTGAAAATCCCCCAGTCGCCACATTCCGGCGCCTGTCCGGGGAGGCTGGTACAGGAATTGAACCGTGCTGCTGGCCTGCCTTTGTCTGCTCTCAAAGCCAGTGATTTAACCCAGTGTTGCTAAACCAGCCCCTAGTCGCCATTAATACACACAGGCCCCCCTCCCCCAAATCCTCCCACCCACCTGCCCCAACTAATGTTCGATGTTATCCAGTTCTTGAAAGTGCAGAATGAATAATGCCCATGAATTGTAGAACCTCTCCATCCTTCCCTCAGTTCAAACTTAACCTTCTCAAGAGTCAAGAATTCTAACAGGTTCCCCCGCCACGCCAGGGCACAGGGTGTAGAGGTTGCTCTCCAACCTATCAGGATCCGCCTTCGGGCGATCAACGAGGTGAAGGCTACAACATCTGCCTCCATACCCCCGTTTCCAACCCTGGCTGGTCTGACACCCCGAATATGGCCTCCCGAGGGCCGGGGTTCAGTTTCACGTGCACCACTTTAGAAATTACCCTAAAAACCTACTTCCAGTAATCCTCTAGCTTTGGACAGGACCAAAACATATGAACGTGATTAGCACCCCCCCCCCCCCCCCCCCCCCCCCCCCCTCCCCACAATGTT
This sequence comes from Scyliorhinus canicula, assembly GCF_902713615.1. Taxonomy (NCBI): domain Eukaryota; kingdom Metazoa; phylum Chordata; class Chondrichthyes; order Carcharhiniformes; family Scyliorhinidae; genus Scyliorhinus; species Scyliorhinus canicula. Next base: position 39,877,224 of record NC_052153.1, read on the forward strand.
CGCACACATCTTCTACTCCTTCAAAGAATCGGCTCATCCTCGCCCTCGTGAGGTGTGCTCTATATACCCCGTTCAGCTGTATCAGCCCCAACCTTGGGCACGAGGTGGAGGCATTCACTCTCCAGATCACCTCACACCAGAACCCCTCCTCCATATCCTCTCCCAACTCTTCCTCCTACTTTGCTTTGATCCCTTCCAGTGGTGCCTTTTCCCCTTCCAAAATAGCTCCGTAAACCGCCGACACTACCCCCTTCTCCAGTCCCCCTGTCGTCAGCACCTCCTCCAGCAAAGGTGGAAACCTTTTTAGTGTTTTTTTTCACAGTCAACTTCATTTCCCTTTAAAGTACTGAAGCTTCTCTGCAAACTTAGAAGGCTAAAAACTTTGAACTGCAATGTTTATATTCAATTTCACAGAAAATTCCCTTTTACAAGCCTTTTAATTGACAGGTCCAGGCAGTTTCAAAGGGAAGATCACTGTTGTTTATTTATATACATCTACAGGGATCTGTTAACTCTCAAGTACTTTCTTTTTTGAGCTTCTATTTTTCTAACTGTAGTTTTTTAACAGAGGCTGTCACTTTGTTCACAAGAGCTTCCTGGATTTTAGAGAGGCTACTCACCCGCTTTCCACTCCTCAGACTGCAACGTGCCAGGCTGGCAGTACCAAGTCGTGGAGCACTTGAGGAGGGAGTTGAAGGAGGGGTTGAAAGGGGCTGATGGAGGGGGGGAACTGGGAGGGGAGCTTGCCTGCTTCCTGGGGGAAGGCTGCAACAGTATTCTGTGACCGGGATGCCAGTAATCTCTGAACAGGGAGACCTGTCAGAGATACTAGACCCCACCCCTCTCAGAGCCGGTGAAAACCCCGATCCTCTTTTTAAAAATTACTATGTTCCACTGAATGGCACAAAAACCCTGATTCTGGGGGGGAAATAACTTCGAAGTGCCATTGCATGACACATCAGCTTCACTCCCAACACCAGCGGGAAACACTTTGCTTTTCCCGCTGGCAGAAGCACTGAGTCTTCAAATGGGATAATCATGGTCCTTGAGTCCGATGGTTGCACGCTAGTTTCACTCCAAATTTCAAGCCCCTAATCTAGGTCGACACTCAAGTGCTGTACTGCAGAGGTTCTGTAATGTTAGAACTGTCTCTCGGGTGAGGTTCTAAGTAGAGTGCCAGCCTGCATTTTATGACAGGATTCAAAGGACATGGAAGAGATTTAGCAGTGATTTAGCCAATATTCCTTCCTTAACCAACATCAACAAGGGAAAAGGTTAACTGCTCATTTAACAACATCAATTCACATTTATATCCTGTCATTAATAAAAGCAAATATTTCAAAGCACTCCACCTGAGAATAATCAAACAAAAATTGATATCAAACCAAAGTAAGGGATAATCTCAATGGGATGACTAAAAACTTGGTCAAAAAGGTAGACTTCAAGGGAAGTTTGAAAGGAAGGGAGAGATGTGGAGAGGTAGAGATCTTTCGGGAGGAAATTATAAAAACTAGGGCCTCATCTCATTACTGCTTATAGGAACTTACTGTGAAAATGGCAGCCATCCGCACTTACAAAATGACTGTGATTTTTCTTCAATCTAATTAATTTTATGTGAAGCACTTTCAGAGATCTTACTGAAAAACATCATGAGGTGTTACATAAATACAGCTTTCTTTTCTAATGCTTATCTAACTTTTCTCTAATTCATTCATTCTTGGTGATATGGACATGTTTAATAAGTCCATCATTTGTTGTGCATCCTTAATTGCCTTTGCGAATGTAGTGGTGAACTGCCTTCTTGAACTGCGGCAGTCAGTGTAGTGAAGGTATCCCCACAATCCTGGGAGGTCCAGGACTTTGACCCAGTAATGGTGAAGGAGTAACATTATCTTTCCAAATCAAGGTGGCATGGAACATAGAAGGACACGTGCAGGTGCTGATGTTCCCATGCACCTGCTCTCTTCCTCTCGGGCATAGAGGTTGCCCGGTTGGCAGTGTTGTCGAAGAAGCCTTGGCAAGTTGATGCAATGCAACCTTTCAATGGAATATACTGCGACTATGGTATGCCAGTGAGGATGTGAAGCAAGGGTTAAGAGCATCACCCCCCAGTCTTCTCAGCCCCCGCCAAAGCCCCCTCAGCTAGCTCCCCCCCCCCTGACTGTGGTGGCACTGGACACAGTCCGCAGCCGCCACGCGAGGTCCTCGAAAACTGAGAACACACGCGACCGAAGCCGCTGGGAAGTCAGCCCATTGGGGGCAGACCTCAGGTGACGTCCTGAGGCCGTCCCAACGGCATGCGGTGTACTCAGCGATTACACCGTTTTTGAGGGAGGAAGCATATGAAAAACGGCACCGCCCCCGATTTCTGGCCAATAGCCGAACTCGATTTCGGAGTCGGCAATCGGAGGATCCCGCCTATAGTGTTTTAGCCAGTAATAGACACTTGGCTGAAACAAGGAGAGGAATTGGAACGCAACATCCCTGGTGTCAATATATTCAGGAGAAAAAGGGAAGCAATAAAACAAGGGTTAGCAATATCGATCAAAGGCACGAATTATGTTATTAAGAACTGAAAGGCAGACCTCGCTGGTTAAGTTAAGGAGCAGAAGAGGAGTTGTCATGCTCCATAGTGCAACACCAAATAGTGGGACGGAGATGGAGAAGCAATGCTGGATTTCACACTGGGGAATGAAATGAAGCAGCGGAGTATGTTTCAGTGGGAGAGCATTTAGTGAACAGTGATCGCAATATCATTATATTTAGAGTATTTACAGAAAAGAACACGTTACTCAACTGGAAGCAATCCAATTTCAGTGATTTGAAAAGTGATCAGACACAGGGGCAATGAAAAGTGGCTGGATTCTCCGATTCCGAGACTAAGTGCTGACGCTGGCGTGGGAATGGTGGCATTTTACGATTGTCGAATTGGCACAAAACGGCCACCGACCCCCGTCTGGTGGGGGGCTAGCAGGCACACAGCATAGAGCACACGGCTCTAACTATGGATACAGCTGAAGAATTGCTGGGTCTGAAGCCACACGTGTGCACGGGGGCAGCCTGTAGCGGCCGAGCCGTGCAACATGGTGCCAGCCGCAAGCGGACCCGGCCGGCCAAATAGTGACCCCCTTTGGCAAAGCACGCTACCCCCGACCACCCCACATCAGTGCCGCCAAAACCCCCCCTGCCCGCAGATTGGCGCCGCCCCCGACTGTGGACTCAGTCCGCAGTCGCCACGTTGGGTTCACGGAAATAAATACCATACGCGACCAACACTGTCGGGAACTTGGCCCATCGGGGGTGGAGCATCGGGGGGAGGGCCTCAGGTAACAGCCTGAGGCCGTCCCGACATCGTGCGGCATACTCCTCGAGTAATCCGTTTTGGAGGGGGTGGAGCATTGCAAAAGCAGCGCCACCCCAGGCTTCGGTGGCAACGTGGATTCTCCGGACAATCGGCGAACGCGATTTCGGCGTCGGAGACCAAAGATTCACAGCTAACATAATAAATGAGCAATGGGTGATGGGCTTTAAAAGAGGAGATGGTTCAGGTACAAACTAAATACATTTCTATGAGAGGGAAAGGCACGGCATGCAAAGGTACCACCTCCTGAATTACTGATACTTTAAATCCGTCTTCTTAAAAGAAGAAAATAGTACCAATTTAAACTTTAGAAATAAAAACACCATTTTTAAATTTGGGAATAACACCAAGTGTCTGTGCAAGATAATCAAGATTTGGAGATGCCGGCGTTGGACTGGGGTGAGCGCAGTAAGAAGTCTTACAACACCAGCTTAAAGTCCAACAGGTTTGTTTTGAATCACTCGCTTTCGGAGTACTGCTTCTTCAATCACCTGAGGAAGGAGCAGTGCTCCGAAAGCTAGTGATTCAGAACAAACCTGTTGGACTTTAACCTGGTCTTGTAAGACTTCTTACCAAGATAATCAAAGCAGAGGAGAACCACAGCAATTTACAAAAGGCATTAATACACTTGACGAATAGTCATATAACTGGCAACTTAATTTCATGGCATTTTACTGTGCTAAGAAAAATAAGCATACTGTATATTTCTTGCAAATTGGGGTAGAAGAGCAAAGGGATTTGGGAATACAATCACTGAAAGTAGTGATGGAGGGTAATACTGCCAAGAGAAAACCAAACCAAACTCTGGGGTTTTGTTCCACCAGAATAGCATAAAAATATGCAGATATTAGGCACAACATGTGCCCAACTTTGATTGGTCCACTTTGCTGTTTACAATGTTATAAAAAGGGTTTAGAAGCACTGGAAAGGATGTGAAAAAGGTTTATAAGAGTGATACAAAAATTGCGAGAAGCTGTCAATGAGGAGATGTACAGGCTCAGGATCTTTTCTTTTCAGAAGAGAAATCAAGAGAAAGAGAAACTGGCAGAGTTTGTAAAAGTTATGATAGATTTATTAGAGCAGACACAAAGGCCGGGATTCTCCGAACCTCCGTGCCGAAATCGCGCTCGGCGCCGGGGCGGTGAATGGGGCATCAGACCTGCGATCGGGACCGGCGATTCTCCACAGACCGTAGAATTGCCAGAGAAATGAAGAGAACATTTAATATGGTTGATGGGGTGTCAATGAAATTGGCTACTTTGTCCCAGAGTGTTGAGTGATAGTTAGATTTATGCCAATCTAGGCAAGTGGAAAACATTCTATGACACTCCTGATTTGCTCCTTGGAGTTGGTAGGGAAACTGTGGGGAGTGAGAAGATGAGCTATTCACTGTAAAATACCAATCTCTGGCCTGCTGAAATAGCCAAGGCATACATGAAGTTGGTCTTGTTGATTTCTAGTCAATGATGATCCCACAGGTTGTTGGTGGTAAGATATTTGGCAACAGTAATGCCATTGAACATTAAGATGAGGTGGTTAGGGTGGCAATTGCCAGTTTGAATTTGTCCTGTTTTCTTGTGGTCAGGACATACCTGGGCAAATTTCCACTTTGTTGGGAGGATGCTATTGCTGTAGCTGTATTGAAACGGAATTGCTAGATTCATGGGTAGATCTGGAGCATAGGACATCACTAACCTTTTCTCAAAGTAAAGCACTTGCACTTGCACAGTGTTAAGATTTATTCATGTTAAATGGCACTCATTTACTTTGCATTGAATTTTTCTATTCTGTCCATGGCGGGTTTCATGGCAGGCGGGATTGGAAAATCTAGCGTCATACAATGGGGTTGATTCTCTGCCAACGCTGCTGGTAGCGCAGTTCCCGTTGTGGCTGAGAATCAAGTATCAGGCTAAAAACAGGATCGTCTGCTAGGTGTTAAGCGCTTTCACATCCTTGTTTACCCGGCAGAAAGAACCTAACTGCTTTTTATGGGGACCTGTAAAACATAGCTAGATGTTTATAAACAGTGTGGTTAGCTTCACAGCAGGGTACTTGAGATGCATTCAAATGTGAAGGAAAATGACAATAAACAATCCAGACACTAGGTTGACTGAAAGCTATTACCTTGTCAAATATAGCCTACTAAAAGCTATTTCTCTTTGAAAGTGAATAGAAGCTTAGCAGATCAAAGGATCTAAGGGGGTTTAAAGCCTTGCGATGTGTTTTGACTTTCTATGAATTAACAGCTGCAGTTTCCGACACTTCTGTCTGAGGAATCAGGTGGAAAGTACCGGAAAGTGAAAAGGCAGTGATTTTTCACTGTATATGGCTGGACTGCACTGTAGCTTCCAGGCAGGGGCAACTGATGGGCAGATGGGTCTCTGATATGCGGGTATCTGTATGGGGATTCTCTTATATGAAGGTCTCTGAAATGGGGGGTGTCTGATATGGAGCTCTCTGATATGGAGGGGGGGTCTGATTGTTAAGTAATGGGTTAAGAGACATTCCAATTAGTTGTCTCGTTTATGTTAAGTATCCAATAATTGACACTGATATGTAAAGGGGCTTCAGGTGGTCTTTGTGTCAGGTGATGTGAAGATAGAGTTTTGTGCAGAATCTGTTAAAGTAAAATAAAGGTGCTTGTGAAAAGGAGCAGAACCTTCGACTCTTTATACGACAGCAGCCAAACGTCTAACACAATGTGGGTCTCTGATGTGGAGTCTCTGATGTGGGACCTCTGGAATGAGTGTCTCTGTTGCGGGGTCTGATGGGAGGGTCTGATGGAGGTGTCTGATGGGGCAGTCTGATGCGGGGTCTGATGGGAGGGTCTGATGGGGGAGTGTCATGAGGGTCTCTGTTAGATGCCTGATGAGGTGGTCATTGTTGGGGATCTGATGGGGAATCGGGGGGGGGGGGGTGTTGGGTCATGCTCATGCGTGTGTGCTGTGGGGGGAGGTTACATCCTAGTTGATCATCCAATTCAGCAACCTGTTCCCGTTGTTTCCCCATATACTTTGACCCTTTTAACACCAAGGGCCATATCTAATTCCTTCTTGAAATTATAGGGCTTGATTCTCCGATTTTGAGGCTATGTCCGGAGGAAGTGTCTAGTTTTACAATTGCTGGCTCCATGGTCGCACATGCGCATGGAGGCGACCTGTGGGCGACCGCGCTGTACAACATGGCTCTGGCTGCTTGCGGACCAGGCCTGCCAGATTGTGCCCCCCTGTAATCCCCCTCACCAGCCCCGGACCATCACCCCCCAGTCTTCTCAGCCCCCGCCAAAGCCCCCTCAGCTAGCTCCCCCCCCCTGACTGTGGCGGCACTGGACACAGTCCGCAGCCGCCACGCGAGGTCCTCGAAAACTGAGAACACACTCGACCGAAGCCGCTGGGAAGTCAGCCCATTGGGGGCAGACCTCAGGTGACGTCCTGAGGCCGTCCCAACGGCATGCGGTGTACTCAGCGATTACACCGTTTTTGAGGGAGGAAGCATATGAAAAACGGCACCGCCCCCGATTTCTGGCCAATAGCCGAACTCGATTTCGGAGTCGGCAATCGGAGGATCCCGCCTATAGTGTTTTAGCCAGTAATAGACACTTGGCTGAAACAAGGAGAGGAATTGGAACGCAACATCCCTGGTGTCAATATATTCAGGAGAAAAAGGGAAGCAATAAAACAAGGGTTAGCAATATCGATCAAAGGCACGAATTATGTTATTAAGAACTGAAAGGCAGACCTCGCTGGTTAAGTTAAGGAGCAGAAGAGGAGTTGTCATGCTCCATAGTGCAACACCAAATAGTGGGACGGAGATGGAGAAGCAATGCTGGATTTCACACTGGGGAATGAAATGAAGCAGCGGAGTATGTTTCAGTGGGAGAGCATTTAGTGAACAGTGATCGCAATATCATTATATTTAGAGTATTTACAGAAAAGAACACGTTACTCAACTGGAAGCAATCCAATTTCAGTGATTTGAAAAGTGATCAGACACAGGGGCAATGAAAAGTGGCTGGATTCTCCGATTCCGAGACTAAGTGCTGACGCTGGCGTGGGAATGGTGGCATTTTACGATTGTCGAATTGGCACAAAACGGCCACCGACCCCCGTCTGGTGGGGGGCTAGCAGGCACACAGCATAGAGCACACGGCTCTAACTATGGATACAGCTGAAGAATTGCTGGGTCTGAAGCCACACGTGTGCACGGGGGCAGCCTGTAGCGGCCGAGCCGTGCAACATGGTGCCAGCCGCAAGCGGACCCAGCCGGCCAAATAGTGACCCCCTTTGGCAAGGCACGCTACCCCCGACCACCCCACATCAGTGCTGCCAAAACCCCCCCTGCCCGCAGATTGGCGCCGCCCCCGACTGTGGACTCAGTCCGCAGTCGCCACGTTGGGTTCACGGAAATAAATACCATACGCGACCAACACTGTCGGGAACTTGGCCCATCGGGGGTGGAGCATCGGGGGGGAGGGCCTCAGGTAACAGCCTGAGGCCGTCCCGACATCGTGCGGCATACTCCTCGAGTAATCCGTTTTGGAGGGGGTGGAGCATTGCAAAACCAGCGCCACCCCCGGTTTCGGTGGCAACGTGGATTCTCCGGACAATCGGCGAACGCGATTTCGGCGTCGGAGACCAAAGATTCACAGCTAACATAATAAATGAGCAATGGGTGATGGGCTTTAAAAGAGGAGATGGTTCAGGTACAAACTAAATACATTTCTATGAGAGTGAAAGGCACGGCATGCAAAGGTACCACCTCCTGAATTACTGATACTTTAAATCCGTCTTCTTAAAAGAAGAAAATAGTACCAATTTAAACTTTAGAAATAAAAACACCATTTTTAAATTTGGGAATAACACCAAGTGTCTGTGCAAGATAATCAAGATTTGGAGATGCCGGCGTTGGACTGGGGTGAGCGCTGTAAGAAGTCTTACAACACCAGCTTAAAGTCCAACAGGTTTGTTTTGAATCACTCGCTTTCGGAGTACTGCTCCTTCAATCACCTGAGGAAGGAGCAGTGCTCCAAAAGCTAGTGATTCAGAACAAACCTGTTGGACTTTAACCTGGTCTTGTAAGACTTCTTACCAAGATAATCAAAGCAGAGGAGAACCACAGCAATTTACAAAAGGCATTAATACACTTGACGAATAGTCATATAACTGGCAACTTAATTTCATGGCATTTTACTGTGCTAAGAAAAATAAGCATACTGTATATTTCTTGAAAATTGGGGTAGAAGAGCAAAGGGATTTGGGAATACAATCACTGAAAGTAGTGATGGAGGGTAATACTGCCAAGAGAAAACCAAACCAAACTCTGGGGTTTTGTTCCACCAGAATAGCATAAAAATATGCAGATATTAGGCACAACATGTGCCCAACTTTGGTTGGTCCACTTTGCTGTTTACAATGTTATAAAAAGGGTTTAGAAGCACTGGAAAGGATGTGAAAAAGGTTTGTAAGAGTGATACAAAAATTGCGAGAAGCTGTCAATGAGGAGATGTACAGGCTCAGGATCTTTTCTTTTCAGAAGAGAAATCAAGAGAAAGAGAAACTGGCAGAGTTTGTAAAAGTTATGATAGATTTATTAGAGCAGACACAAAGGCCGGGATTCTCCGAACCTCCGTGCCGAAATCGTGCTCGGCGCCGGGGCGGAGAATGGGGCATCAGACCTGTGATCGGGACCGGCGATTCTCCACAGACCGTAAAATTGCCACTCGTCGTGTGAGTGCGGTCGACGCAGCACCGGTTGGGAGCCATTGAAAGAGGCCCCCGCGGCGTTTCACAGCTGGCCGAGTTCTCGCCGGCATGGTTCTAACATGGTTCCACCCGGCGGGCACTCAGAGTGGCGGCTGCCGCAGCCGCCCTGGTCGGGGGGGCGGGGTGATCCGTATCCGGGGGGGGGGGGGGAGGGGGGGGCCAGGGTTCCAATCGGGGGCCACCGATCGGCGGTCACGCGTGATCTGTGGGGGACCTATATTGTTGGGCCTGCTTGCTGTGTGAGTCGCTATGTTGCGCGGACCCACAGTTCGAAGTGCAGGGCCCCATATCAGCAGCCAGAGCTGCGCGGAGCACTCCGGCGCCCTTCTGGCCCCCTTCAGGTAAGTGAATCGTTGGGCCAAGGGGCCCGTTGACGTCGGCGCGAAACACTCCGGTGTTTATGCTGGCGTCGACTTTTAGCCGCTGTTTCGGGGAATCCCGCCCAATGATTTTCCACTTGCGGGGAAAAATAAATCCGGGGACCGTCAATATAAATATAGTCACCATGAAATCAAATGGGGAAATTCGGACGTGACACTTTCACCCAGAAAATGTTGAACTCACTGCCATTGGTAGTGTCTGTGGCAAATAGTGTAGATATATTTTAAGGCAAGCTAGATAAGTGTGCGAGGGAGAAGGGGACAGAGTATTATGCTGACAAAGTTAGCTGGGGCAGGGTGGTAGGAGGCTCAAGTGGGATTAATGACCCACAACCTGGAAGTTCCCCTCCAAGTCACTCCCCATTCTGACTTGGAAATATATTGATGTTCCTTCACTGTCACTGCGTCAAGATCCTGGAACTTCCTCCCTAACAGCACTGTGTACCTACAGGTCAGGTACTGGAGCGGTTCATGGAGGCGGCTCACCACCACCTTCTCAAGGGCAATTAGGGATGGGCAGTGAAGGCCTAGCCAGCGAGGCCCAAATTCCGTAAATGAATAAAAAAATATTCTCTCTCACAGAGAATGAGGAGGTAGCAGAGAAATTGGATGGGATAAATATAGATCAAGAGGAGGTAGTTAAAAGGTTGGCAGCACTCAAAGTAGAAAAAGGTGTATAGTCCAAATCAGATGCATCCAGGATGCAGAGGGGAGTGGAGCAGCTGTTTACAATCCTTTTTGGCACCAGAGGATTGTGTATTTAAACTGCGAAATGCTTGGTCACAAAGAGGGTGAAGGATAAACTGGCCAATCAGTATACTTCCAAGAAAGATTTGAAAACAAAACTCCAGGATAAAATTGTCACTTGGTAAAACTTGGGTTAATAAATGACCGCCAGTATGAATTTGTTAAAAGCAATTGAAAATGAAAAATGAAAATCGCTTATTGTCCCGAGTAGGCTTCAGTGAAGTTACTGTGAAAAGCCCCTAGACGCCACATTCCGGCACCTGTTCGGGGAGGCTGGTACGGGAATTTTGAAGTCAGAGTTTAAAAAATTAATCTTTATTGATTATTTCAACACAGCACAAGTGGGATGAATGGCCCACCACTTGGGCAGCACGGTAGCACAGTGGTTATCACTGTTGCTTCACAGCACTCGGGTCCCGTGTTCGATTCCCGGCTTGGGTCACTGACTGTGCAAAATCTGCACGTTCTCCCCGTGTCTGAGTGGGTTTCCCCCGGGCGTTCCGGTTTCCTCCCTGTGGTGAACGTATTCACCATAATGCATGCATGATACCGTAACATATAACCTATGACCTGGAAGTGGTGATATGAACTGCTTCCAGGTACTGTACTGTAACCCCGGTATGGCTCCGCCTCTGGATCTGCCCACACCGGGGCCATATATAGGCTGGCCGCCTGTGGGCGGCATTCACCTGTACTACTGACTCTGGCTAGGCAAGTTCATGACTAATAAAGCCTACTGTTCACTCGCTCTCTCTGCCTTAGTGTGAATTGAAGGTATATCAATTTATTAGTCATCGACAGCACTGTGGAAGCCGCTCTAAATCCAGACAGGCTCGAACCCGGTGCCCGCGCATCCAAAGCCAAGGAAATATTTGAACGTTGGCTCCGATGCTTCGAGGCCTACCTCGACTCCTCCACAACGCCTCCCTCGGAGACTCTCAAGCTGCGACTCCTCCACGCTCGGGCATCGAATCTCAGTAATGATCGAGAAAGCGGCCATGTACGAGGTGGCGGTCACAACTCTCAAGGTGCACTTCGTGAAGCTCGAAAATTAGGTGTTCGCCAGACACCTCCTCACTACTCGCCGTCAACGCGCCGGAGAATCGCTGGATGAGTATCTCAAAACCCTGACCCTATTCGCGAGGAACTGCAGCTATCGAGATGTGACGGCAGAGGAACACATGAACTCACAGATCCGGGACACCTACGTGGCGGGGGTCCATTAGAATTATATCAGGCAGCGCCTGCTGGAAAACGGGACCTCCGACCTGCGGGACACGGTAAAGCTAACAACCTCGCTAGAGGTGGCCTACCAGAACCTCAGCGCGTTCCCCACGGCCCTGGCAAACCCCTCGTTGCGGCCCCCGTCGGACCTGACTACGTCGCAGGCCTGTGCCGCGCATCTGCCAGTCCAGCCCGGGGAACCGCAGTGCTACTTCTGCGGCCAGGATCAGCACCCCCGGCAGCGCTGCCCAGCCTGCACAGCAACATGTAGCGTTTGTGGGAAAAAGGGGCACTTCGCTAGAGTCTGTCTAGGCCGGCCTAAGACAGGCAATGTGGCTGCGTGTATGCCCGGAACACCCCCGTCAGATGTGTAATCGGCATCGTGCGACTCATGGAGGCCGCCATCTTGGTCGCCGGCCCCAACACCGACCGACACGTGTGACTCATGGAGGCCGCCATCTTGGCCGCTGGCCCCGTCAACGACCAACACATGCGACCGATGGGGGCGGCCATCTTGGTCGCCATCTTAACCCCAGCCCGACACGTGCGACTCATGGGGGCCGCCATCTTGTGACACCACCGACCACACAGACTACCCACAGCTGGGCGCAGTCATCCTCGACCAGTCGCAGCCAAAACAGCTGAAGAACTCCATGATGGTCGTCAGGGTCAACGGGCACGAGACCCCCTGTCGACTCCGGGAGCACGGAGAGCTTTATCCACCCCGACACGGTAAGGCGCTGCTCCCTCCACCCCTACCCAGCCTCCCAAACAATCTCCCTTGCCTCCAGGTCCCATTCGGTTCAGATCGGGGGGGTACTGTACCGCCAATCTCGCGATGCAGGGCGCAGAGTACACTTGTTTTAAGCTCTACGTCCTCCCACACCTCTGCACCTCCCTACTGCTCGGATTGGACTTTCAATGTAACCACCAAGCCTGACCCTACAGTTCGGCAGACCCTTGCCCCCCCCCTCACGGTGTGCAGCCTCGTGACCCTGAAGGTTTCCCCCTTCACTCTTTGCGAATCTCACCCCTGACTGTAAGCCCACGCCACCAGGAGCAGGCGGTACAGTTCGCCAGACATGACGTTTATCAAGTTGGAGGTCCAGCGACTGTTGAGTGAAGGGATCATCGAGGCCAGCAACAGCCCCTGGAGAGCGCAAGTGGTGGTCGTCCGGACCGGGGAAAAGAATCAGATGGTTGTGGGCATAGCGGAGATGGTAAACCAGATCGCGCAGTACCGTGTGTTCACAACAGTCGGCCTACCACCAGCTCCCAATCCGCCCGGAAGAACGCCACTACACTGCTTTTGAGGCAGCCAGCTGACTCTTCCACTTCCTCAGGGTCCCCTTCGGCGTCACTAACGGAGGCTCGGTTTTTCAGAGAACGATGGACCGAATGGTACGGTTTGCGGGCTACATACCCGTACTTGGACAATGTGACAATCAGCGGCCATGACCAGCAGGACCATGACGCCAACCTCCAGAGGTTCCTCCAGGCCGCCCAATCCCTCAATCTCACATACAACAAGTAAAAATGCGTCTTCCGTACTACCCGAATAGCCATTCTCGGCTATGTCAAAGAGAATGGAGTCCGAGGGCTTGACCCCGACCGTATGCGCCCCCTCACAGAATGTCCCCCTACCCACAGCCTCAAGACCGTAAAACGATGCCTGGAGCTGTTCTCCTACTACGACCAGTGGGTCCCCAACTATGCGGACAAAGCCCGCCCACTTATTCAAACAACCACTTTTCCCCTGATGGATGATGCCCGCGCGGCCTTCAGCCGCATCAAGGCCGACATCACCAAGGCCGCAATGCACACGGTGGATGAGTCCATCCCTTTTCAGGTACAGAGCGACGCGTCAGACGCAGCACTGGCTGCCACACTCAACCAGGCGGGCAGGCCAGTAGCATTCTTCTCTCGGACCCTCCATGCTTCTGCGCTTCTGAAATTCGACATCCCTCAGTCGAGAAGGAAGCACAAGCCATAGTGGAAGCCGTGCGGCACTGGAGGTACGACCTAGCTGGTAGGAGGTTCACCCTCGTCACTGACCAATGATCAATAGCCTTCATGTTTGACAACGCACAACGGGGCAAAATTAAAAATGATAAAATCTTGAGGTGGAGGATCGAACTCTCCACCTACAATTACAATATCAAGTATCGTCCTGGGAAGCTCAACGAGCCCCCAGATGCCGATGCCCTGTCCCGCGGCAAATGCGCCAGCGTGCAAGATGACCGACTTCAGGCTATTCACAATGACCTCTGCCACCCGAGGGTCACCCGGCTTACCCACTTCATTAAGGCCCGCAACCTGCCCTTCTCCACCGAAGAGGTCAAGGCCATGACCAGGGACTGCCAAGTCTGCGTAGAGTGCAAACCGCACTTCTACCGGCCAGACAAGGCCCGCCTGGTAAAGGCCTCCCAGCCCTTTGAGCGCCTAAGCATTGACTTCAAAGGGCCCCTCCACTCCACCAACCGGAATATATACTTTCTCACAGTCATTGATGAGTACTCGCACTTCCCCTTCGCCGTCCCCTGCCCCGACATTGATGTATTGGGTACTCTGGATCCGTGGTGACTGCGTTTACCTCAGCAGTAACACATAAAGGCTACCAACACTTGAAATAGAACAACACTATTTTATTAAGCTAGAAACTGTTGAACGTACTTTCACTGTGGGTCGACACTATGTTAGATTAAACTAAAGACCTATCCCTATCCTAACCAGTCTATGCACTCAGCACATGGTGAAGATCTGTGCTGCAAGCTGTGAGCTCTGTCCTTCTGAGAGGCTGCGTCCCGAATGAGCGGGAAAACTGATGCCCTCTGTCTTTATAGTGAGTGTGCTCTAACTGGTGATTGGCTGCAGAGTTGTTATGTGTTGATTGGTCCTGCTGTGTGTCAATCAGTGTGTGTGCCTGCACCATGATATACTGGTGTATATTATGACATCCCCTTTTATAAAAAAATGTATGTTTGTGGCAATAAATAATGTGTGGTGAGAATGTTCCTAACTACGTGTGGAGTGCGAATACATATTCACAAGGCTATGTACATAAGAACTAAGCTATTTACATGGGAAGGTGTCTGGTGCAGATAAACAGTATGCAACAAAAGAGTAACGAGATCAATATTATATACAAACCAGGGAAATGATCAAACAAAGCAACGAAACAATTCAGAGAGTCCATAAATTCAAAAAGTTCATAAATTTAGTCTCTGAGGTGGGCGACGAATTCTGGTTGACCGTAAGGGTGGCACACCACTCATTGTCCGGATCGATGCTGTATACCGGTAGAGGCTGGACTTTTTGCTTCGGGGACACCCTGTTTTTTGTAATGATACCGACTCAAAAAGGCGCCTTCGGGTCCTCGGTGTCAATATCGGGCAGCAGGTCAGAATCGGGTTCGGTGGCCGTGGGTTGAATGGCACGGACATCCCTGCGAGGCTGGCTGGAGCGACGAGAGTTGGCAGGCTGAGCAGACCTGCATAAAGCAGCATAGTGGCCAAGTTTGTCACATTGTAGGTAGCGTTGAGATTTGGCAGGACATTGCCGCTTTAAGTGGGCGAAGCCACAGTTGCCACACGTTGTAGCGTCAGTATGCTCGCTACGCCAACGCGCATGCACGGTGCGGTCGTACGTGGTGCGTGCCTGCGCAGTGTGTTGGTCGACGCCGCCGTCCCCTCGTTCACTGCGTGCATGCGCGGGAATCCGCGAAAAGCACGCAAAATGGCCGCCCTCATCCAGGCTGAGGCCCTGGAGTTGCTTGATTGCTTGGACCCATTCTGCCTCATGGGGACCTTGCCGCGCCGTTTCAGCCACTTGGATGTGTGAATACCGATTAGTGACGTGTTCATACAGCATGCAGGTCTCGATGGCAATCGCTTGGGTGAGCTGCTTTACCTTGAGGAGCTGCTGGCGTATGGGGTCCGACTGAACATCGAAAACGATCTGGTCGCGTATCATGGAGTCGGAGGTGGACCCGTAGTTACAGGACTGCGCAAAGATGCGGAGGTGGGTGAGAAAGGACTGGAAAGGTTCATGATGTGTTGGGTACTCTGGATCCGTGGAGACTGCGTTTACCTCAGCAGTAACACACACAGGCTACCAACACTTGAAATAGAACAACACTATTTTATTAAGCTAGAAACTGTTGAACATACTTTCACTGTGGGTCGACACTATGTTAGATTAAACTAAAGACCTATGCCTATCCTAACCAGTCTATGCACTCAGCACATGGTTAAGATCTGTGCTGCAAGCTGTGAGCTCTGTCCTTCTGAGAGGCTGCATCCCGAATGAGCGGGAAAACTGATGCCCTCTGTCTTTATAGTGAGTGTGCTCTAACTGGTGATTGGCTGTGGTGTTGTGTGTGTTGATTGGTCTTGCTGTGTGTCAATCCGCGTGTGTGTCTGCACCATGATATACTGGTGTATATTATGACAGACATGACTTCAACCACCATAATAAAGGTACTTCACACTGTTCGGTTTCCCTGCCTACGTCCACAGTGACCGGGGCACATCGTTCATGAGCGATGAGCTACGTCAGTACCTGCTCAGTAAAGGCATTGCCTCGAGCAGGACTATGAGCTATAACCCACATGGAAACTGCCAGGTCGAGAGGGAGAACTCGACGGTATGGAAGGCCGTTCTTCTGGCTCTTAAGTCTAGAAATCTCCCGACCCCCCGCTGGCAGGAGGTCCTCCCTGACGCCCTCCACTCCATCAGATCGCTCCTCTGCACGGCCACGAACGAGACCCCTCACGATCGTTTGTTTATCTTCCCAGGAAGTCCATCTCCGGGGTCTTGCTTCCACCTTGGCTGAAAACTCCGGGATCAGTCCTTCTCCGGAGGCACATGAGGAGCCATAAGACCGATCCCCTGGTCGAGAGGGTCCAGCTGCTCCACGCTAAACCTCAGTACGCTTACATCGCGCACCAGGACGGACGGCAAGATACGGTCTCCCTACGTGACCTGGCGCCAGCTGGTTCCCCCGCCAATGTACCCTCCCTGCCTACATCCCCCTCCCCGCTGCCCATCGCCATCCACAGTGCCCCGTACGCTCACCTGGGTCTCCTGTATTGTCCCGCGCCGACACTTCCGCCACCCATCAGCCCCCTCCCTACACCCACATCCCAACCGTCTCCAACACCCCGGACTGAGGCTCAAGCTACAGACATAATGCCCCTGGAGTCACCACCTGCGACAACTATGCCCGCCTCACCACCAGAGCTGCAGAAGTTGAAGAGAACGATCCAGCTCCAGATAGACTGAATATGTAATGACCCCACGTCACCCCCGCTGGACTTGATTTTTTAACAGGGAGTGAATGTGGTGAATGTATTCACCACAATGCATGCATGATACTGTAACCTGTGACCTGGAAGTGGTGATATGAACTGCTTCCCGGTACTGTACTGTAACCCCGGTATGGCTCCGCCTCTGGCTCCGCCCACACCGGGGCCATATATAGCCCGGCCGCCTGTGGGCGGCATTCATCTGTACTACTGACTCTGGCTGGGCATGTTCATGACTAATAAAGCCTACTGTTCACTCACTGTGAATTGAAGGTATATCACTCCCACAGTACAAAGATGTGCAGGTTAGGTGGATTAGACATGATAAATTGCCCTTGGTGTGCAAAGGGTTTGAGAGGGGTTGCTGGGTTACGGTATGGTGCGGAGGTGTGGGCTTAAGTGGGGTGCTCTTTACAAGGGCCGGTCCAGACTTGATGGACCAAATGGCCTCCTTCTGCACTATAAATTGTTTGTCTATGTCTAACACAGCAACCACTTCTTTGGTATTAGCAGGCTAGAGCTAGAATTGTTGACACTATTCTGACAAGAACAAGATTAAGATATATAAAGAACAACTTGGGTTTGATTTTAAAAGCTGTCACTTTTCGTACAGCGGGAGGGATACTGTCTGACTATTGAAGCAATTATACAGGGTGGGAACAAGGTGGATAGGGTCTGCGACATAAAATGTCAATCACTATTTATTGTGTGAATTAGAACCGGTGCATGGGGGTTTCGGCATCTGTCAGTCATTACGTAGAGATGAATCCAACTAGGCTAACAGGGCAATACTATCAATCAATGTCCATGTAAGTGTTGTGGCTGCTCCGCAGTCAACAATATCACCTATCAATCAACCACATTAACTGGAAAGCAAAGGTTATTAATGTACATATCTAAACTTGCAAGCTTAAAACAACTGCCAGTGCTTCCTCGTTCCAGGGCACTAAATGGGCAACTGCCTAGTAATGTTTATTAACCTATTTAAAGAAAAGGCCTTTTCCCGATATTGGTTGCTGTAGCTCTATACTTTATTTATATCTGTGTGCGATGTCTCGCAAGCCATGTATTGTTACGATATATAGTTTTGTCAATAAGCAAACATGATTTTAGAACAGGTTTGCTTTGAGTTTTGTCTTCATTTTTCTATCTTGCCATAAGCATTTGAGGTTGTTGTTGTACAGTGCACACCGCCAAAGTCATTAAGAGTCAATTCCCAAAAATTACAAGTAGAACAGTGGGAAAACCACCCATTTGCAATCTTTGAATGCTGAATTCTAGTGCTAGCCACTGGCAGTATGTAGTGCCTTCTGGAGATTAATGCTACCATCCTATCAAAAAGGTGGTCACAGAAGCATAATCCACTCAAATATCTCCTACTGCAGCTCCTGTTACACCTCCTGATGACTATAATGTTCTGAGGAAGAAGGAGAGCCAAGCTACATGTTTCTCTTGATGCGTGTGTTTACCGAAAAAATATGCTTACATTGCTCCTGGATATTTCTTCAGGGATTGTGAAGTTTGAAGAGAGCACTGACAGGACAGGGAGGAAGATTGTGATCAGCAGGAGGGAAGATAATGGAGGTTGCGTGGGATATCGGGAGAGTCAAAAATCGTGTGGGGGAAGAATTGAGAGGAGTTGTAGATCATGGAGTTGTCGGGGGAATGATGTAATGTAGCTGATTGTAGGAGCCGTAATGGGTGAAACTCTCCGCTTCCAATCCGTTTCCAATGCTCCTGCCCCCCCCCACTGGTGACGGGATCAAGATTTGTGTCCCCCACCAGTGGGCCGGGCACCACATTCTCCGGCACTGTGTGATTCTAGGTTCCCTGGGCCAGGAATCACGTGGGCGAGAATCGCAAGATATTGACAAGCACGGCCCTGAAGTGGTGGACCTCGTAGTGGGCAAAGAGGGTGACTCTTTAAGGAAAGGCCACCCTCCTCCTTGAACAATACAAGACCCTAAATAAAGAGACGACCCCACAGACCCCCCAGAGTCTTCCTAAATAAATACACTCCCCACAGACTCCCTGAATAAAGTAACCACCCCCCCCCCTTTCCCCGAGACCCCGTAAATAAAGAGACTCCCCCAAAGACCGCCTGAGAGGTCTGTGGGCTGTGGGGG
Source organism: Scyliorhinus canicula (assembly GCF_902713615.1). Classification (NCBI taxonomy): domain Eukaryota; kingdom Metazoa; phylum Chordata; class Chondrichthyes; order Carcharhiniformes; family Scyliorhinidae; genus Scyliorhinus; species Scyliorhinus canicula. Next base: position 39,896,129 of record NC_052153.1, read on the forward strand.
TCCTTTTATATCGGGGGTCTCTGTGGGTGAGGCAGTGGGGGGATGGGGTCTGGTGGAGGTGGGGTGTGGAGCTCTTGCATTGTGCATGTGGGAGGGTGGCCCACAGTTGGACTTTGGGGGCAACTCCCTTCAAGAGTTACCCGCTTTGCCCACTGCGAGGTCTATTGCATCAGGGCTACGCTTGTCAACAGCAGTAGTGATCCTCGTCACGTGATTCCTGGCAGAGGACTGGGAAGTCATGCGGGTCCAGAGAATACGGTGCCCAGCCTGCTGTGTGAACTTTGATCCCGCCGCCACCGAGGGACTGGACCATCGGAAACTAATCTAGATTCTCCGCCTCACAGGGAACTCCGCTACCGGCTCTATGAGGCAGAGAATTTCACCCGTAATATCTCTCTCTCCACTGACTCACCTTGGTTTAAATCAGCAGTGAACAGGTTAGAGCCAAATAAAGGTTTAAAATTTCCAAACAGCTTTCATAGAATTGCTACACTGCAGGTGGAGGCCATTCGGACCATCGATCTGTACCAACCCTTCAAATGAGCGTTCCGCCCATTTACAAGTGTCTGACCAGCCCTAGCTCATTTTTAAAAAAAATTTTTAAATATAATTTGTATTGGAATTTTTTACAGAAAATATAAAACATAACGACAAACAATGAAATGCAACAAAATAACCCATAATAGCTGTGCCACCCCCAGACCGTATCGACGCATGTATCCCATCCCCCACCCCCCAACCCCAATGAACAACAGAAGAACTTAAAAATAAATTTAAATTAAATAAACAAACATAGTCATCGTCCGCCCCCCCCCCCCCCTTTTCCCTCCCCCTTCCCCCCCTCCCCCCCGGGTTGCTGATGCTACTGTCTCCATACCCTATCATTGAGCCAGAAAGTCGAGAAAAGGTTGCCACCGCCTAAAGAACTCTTGTACCGACCCTCTCAGGGTGAATTTGACCTTCTCTAGCTTAATGAAACCCGCCATGTCATTGATCCAGGTCTCCACGCTTGGGGGCCTCGCATCCTTCCATTGTAGCAAGATCCTTCGCCGGGCTACTAGGGACGCAAAGGCCAGCACACCGGCCTCTTTCGCCTCCTGCACTCCCGGCTCCACCGCAATCCCAAAAATCGCGAGTCCCCATCCTGGCTTGACCCTGGATCCCACCACCCTCGACACCGTCCTCGCCACCCCCTTCCAGAACTCCTCCAGCGCCGGGCATGCCCAGAACACATGGGCATGGTTCGCTGGACTCCCCGAGCACCTGACACACCTATCTTCACCCCCAAAGAACCTACTCATCCTCGTCCCAGTCATGTGGGCCCGGTGCAGCACCTTGAATTGGATGAGGCTAAGCCGCGCACATGAGGAGGAAGAATTAACCCTCTCCAGGGCATCAGCCCATGTCCCGTCTTCGATCTGTTCCCCCAGTTCCCCCTCCCACTTAGCTTTCAGCTCCTCTACTCATGCCTCCTCCGCCTCCTGCATAACCTTGTAGATATCAGATATCTTCCCCTCTCCGACCCAGACCCCCGAAAGCACCCTGTCGCTCACCCCCCTCGCGCGAAGCAAAGGGAATCCCTCCACCTGCCGGCTAGCAAATGCCTTTACCTGCAGATACCTGAACATGTTCCCCGGGGGGAGCCCAAATTTCTCCTCCAACTCCCCCAGGCTCGCAAACCTCCCATCAATAAACAGGTCCCTCAGCTGTCTGATGCCCGCTCTGTACCAACCCTGAAATCCCCCATCAATGTTCCCCGGGACGAACCTATGGTTCCCCCTTAACGGAGCCTCCATCGAGCCCCTCACTTCTCCCCTATGTCGCCTCCACTGCCCCCAAATCTTGAGGGTAGCCGCCACCACCGGACTCGTGGTATACCTTGTAGGAGGGAGCGGCCACGGCGCCGTTACCAGGGCCCCCAGGCTTGTATCTCCACAGGACGCCCTCTCCATCCATTTCCATGCTGCCCCCTCCCCCTCCATTACCCACTTGCGCACCATCGACACATTGGCTGCCCAATAATACCCCGAGAGATTGGGTAACGCCAGCCCCCCCCCCCCATCTCTACCCCGCTCCAAGAAGACCCTCTTCACCCTCGGGGTCCCATGCGCCCAAACAAAGCTCATGATGCTGCTAGTAACCCTTCTAAAAAAGGCCCTAGGGATAAAGATGGGCAAACACTGAAAAAGGAACAAGAACCTCGGGAGAACTGTCATTTTGACGGACTGCACTCTACCCGCCAACGATAGCGGCACCATGTCCCACCTTTTAAATTCCTCCTCCATCTGTTCCACCAGCCTGGTAAAATTAAGCTTATGGAGAGTCCCCCAACTCCTGGCCACCTGCACCCCCAGGTATCTGAAACTCTTCACTGCCCTCTTAAATGGGACAGCCCTAGCTCTTTAATCCCATAACCTAATCTGCACATCCCTGGACATTAAGGGACAATTTAGCATGGCCAATCCATCTTTGAACTGTGGGAGGAAACCGGAGCACGTGGAGGAAACCTACACAGACCTGGGGAAAATGTACAAACTCCACACAGAGTGTCATCCAAGGTCAGAATTGACCCCGGGGCCCGGGTTGTGTGAGGCAGCAGTGCTAACCACTGTGCCACCGTGTTCCCCCCAGTTGAGGAAGGTGAATTTCTCCCTATGGAGCTCAGTAACCCGTGGTAACTTTCTAACAACATCCATAAGTCAAAGACCCTTTTTCACAAAGACAGTAGGTTTGCATTCCTTACAGAAACAGGTATTACTTTGAAATCATCAAGTGATCTGGAAACATACTTCAGCAGGCAGAGAGATACCAAAATACACCTCCTTGGTTTGAATGCAGCTCTCCAACCAAAAACGAAACTAAAACTCAGAGCCAAAAACAGCTTCCAGCTCAAAACGAAAGAAAAAAGCAGAGCCAGGGCCCAGCTCTACCCACACAATGACATCACTGCAGCCACTTGAGGAGACAAACATTTGTTAAAGTGACATTCCCATGACATAACCACCCAAAGATTTCATTAATATCCAAATAAATAAAAACAAATTGCTATGGATGCTGGAATCTGAAACAAAAGAGAAAATGCTGGAAAATCTCAGCAAGTCTGGCAGCATCTGTAGGGAGAGAAAAGAGCTAATGTTTCGAGTCCGATGACTCTTTGTCAAAGCCTCTTTGTTCATTAATGTCCACCTGGGATAGACGCCTGCCAGCTGGACAAGACTTAGTCTCCACGTGGCTCCAGGTTATCTGATGATGATCTTACAGCTTTGTGTGGGACCTTATGAACAAGCTGGCTGCACCATTTCTTATATTATAACAGTGATTACACATCAAAAGCACTTCATTGGCTTGAAAGCACCTAGGGCCATCCTCAGATCACAAAATCCATTGCACAAATGCAAGATTTCGTCACTTTACAGCTATTTATTTGGTTCAATTACTTCAGGTATGATAGGGATGGGGAATGCATGCTGCCTTGCTGGTGTTTCCTGTATCCCAGGAACAAACAAAATTAAACTTCAAACATGTCCTATACCCAGAACACATGATTAATACAACTAGGAAAGGTTGGTAAGCCCAGTGTCCTATTGTCCATATGCAGTTTGCAAAAAGACCATTAGGAATTTAATCTTAGGAGGCAGACGAATAACTGGAGGCAAAACATATCTATTAAGCTTGAAGTCTATTAAATTTCTCTTTGATCTCAAAGGCAATTGAAGGAATATTCCAATATATTAACTGAGTATTGCAACCCACATTGTTGGGCGGATGGCACAGTTGCCGACCAGTTCTGAGTTTTTGATCATCTGTGTTTATATTCTTCGGCAAATATTCACCTAATTCTTTTTTAAAGGAATCAATATTCTACATAAGCCTTACCCGTCAGAAAATATTTTTTTTCTGATTAGTGGTCCCTTTGAACAATGTTCATTGTGAACAGTATGTTCTAATCACAGTTCAGGATATTATGTTGACACTATCTGTGACCTACGAGTGAGATGCCACTTCTTTGAGACAATTTGTTTTGTACAATTTACAAAGACTCATCTGGAGAAGGTTACAACTGAATATTTAATGTAGGCTATCAATGGTTTTGTACTGTTTGAAAGTACAGATTCATTAGTTATGTTGGGCATGTTGGAGCTGTTTTGTGGAGGAAATATAAATTAACCAATCGGATAGACCTGTCATTGTGTTAGTTTACACTTTTTTCCCTGCAATTTCAAAATGACTTGAATCGTATATGGGTCCCTGCAATTTATCTGGATGTTCAAAAGGCCTTCGATGAGGTGTCCTATAATGCTCGAATGTATAGGGTCAGAGAATGTGGAATCGGAGACAGGTGGAATCCGTGGCTTTCTTCAAGACAAAAGCAGAGGGTGGGAGTAAAGGGCATTTATTCAGATTGACAAAAGATGGGAAGTGATGTTGCACAAGGATCAGCGCTGGGACCACTTATTCGTTTTAATTGAGGGGCAATTTAGCATGGCCAATCCACCAACCCTGCACATCTTTTGGGTTTTGGGGGTGAGACCTACGTAGGCACGGGGAGAATGTGCAAACTCCATTCGGACAGTGACTCTGCTCATCATTTACATTAACCATTTGGAGTTTGGAACCAAGCACAACATTTCTAAATTTGCTGATGGCACCGATTTGGGGGGGGGAGATAACCAATACTGCAGAAGTCTGGAACAAATGACAGGAGGACACTAGTGCATTTAGGTGGAAGAATAGGGAGGTCACTTATGACTTGGAAATTGTAAGTCCAGATGGGATACAGGAATAAAGGAAAGTTGGAATACAAGTACATCAATCACAAAAGGTTGCACTACAGGTCAATAAGGGCATTAAAAAAAAACAAACAGAGGGATGGAATTGAGAAGAGGGAAGTTATGCTAACACTTAGAGTACAGTGTGCTGTTCTGGTCACCCCATATTATATCAATATATAGAGGCATTGGAGAGGATGAAAAGAAGATTTATAAGGAAGATACCAGGAATGCTTGGGTATACATATCAGGAAATGATTCACAGACTGAATATCTAAAATAATAAAATTATGGAAGGTTAAGATAGCGTGAATCCAGAAAGAATGTTCACTGTTTTGGGAGGAGTATAACTAAAGGCTATAGGATAGTCACCAAGAAGCCCAAAATGAAATCCATAATAAACATTTTTATCCATTGATGGTGTATGGAGGGTCATAGGTTGACATGGAGGGCATGTGGCCATTGGGAATAGATGGTGGGCATGATGTGGCATGAGCTGGCATGGAGAGGGCACAGGAATGTGTGTGTGTGGGGGGGGGGGGGGGGGGGGGGGGGGGAGGGGTGAAAGTTAGAGTGCCATTGTCTGTTTTATTTTTATTGTAACTGGGACAAACACCCAGAGCACCAAGATGGGCATTTTAAGGAGCCCACTGTTGCCTCCTCTGCTCCGTTTCCTGGTTTGGAAAGCCCAACTCCCCTTAGCACTCACCCCCCAGAATTAAAATCCTGCCTTTGCAGACACCTTCTCCCAAAGCAGGTGCACCAAGTGAGAAATTTTCTGACACCCGACATGCATCTCGAGGATGAAAGCCCACTCAATTATTTCTGATTCTTCTTTTTTAATAAATGCCTTATGAATGGCATGCGGACTCATTCGCGAAATTATGGGAGCAGCAGTTTTAGTTGAATAATGTATTGTCCATTGTACCATCAGAAGAAGAGTAAGGGAATTTGATGAGTTTAATAAATGAGCATATACATGCTCTATACAGCCCATGTTCTCATGTTTGATGTGTAAAATGTTAGACGGACAGTGAGCACCAACAATCATTGAAGAGTACTCTCTAATGGGAATTTGCCATTCTCTCAGAATACCATGAATTTCAAACATTGCATTGTTTTAAAACAGGCCAAGATTTTATTGGAGGGCTTTAAAACATGTCCAAACAGTTGGAACGGGATTCTCCATTGCCCGACGCCGATATCGTAACCGACGATTGGCGCAGAATGAGCTCCGACACCCAAATCGGGTCTGGCACTGGTTTGATGCCGGTCAGTTATGCTCTGCCCCCTCTGAAATGGTAAGAAGTCTTACAACACCAGGTTAAAGTCCAACATGTTTGTTTCAAACACTAGCTTTCGGAGCAGTGCTCCTTCCTCAGTGCTCCGAAAGCTAGTGTTTGAAACAAACATGTTGGACTTTAGCCCGGTGTTGTATGACTCCTTACTGTGCTCACCCCAGTCCAATGCCGGCAACTCCATCTCTGAAATAGTGTTATCGTGTTGCGCGCCTTTGCAACGCCATTAGCACATCATCACAAAGCCCTCTGATTCCATTTCCACAGTGGAGTTTGTGCCATTTCACAGTTTGATTGGTAGCTACAACTGTTATAAAGCTTTTGAAGTGGGACTATGAAATCTAATGTGTGTTTTGACAGGGGATTAAACACTTGAATTAAATGTTTGTTTTTATAAGGGATTATTAGCTGACGGAATGTAAATGTAGCAATTGTTTTTTTATGAATAGGAGTAGTTTAAAAAATATTTGCAACAGATGCTTGGGGAAGAATCTTGTTGAGGTGTTGAGTGTCTCGCCTGTTGGTTGAAAGCCGGTGAGAGACCCGCACTGCCTCTTTTTGGGAAGGCCCAATGAACCAATCAGAGGCTGGCAATTCTTGTACTCAGAAACACTACCAGAAGCCCATGGTGGCTGCCAGTAGGTCAAGTACTGGAGTCCCAGGACCACAGATTAGCCAAGACAAGTAACGTGGGGGGTAGGTATTTCGTGAGGTGGGGGTTGTGTGAAGAGGGAAGGGATGCAGGGGGACAGCATCAGGAGCATGGAGTGGCCATTAGCGACTGCACCTTCGTAATTGGGTGCCTTTGATCGCGGGACCCCCCCACCTGAAGGTGACAGACTTGCTGTATGGTGACAGGTCCAACTGCAGCTTGATTAAACAGTTGTGGGATAGCCCATAAATGGTTATCCACTGGCAACTTAAGGCCCCCCCCCCCACCCCCCCGTCCCTCCTCGCAGTGAACCTCAGGCCAAAATTTCGACCTTCTGGGACACTTTCTCCTTGGTCAGGTTTGTGGAGCCAGAATTGTCCCAACTCTGCACTCCTAATTCTGGAGTGAAAATTCAGACCTGTGTTGTATGATGGTCTCCAAGGTCAGTTGTCAAGAAGACATTGCAATAATTCTGAGAAGTATCGGGCGGCAGATGAGTTGCCATCACCAGAAGATGGAAGAGAGGACTTGGGAAAGCACTGATAGGATGGCATATGCCCGTAACTCCTTTAGAGTGGCAATCTCCACTGGATTGCCACTCTCAGTGGACTTACCCAAGTTGCTATTCCTACACCCTTGCTTGCCCAACATTCCTCACTCAGGCAGGATAAGATAGGGACAGCAAAGCTCACCAACGACAGCATCGGCAGTATCAGCAAGGTGTAACTGGGGCACAGAGAGGTAAGGAATGTCTCCTTTTTATGCCACCAGCTGGTTGGGGGATGGGGAGGGCCAGGGGGATTAAATCAGAGTGGGGGATAAGAGCAGGGGGTCGGGTCAGGTTGGGTTGAGTCAGGAGGGGGTGGGGTCAGGTTAGTCGGGGGGTCAAGCCCCTCTGTTGAGAGGATCTGTTTGGACCCTAGTCGGTGTGATAGGGCCAGGACAGGGTACATTGGGTCACACCAGGGGGTTATCAGATCAGAGCATGGGGGGGGGATCCTGGGGACTGGGGATGGAATAGAACTGTGTGGTGCTCCGGGTCAGACGATGGGGGTGAGTTGAGGTGGACCGGAGTGGGTTGGGGCCAGATCTGGTCAAGGGGGTGGGGTGAGGGATCCGAGGAAGTGGGGCTCTGATCTGGCTGAAAGGAGGGGAGACATGTGGCGCAGTGGTTAGCACTGGGACTGCAGTGCTGAGGATCTGGGTTCGAATCCCGGCACTGGGTCACTGTCCGTGTGGAGTTTGCACATTTTCCCCATGTCTGCGTGGGCTTCATCCCCACAACCCAAAGATGTGCAGGGTAGGTAATTGGCTACAGTAAATTGCCCCTTAATTTGAAAAAAAATAATTGGGACTCTAAATTTATTTTAAAAATAAGATCTGGCTGAGAGGGGTTGGGGGGGATCAGATCAGTATGGGCTGGTGGTCAAAGCGGGGGTGGGGGTTGGAGGGGGTTTGGTCAGGGCTAGTTGAGTTGGGGGCGATGAGTCGGGCAAGATGGGAGGACGGGGCCAGATAGACGGGTGAGGGCATCTGGTTGGACGTGGTGGTGGCGGGGGTAAATAAGGTCAGACTGGGGGGCGCGACGAGTCAGACTTGGGGGTGGGTCAGGCTAGACCTGAGTTATGGGGGGGTCCGACTGGGTCGGGGGTGGTGGAGTTGGACCATGAGGTTGAGCCGAGTGAGACCAGGATGGGGGGCTCGGACTAGCGGGGGGTGGGTGAGGGGGTTCAGTATGGGAGGGGCAGACCTGACCAGGAGTGGGGGACTTGGGTCATACTGTACTGGGAGAGGGGGTTCAAATTGGGGTGAACGTCAGATGGTGGGGCATCAGACTGGGAAGGGGGCTGTCAATCTTGGAGGGGGGTGGGCGTTGGACAGGGGAGGTGGTGGCATGAGTCATCGGACAGGTGTTTGGACTGGGGTGGGTGGGTCTTCTGGGGGAGGGGGTTACCTGTGGGTTTAAATAGTTATTCCAGAGTTAGAAATGTTTCTTTCCTTCGAACACTCTCAGTGTAACTATCACGGTACAACTGGCAGAAACATCCAAAGTTAGTGGTTTACATTGCTTCTGTTGGACTGGGTGATTCCCAGCCCAGCACAATTGTCCACAGGAAATTAGCACCTCTGGGCAATTGCCGGGTAAAGCGTTACATGTGAACTTCCTGGAGGGATTCCTCAGCACATCACTGGGGTACCCCCTAAATGTCAGAAAGTTATGGGTCAGTATATATTGTTCCAGATTAGTATTGCTTAATCATATCCAATACATTGCTCTAACTCTAAACCTACTTGCTTGGAAAGGATGGTCCAGTGCCAACAGCAATGTCCCAAACAATGGCCGGGATTCTCCAATCCCGCAGCCAAGTTCCGGCATCAAAAGCAGCGCGAGCCACTCCAGCGTCAATGTGCCACCAGGCCCAGGTATTACCCCTTCCTTGGGGGCTAGTACGGCGCCGGAGTAGTGTCTGCTGCTCCAGTGCTCAAAAGCCCCCCCACGGAATTAGCCCGCCCGCCGATCAGTAGGCCCCGATCACGGGCTAGGATCCTGTGGAGGCCCCCCCGCCGAAGTCGTATCTCCCCGCCCCCCCCCACCAAGACGGCTCCCGCAGGCAGAACTCTGAGGTCCTGCCGGGTGTGACCATACGTAACCCACGCCGGCGGACTCGGCTGGACTCGGCGGGCACTCGGCCCATCAAGGGGCGGAGAATCACTGGGGGCGGCGCTTTCAACGGCCCCCAACCGGCGTAGCGTCGACTCCGCGATTCTCGCGCCCCCCCCCCCCCCCAGCGAGTCTCAGACCCACCGTGGGATCGGAGAATCCTGATCAATGTCTTAATGGTTAATCAGTATAGATTTAACTACATTGCTTTGGATCATCATTAAATATTTAAACCCTCATAAAAAAGCTTCAAATCATAACAGTCAATCACATGGCTAACAAATTTCAGATGCAAATCAACTAAGTGTAAATTAATTAAATAAGACATTTGTACGGGAGAAAAGTATTTCTGTGTCAAATATTCTATCTTGTATTACATCAAGTGAGTAATGTATTTAAATACATGCAATGTACTGAAATAATTCTTGGCTATATCTAGCTGCTTTATAAACCATTTGTGAATGTCGGCAAAGAATATATGTTTTCATAAAAATGGCCATTTCTTGTTAACAAAGCTTCTATTTCTTTTTATTATGGGTAAGTCAGGGGTAACTTAAAACATGTGGCTCAAATGTGGCATATCAGAAAGTTGGGGTCTTGAGAGATATGATGGGGTCAAGCAGCTACAGAACTCCAGTATAGTCCTGTTAAATGTACCCTCATGAGCCTTAGGCTCATGAATCAAAGGAACAATCCTTCCTTACTAAATGACTGTTATCAAATTCAACAACATTTTACAATCCATGTCAGTCAGCGCAAGGAAGCTTCTAAATGAATGTAGTCTGCCTTCACTTGGTAATTTCTATTCATTGCTATCCATTGCATTTACCATTAGATTGCCAATAACTCATTCCTTACTGCGTAATCCCCAGCCTGCTGTTGCATCCAGCACACATCAAAATGGATGGGCTATTTAGGAGTATGATTATCCATGATGAACACCCTTAGCCAGAGCTCAGTACTATTTATACAAAGTAAAGACTGAGGTATTTGACATATTCATCATGTTCTGTCAGTCATGAAGGAAAAACAAATCATCCATTATCTTAATATCAATTAATATTATCTTTCAGCAATTCAATTTTGGTTTTTAAAAGCAGAGCTCTCCTTTCCAATGTAAGAATCAGGTTTAAAGACTGTGTGTGAATTTGGGTTAATCAAAAAATTCATTCTGCTGATTGAAAGGGAGGATGTTCTCTATGCATCTGAATGGGGTCCTTATATGCAAATTAATTGCTGTTATTAACCCATGAATCAGCCAGTAACTTCCCGTGAGACTTAAATGAAATAGGTTAACTGCTCCTATTTCCTATTTTTCTTTTTGAAATATTAAATGTCATTACTGTTACTTCAGTCACCTTATTAAAATGCTCAACCTAAATCAACTCTTCTACCTCTCGCCACTCCCCCCGACAACCAATAATTGTTTTCATTCATACTGATAGTACAAGCAACTTTTGAACAAAAACCTAAGACAACTTAGATTTGTATATTAGGAATTGGAGTCAGCAGCTATTTATTTCAACAACTGGGTGAAGCTCTTGGTTTGACTATTTTGTGTGAGTACTGGTGATGAAAACAGCAACCAGCTGTTTTTATTGCACTTAAATTACAGTTTCATTGATGAACAACTTTTTCAAAGTGCATTGAAGCCCACGACAAAAATTACTAAACAAAGAAGATCAGGGGCAGGATTCTCCATCAGCTGACGCCAGAATCGGGAGACGCAATTGGGCAGAGAATCGGTTTTGACACCGAAATCATGGCGGGTGCCGGTCTCACGGCAAATCGCAATTCTCCGGTGCCTCAACAGCGGCGCCAATGCAATGTATAGTAAACGCATTTGCCATATCATTAGCGGGCCTGAACCAGTATTCGCCAGGGCCTCCACAATGCTACGCCTCCACTGGGGTGAATCTCTGGTGGCGAGGTTCACATGTGCTTTTAAAAATCTTGAAACAGGCGCCGTGGCTGCTGAGGGAGAGATAAGGGAGTACGGAAAGTGTCCAAAATCGCCATAGTTTGCTGACAGTTACACCGCTATCTGGGGGGCTTCTGCCAGAGCTGAGGGGAGTAGCAGTCGCGGAGGTGGGCTGTGGGGACGAGGTGAACGGGCACGGTACACCATTGCTGCAGCCTGCAAGGCAGCCATGCAGTTGCGCATGCTGCTGACTGCCCACTCTGAACCTGGGGCTACAGGTCGTATGGGTGTCCACCCAGGCCACCCCACTAGATGCCATCTGGCCCAGTCGACCCAAGCAACCTTGTTGGCTGGGATGAGTGTGTGTGGGGATTGTAATGTGTATATGCGGCTACAGCTAGTCAGCCTCCCGAGTGTTCATCACGGACCTGGCGAATCCTGCACTGTTTCTCATTGGAATCCATTGTGTTCCACGTGGCGTGGGTGCTGCTCCCTCCACAGTCGATGAATCAGTTCAGGTGCTGTCGTGGAACTCCACAAATCCTGCCCCGGAGAATCCAGCCCCAGAGATCTTCCTCTTAATTTATGGCCCTCCATTAAGAAAATATTGCTTGTTACGATGCTTTCCCTCTTTGTCATGCTGCAGCACAATCCTAACAACAAATGCTGTCCATTCTCTTGCCCAATGTTCCATTTCCATGTTTCATAAATTTGAACAAAACTGAATGCCTCACAGTAAAAATGTGGGAAAGAGGTTTTAGCCCTGCAATGTGCAGTAGAAGTGACTGGACAGAACAAACGAAGATTTGAGAAGGGTCATGTCAATAAACTATCCCTGGTTTGCCAAACTTGTTAATACAGTAATTGTGCTTGACTAGAATACTGGAGGCCATGTGAAGGAGCTGATTAGTTCTTAGCTCTCTGGTTCCTTAGGTTGAATGTACCGTCTGTTCAGGTACACCATCATTCCAGCTGTAAGTCACGCCTGCACTAATATTTCATGGAAAGTGATTAATGTGTTTTGACAACATCACTGGATTGCATATTTAATTAGATTATACATCTGGTGTATCGCATGCATCTGCAGCAAAGAAATCATATCCTGTATGGAAAATCTCATCAGCAAAGTCACAGGAAATTTGATCCCTGACAATCTTCATTTTCTACAAAATAATAGCGAATTATTTTACTGCTTCACCTTTGGTGATTTCTATCATATTTTTGGTCCTGAGATTTCTTTCTTTTTTCCTCATTATGTCTTTATTTTCTTTCTTTATGTAGAATTTCACAGGATCTAAGGCACAGAAGCAGACCAGTCAGCCCAACAGACTATACTAGTGCTTATAATACACATAATCTCCTCCAACTCTAACGGCTGCTTCCCACACTACCTCAGTATTCCCTTCTCCTTATTGTATACAAGAAAGTCTTCCCATAAATCAATGCTATCTGATTCAACCGCTCCATGTAGCTTTACCTTCCACATCCTCAGCACACTTGATTTGATCTGATGCATATGCTCTTGTTCTGGACAGATTTATGAGATGAAATGTCTTCTCTGCATTCACCTGGTCGAACGTGTTAATAACTTGAGAGATGTCCATCTTGCAGAAGAACAAGCCCCAACATCCTCGAGATTTTCTGATTGCTGCATCCTATCAGTTCTGAAAAATCTTCCTTTGACCCCCTAGCAACCAGAAAAGCAAACTTGGTGGTTGAAAACTCAACATGCAGCTTTTGTGAGCATTCTCATTTAAATGTATTTATTGAGCGGTATTCTGAGGTCCGCCATGTTTCTTGGACGTGCACCATTCGCTGGCGGTGGGATTCTATCCTCCCGCTGATTGTGAATGGGATTTCCCATTGTAACCACCCCACTCCACCACAAAACCCATTGGCAGGGCTGAGCTGCCAGCAGGAAAATTGATTCACAACAGCCAGAGAATTCCGTCCATTGTGTTCATTAAAAAAACAACGGCAAACATGAACCATCTATCTATCATCTATCATCAGCGTCTATTATCTATAACCAACTCCTAATGGGCAATCATTGGGAAATTAGCATTATTCCATGTACAGGTTCCCTTATTTGTAGTGTTTGGGGCTTGTGTCAGGAAATGTTTCCTGGATTCATCTTTTTATATGTAAAAGTAGTGACAGAAATATAATGTAGGAAATTTATCACCCAATCCCTGTAATCACCATTTTTGTCATGGCATCATTACATTTAGTCTAACATCCATGGAACAGCTCCAAACATTAAAAAAACGTTCAATTGTATATGGTCAGATAAGCTTAAAAATAAACAGTGGGATCAATAATAAGTGGATATGTTTATTGGGAAGCATCTGCTTAGCACACCTTCTTGAGATAGGTTGGATGGACTAAAAGGTCTTGTCCAATATTGTTTATATGTACAACACTTTGCAAAATAGATGCCCTATAGTGGAAACACAGAAGTGAACCAACTGCAAGAGAGACTTCATACATAAAAGGACTTGACCATATACGAGGACTGCAGCACCTTTGATGGCATAATTTTGTCATAATAAGTATAATAGAAAGTGTTTTGCACTGGAATGCTGCAATTGACAACTCTTGTCAAAGATACCCCAATAGCTTTTGTTGCTGTTACATGAGGCCAGTATTGAATATCTGAAGCAGGAGGAAGCTGGAGAGAAGAGATATGGATGGATGAGATCTGATTATTTCCAAACAAAAACGATGAAAAATTCAAGAAGAGGCTATTTTTATTTTCTGTCAGCATCGATATGAAAGAATCTCTGGAAATAGATCCTTTAGAGTTTCACCATTTTATGGATTTTTGAAAAATTATCAGCCCTCCACAGCAACATCTCTGACATAGGCAGCATGGCGGCACGGCGGCTAGCGCTGCCTCCTCACAGCGCCTGGGACCCGAGTTCAATTCAAGCCTTGTGTGACTGTGTGGAGTTTGCATGTTCTACCTGTGTCTGCGTGGGTTACCTCCGAGTGCTCCCACAGTCCAGAGATGCGCAGGTTAGATAGATTGTCAATGCTAATATTTCCCCTTAGTGTCAAAAGATGTTGAAGTTAGGTGGGGCTATAGGGATAGAGCGGGGTATTGGGTCTAGGTAAGGGTGAGCTTTCAAAGGGTCAGTGCAGACTTGGTGGGCCAAATCGCCCCCTTCTTTTTTTTAAAATAATTTTTATTGGAATTTTTTACAGAAAATATAAAAATATAACAAGTATAGCAACAAGCAGTAATATGCAAGTAACAGCCCCATAACACCCACAATTCCCCCCAAACCGTAACATCATATGTATCACACTCCCCCCACTCCCCCCCCCCACCAACAAGAGAACTTAACCATAAATTAAAATTAAATAAATCAAATTTAAATAAAATAAGCAAACATAATCAACGTCCCCCCCCCCCCCCCCCCCCCCCCCCCGGGTTTCTGCTGCTACTGTCCCAGTACCCTATCGTTGAGCCAGAAAGTCGAGGAAAGGTTGCCACCATTTAAAGAACCCTTGCACCGATCCTCTCAGGGCGAATTTGACCTTCTCAAGCTTAATGAAGCACGCCATGTCATTGATTCAGGTCTCCACGCTTGCAAATCGCCCCCTTCTGCTTCCTAGGGATTCTCTAGATATATTTGGCACCCTGAAAATCTCTACGTCAATATTCCTTTTTTCCACAGGCACATGAAAGACACCTATTAACAATGTCATAACAATGTGAAATTCTTAATAGCGCAATACAGATAGCAAACTTTATATTTTAGTTTTTTCTGCAGACCGAACTGTTCAGGAGTGCTGAAAGAACTCTTACAGCTGTCCAATTATGTAAACATTAAGTTGACTGGATATCAAACAACTAGAAAGCAGGCACTAGTCTGCCTAAAATTAATGGACCCAAGTTTAGCTCAGCAGCAAATTTTGACAATCACACCAGACTCAGGCCAACAAAGTATTTACACAGAGCATAATGGATGTCCGGAAGAAATTACTTGGCAAGTTCAAATGGTATTATAAACTAGTTAAGTGGAAAGTTTTACTTGTTGGTAACTATAGTTGGGATTCAGAGATGAGAGTACATCCTTGAAGTCACTCCAGGAAATCCATCTGTTTTAACAATCTATATTCTACAAAGTTCATGTGGATGACACAGTTCCAACAAAATGTGTGCTTTCATCGCCAGGAGCAATTATCATGGTCTGAACGCTGACATGTTATTGAAGCAATGACGCGTCGATTAATTAATTGATTACAAAACAATCGAGATAATTTTGTTGAATGGTAATCAATCACCGATGTCTGGAAAAGCGTGGTAAATATACATTGTTTTGTTTTAATTCACATGTGGTTTAGAGTTTGAATAGTTCAGATTCAGACTCTGCTTTCTTCACAGGAGGAAAGGGAGATTGTTAGCACCTTCTGTCTTTTTGTTGTGCGAGCTGAATTTGCGGAACAATTAAGCACAGCCTGTCATGTTACCTCAAATGTGACAAGAGCTGGTGGATATTTCAAGCTGTATTGTGTTTATTAAAGTTGGATCTATTGTAAATAATTTTGCCTAAATTAAATTTTTCAGGACAGGTGGTTTCTTGATTGTAATTCCCACTATCCTAATTTTCTCACTTATAACATCTCTACATATGTAATGAAGCATCTTTAAATGTAGCTAGGCACGAATGGATCATAAATATTTAATTATCTTTTTATAGCTGTATCCCTAAATAAATTCACTTATGGTGCCTGAGTATAAGATTATCTACAAAAGTGGACATTGGATATCAATTCTGCTGATCACATGTTTTAAAGATCCTGCAAAAGGCATTATTTTGTCATTCTGATGTATCATGCATCTATCTCTGAACTGTACTCATTGGAGTTTAGAAGGATGAGGCGGGATCCTATTGAAACTTACAGGCTACTGAGAGGCCGAGTTAGAGTGGATGTGGAGAGGATGTTTCCACTAATAGGAAAAACTATAACCCAAGGGCACAGCCTCAGACTGAAGGGAAAATCATGTAAAACTTAGATGAGAAGGAGTTTCTTCAGCCAGAGGGTGGAGTGGTGAATCTGTGGAACTTTTGCCACAGAAGTCTGGGTGTGGAGGCCAAATCAATGAATGACTTTAAGGCAGTGATAGATAGGTTCTTGATTAATAAGGGGATCTGGGGTTTTGGGGAGAAGGGAGGAGAATGGGGATAAGAAGCATATCAGCCATGATTGGATAGCAGAGCAGACTCGATGTCTTATGGACTTATGACCTTCCGCGGGAGTTCAGCTCCGTTATCCTGATGGCAGTTTACATCCCGCCCCATGCGAACGTGAAAATCGCACTGGACGAAATATTCACCACCACAAATAGTCTTGAAACTAAACATCCTGAGCCCTTGTTCATCGTAGCTGGGGACTTCAATCAGGCCAAGCTCACGAGCATACTACCAAATTGCCACCAACACGTCACCTGTTCCACCAGAGGCCCAAACATCCTGGACCACTGCTAGACAAATATCAAACATGCGCACCATCTATCGCCCGCCCACACTTTGGCAAATCTGACCAAAAGGCTGTGCTCCTGTTCCCGGCTTATAAACAAAACTGAAGCGGGAGAATCCGTCAAAGAAAGTCGTGCATTGTTGGTCTGAGGAATCGGATGATCTCTTACGGGACTGCTTGGAGTCAGTGGACTGGTCAGTGTTTAAAAACTGCGACCAGCCTGAACGAGTACGCCACTACAGTAACTGACTTCATTAGTAAGTGTGTGGAAGACTATGTGCCAAAGAAGCAAACTCGCGTGTTCCCCAACCAGAAACCCTGGATGAACAGGGATATCCACTGCTTGCTGAAGTCTAGGTCTCAGGCGTTCAAGTCAAACGACCATGAACTATACAAGAAAGCCAGATATGATCTAAGGAGATCCAACAAAGATGCCAAAAGTCAGTACCGGACCAAGCTCGAGTCCCAGGCTAGCCACACAGACCCCCGCCGACTATGGCAAGGTCTGCAAGACATAAGGGGCTACAAGATGAAGGCATGTAAAATCACCGGCTCCAATACGCCCCTCCTGGATGAGCTCAACGCATTATATGCACGCTTTGAACAAGAGGTCAGCGAGAGCAAGCCCTCCAACTCAGAAGCCTCAGATGAACTTGTATCTGAGATCACCATTGCAGACGTCAGAGCAGCCTTCTTGAAGGTCAACCCACGGAAAGCCACTGGCCCGGATGGGGTACCCGGATGGGCACTCTGGTCTTGCGCGGATCAGCTGGCGGGGGTATTCGCAGATATCTTCAACCTCTCTTTACAACAATCTGAGGTACCTATCTGCTTCAAGAAGCTGAGCATCATCCCTGTGCCAAAGAAAATCCAAGCAGCGTGCCTTAATGACTATCGTCCAGTGGCTCTGACATCCATCATCATGAAGTGCTTTGAAAGGTTAGTTATGGCACAAATCAACTCCAGCCTCCTGAATTGCCTTGATCCACTACAGTTTGCTTAATGCTGCAACAGGTCCACAGCAGATGCCATCTCCATGGCCCTGCCCTCTACCCTGGAACACCTAGATAACAAAGACACCTCAGTCAGACTCCAATTTATCGACTACAGCTCAGCCTTCAACACCATTATTCCTACGAAACTCATCTTCAAACTCCGTGGCCTTGGCCTCGGCTTCTCCCTCTGCGACTGTATCCTGAACTTTCTAACCCACAGGCCACAATCAGTAAGGACAGGCAACAATACTTCCCCCACGATCATCTCCAACACCGGTGCCCCACAAGCAGAAACGGCCCTAGGGTTGCTGGCGCCCCGGGCAAGCTGAACTTCGGCGCCCTTCGGGGGGGGGGGGGGGGGGGGGGGGGGGGGGGGGGCTCCGTTCACCGGGGGGGCTACGTTCGCCGGGGGGGGGGTGGCGGAGTGACCTGGTACATGATCGGGACCCACCGATCGGCGGGCCGGTCTCTCTGTCGGCAGGCCTCTTTACTTCCATCGGCAAGCCTGGATCCATCCGCCATGTTTGTGCGGGGTGGCCACCGCGCATGCGCTGGTTGGCACCGGCCCAACTGCGCATGCGCCGGGTCTCTGACGCCGGTCACGCACTCCTTGATGGCGCCCCCAGCACATGGCGCCCCGGGCGACTGCCCGAGTTGCCGGTACCTTGAGCCGGCCCTGCCCACAAGGCTGTGTCCTCAGCCCTCTACTATACTCCTTGTGCACCTATGATTGTGTGGCTAAATTCCCCTCCAACTCTATTCTCAAATTTGCTGATGACACACCATAGTGGGTCGGATTTCAAACAATGACGAGACAGAGTACAGGAATGAGATAGAGAATCTGGTGAACTGGTGTGATGACATTAACCTCTCCCTCAATGCCAACAAAATGAAGAAGATTGTCATCGACGTCAGGAAGCGTAGTGGAGAACATTCCCCTGTCTACATCAATGGGAATGAAGTAGAAAGGGTTAAGAGCTTCAAGTTTTTAGGTGTCCAGATCACCAACAACCTGTCCTGGTCTCCCCATGCCGACACTATAGTTAAGAAAGTCCACCAACGACTCTACTTTCTCAGAAGACTCAGGAAATTTGGCATGTCAGCTACGGCTCTCACCAACTTCTACCGATGCACCATAGAAAGCATTCTTTCTGGTTGTATCGCAGCCTGGTATGGAGCCTGCTCTACCCAAGACCGCAGAAATTACAAAAGGTCGTGAATGTAGCCTAGTCCATCACGCAAACCAGCCTCCCATCCATTGACTCTATCTACAATTCCCGGTGCTTCGAAAAGGCAGCCAGCATAATTAAGGACTCCCTCGCACCCCGGACATACTCTCTTCCACCTTCTTCCGTCAGGAAAAAGATACCAATGTTGAGGTCACATACCAACCGACTCAAAAACAGCTTCTTCCCTACTGCTATCAGACTTTTGAATGGACCTACCTCGTATTAAGTTGATCTTTTCTCTACACCTTGCTATAACTGTAACATTATATTCTGCAGTCTCCCCTTCCTTCCCTATGTACGGTATGCATTGTTTGAACAGCATGCAAGAAGCAATACTTTTCACTGTATACTAATACATGTGACAATAATAAATCAAATCAAATCAAATCTTATGCAAGCTGCATTGAAGTGTCCGCATGTTGTTTCAGATTAAGTGCAATGGACCTTTTGTTAATATTCTGAAATGAGTAAACCAAGAGTACGATGCAGTACAAACTTTCCTTACCAGGTGTTCTGGCAGATGTTAAGATGCAACCTCACCACCATTAAAATGTTCCAAAGCTTCCCAGTGTATTTTTAGACAGGAGAGATCGAAGCTAATTACAATTAGGTTGATTTCCATAGGTTGCCTGTCAATCCAGTTTATAGCAGAGCAATGATTTCATGTTTCTTTGTGACTTTTCAAGTGCTTGTCACCATTTCCCAAATGTGTTTGGTGCAGAGGTACTGCTCCAGTCTCAGTCTGGTGGAGCTGTGCCGCGAAGCGGGCAATCTTGTTTTTCCTTGTGAATGATGAAAAACCTTGTGAACCTCCTCCTATTTATTATGGTGCATAAACGTTCATCGTGGGGCTGGTAATAGTGCCCACATATAAACTGATTTTGAGCGCAGTTAAAGTATAAATGCTTAGGGACTGTATTCAGTACAGATCAGTGAGCAATCTTATGCTACGATATATAAACATAGCTCCATAGTGTGTACTGATTTAAAATTGAGCAAACTGCTGGCTGTTAAAAGTCTCAGCAAGGACCAATAAATTCTAGGTTATCTACTGAACTAGCAACACAGCCAGTATAGAGCAGGGCAGTGTCAGGATTACATGTATTTCAGTTCAGATTTTATGAACAATCCTTTTATTGTGCCCAGGGCAAATAGTCACTAGTAGGAGGATGTAGTTATTCTGTGACAAAGTTCCACAACGAGTTTTCATTATAAATGTGTGCATAGGAATTTATATTGTGGAAAATGTGAGACAAGAGTCTGACAATAGGAAGGAAGACTTCGTAGGTAGTAAGGGTACACAGGCAATAAACTATAAATCTTTTCACAATTATCTGCAGTCTTTGTATGTTAAATGGAAGAATAATGTGCATTAGCATTCAAAGGGTCAATGAACAACAAATGAAAGTAAAACGCTATGATATGGGGCGGGATTCTCTCAGCCCACGCCAGGTCGGAGAATCGCTGGGCCGGGCGCGAATCGCGCGATGCGCCCCGACGCCGGTCCGCCGATTCTCCGGTGAGCGCAGAAATGCCGCATTGGCGCCAGTGCGGTCGGCATGGTGCTGGTCGGGGGTCGCTCTATGCACCCCCCCCCCCCCCCCCAGCGATTCTCCGCCCAGGATGGGCCGTGTGGTCGCAAAAAATCCGAGTCCAGCCGGAGCCGTCCATATGTGGTGTTACCTGGCGGGACCTCAGCGTGCATCCTTTCAGGGGCGGCCTGGTTGGGGGGAGGGGGGGGGGGGAGGTACCCGACCCCAGGGGGGGGCTTCCGCTATGGCCTAGCACACAATCGGGGCCTACCGATCGGCGGGCCGGCGTCTTGAACTGGGGGCCTCTTTTCTCCACGCTGGTCCCTGTAGCCATACGCCATGTTGCGTAAGGACCAGCACAGAGATAGAGATAGATAGATAGATAGAAAAATATAGCACAGAACAGGCCCTTCGGCCCACAATGTTGTGCCGAACTTTTGTCCTAGGTTAATCATAGAATTTTGGACACTAAGGGCAATTTATCATGGCCAATCCACCCAACCTGCACATCTTTGGACTGTGGGAGGAAACCGGAGTACCCGGAGGAAACCCACGCAGACACGGGGAGGATGTGCAGACACCACACAGACAGTGACCCAAGTCGAAATCGAACTTGGGACCCTGGAGCTGTGAAGCAATTGTGCTATCCACAATGCTACCGTGCTGCCCTTAAGAAGAAATGAATCTACACTCCATTATTCTACTCTAATCCATGTACCTATCCAATAGCCGCTTGAAGGTCCCTAACGTTTCCGACTCAACTACTTCCACAGGCAGTGCATTCCATGCCCCCACTACTCTCTGGGTAAAGAACCTACCTCTGACATCCCCCCCTATATCTTCCACCATTTACCTTAAATTTATGTCCCCTTGTAATGGTTTGTTCCACCCGGGGAAAAAGTCTCTGACTGTCTACTCTATCTATTCCCCTGATCATCTTATAAACCTCTATCAAGTCGCCCCTCATCCTTCTCCGTTCTAATGAGAAAAGGCCTAGCACCCTCAATCTTTCCCCGTAAGACCTACTCTCCATTCCAGGCAACATCCTGGTAAATCTCCTTTGCACCTATTCCAAAGCTTCCACATCCTTCCTAAAATGAGATGACCAGAACTGCACACAGTACTCCAAATGTGGCCTGACCAAGGTTTTGTACAGCTGCATCATCACCTCACGGCTCTTAAATTCAATCCCTCTGCTAATGAACGCCAGCACACCATAGGCCTTCTTCACAGCTCTATCCACTTGAGTGGCAACTTTCAAAGATCTATGAACAGAGACCCCAAGATCTCTCTGCTCCTCTACATTGCCAAGAACCCTACCGCTAACCCTGTATTCCACATTCATATTTGTCCTTCCAAAATGGACAACCTCACACTTGTCAGGGTTAAACTCCATCTGCCACTTCTCAGCCCAGCTCTGCATCCTATCTATGTCTCTTTGAAGCCAACAACAGCCTTCCTCACTATCCACAACTCCACCAATCTTTGTATCATCTGCAAATTTACTGACCCACCCTTCAACGCCCTCATCCAAGTCGTTAATGAAAATCACAAACAGCAGAGGACCCAGAACTGATCCCTGCGGTACGCCACTGGTAACTGGGCTCCAGACTGAATATTTGCCATCCACCACCACTCTCTGTCTTCTATCGGTTAGCCAGTTCGTTATCCAACTGGCCAAATTTCCCACTATCCCATGCCTCCTTACTTTCTGCATAAGCCTACCATGGGGAACCTTAGCAAATGCCTTACTAAAATCCATGTACACTACATCAACTGCTTTACCTTCATCCACATGCTTGGTCACCTCCTCAAAGAAGTCAATAAGACTTGTAAGGCAAGACCTACCCCTCACAAATCCATGCTGACTATCCCTAATCAACAGTGTCTTTCCAGATGCTCAGAAATCCTATCCCTCAGTACCCTTTCCATTACTTTGCCTACCACCGAAGTAAGACTAACTGGCCTGTAATTCCCAGAGTTATCCCTATTCCCTTTTTTGAATAGGGGCACGACATTCGCCTCTCTCCAATCCTCTGGTATCACCCTGTTGACAGTGAGGACGAAAAGATCATTGCCAACGGCTCTGCAATTTCATTTCTTGCTTCCCATAGAATCCTTGGATATATCCCGTCAGGCCCGGGGGACTTGTCTATCCTCAAGTTTTTCAAAACGCCCAACACATCTTCCTTCCTAACAAGTATCTCCTCGAGCTTACCAGTCTGTTTCACATTGTCCTCTCCAAAAATATGGCCCCTCTTGTTTGTAAATACTGAAGAAAAATACTTGTTCAAGACCTCTCCTATCTCTTCAGACTCAATACACAATCTCCCGCTACTGTTCTTGATCGGACCTACCCTCGCTCTAGTCATTCTCATATTTCTCACATATGTGAAAAAGGCCTTGGGGTTTTCCTTGATCCTACCCGCCAAAAATTTTTCATGCCCTCTCTTAGCACAGAGAAGGAAGCCACCGTGCATACACACAATTGCACCAGTCGCAGTGCACATGCGCGCATTCGCAACTGTCGCAGCGCGCATGTGCAGACCCACACTGCCCATTTGACACTTGTATCGGCAGCTGGAGCGCGTAGGTCACTCCAGTGCCGTGCTGGCCTCCTGTAGGGCTCAGAATCGCTGCTCCTGAGGGCCTGTTGACACCATCATAAAACGCAACGGTGTTTACGACGGAGCCAACATTTAGCCTCAGGATCAGAGAATCCCGCCCATTTTTTTACAAATTTGATTGTGCCATTGAGGGGTGGCACGGTTGCACAGTGGTTAGCACAGTTGCTTCACATCTCCAGGGTCCCAGTTCAATTCCCGGCTTGGGTCACTGTCTGTGCGGAGTCTGCACGTTCTCCCCGTGTGTGCGTGGGTTTCCTCCGGGTGCTCCAGTTTCCTCCCACAGTCTAAAGGTGTGCAGGTTAGGTGGATTTGCCATGCTAAGTTGCCCTCGTGTCCAAAAAGGTTGGGTGGGGTTACTGGGTTACGGGGATAGGGTGAAGGTGTGGTCTTAGGTAGGGTGCTCTTTCCGAGGGCCAGTGCAAACTTGATGGGCCAAATGGTCTCATTCTGCACTGTAGATTCTATGATTGTACTACTTTTCTTTAAGGTTAAATAGTGCCCTTAAATTGTATGAGTTGTTTCCTTTTATAGAAATTGGCTATCACTGTCTTTTATCTACTTGTGCGGCATTAAGTCCCAGGACAGTGTAGAAGGGGGGTGGGCGGTAACTCTGGAACCCCTATCTGGACTCAATATCCTTGTCTTTTTCATGTATATTTCATCAATATCTCCAAAAGTGGTCTGAGTAAAGCTAGATAAGGCAAGGTAGAGTGAGACTAGCTGAGTTGCGTTTGCAAAATGCTGCCCTGGGCAGAATGTGCCAAATGGCTTCTTTCTGTCCTATATACTATATGATACTATGTTTCTTTGATAAGAAGAATGCAGGGAGAAAGGCAATTATTGCATTGCTTTATCCCACATTCAGGTGAAACATGGGCGCAATTCTCCCAGACAGGGAGAAATCGTAAGGCTGGCGTCAAAACCGGGCGGGTTTGACGCCAGCCTCCCCCTCCCCGACCGGGAACCGATTCTGGTCCCCGGTCGGGGCTAGTATGCCGCGGCCGTGAACTCCGGCATCGCGGGCTTAATGAATTTCGTTAAGCCCGCTTGCCAGAGTTTGCGACGGCTGACACGTCGCATGACGTCAGCTGCGCATGCGCGGATTGGAAGACTCCAACCCGCGCATGCGCGGATGACGTCATCGCGCATTTGTGCGAAACCCGCGCATGCGCGGGCCGGGATGCCCCTCAGCCGCCCCGCGAATTGATACAGCGGGGCGGCGGAAGGACAAAGAGTGCGCGGGAATCGGACCCGCTGCGCGGGAATCGGTGCCCACCGATCGCGGGCCCATGGCACCCTTGGCACGGCCGTGGTACTGCCGTGCCAATCGGTGCCATGGTTGCCAAGATCGGGACTTTACGGCCGTTTTTACGAACGGGTGTGTTTGCCGTTCGTAAAAACAGCCGTAAAGGGCTTGGACTTCGGCCCATCGGCCAGCTGAGAATCGCTGCTCGCCGTAAAAAAAACGGCGGCAGCGATTCGTGTTGGGAGTCGGGCGTGGGGGGGGGGAGAATAGCGGGAGGGCGTCGGACTAGCGTGGCCGTAAAAATTTACGACCCCTGCTATTCTCCGCACCATCGTGAGTGCGGAGAATTGCGCCCACAGAGTAATAATTATGATCAGCACTGTTTTGTTATGCTCTTGACATAGCATAAGCTGCTTCCTTGATGTGCACTCTGACAAAGGAAGGTTCAGACTTGGAGATAGCTTTAACACATTTATTAAACTGTTAATAATTCTCCTACTTGGATTCGACTCTCCCGTTAATCCTTCTATAGCCACTCAGACTGAAGAACCAGTCTGCTGCAATCCAGGTGGTGGGTGTGCTGTGTTGAATCAACCCTGTGTACTCACTGAGTGTCTCCACTGAAAAGAGGAAGATCATGTGTGCTGTGTCCTTTTTATATGGGTTGGTGTAATGCCCTCCTGTGGTAGTGTCACCTCTGTGTGTATCGTGAATGCCCATTGGTTGTGTCCTATCTTACTGACCTATTGGTTGAATGTCTGTGTGTCATGTCTCTGGTGTTCCCTCTAGTGTCTAGCTAGTCTATGTGTATTGACATTAACCCCATGTGTGTTTACTGTGATGCATATCACCACAAGCACCACTTAGATCAATCTGCACAACCAACACATGCAAACAAAATAAGGATAATGCAGCACTGTTCCCACTCCTGTGTGTCATTTTACTTAGCCAGCTTAATTTACATGGCTTCTGTTGCAGAGCGCAAGGCATAGCCTTTCTCCCTGCATTCTTCTTGTCAAACAAACATGGAATCACAGAATGGTTATAGGACGGGAAGAGGCCATTTGGCCCATTTCTGTCCAGGGCAGCATTCTGCAAGTGCAACTCAGTAAGTTTCATTCTACTGACCTTTCCTCACGTTAATGGGGGGATTGTTGGGTTACGGGTATACGGGTTACGTGGGTTTAAGTAGGGCGATCATTGCTCGGCACAACATCGAGGGCCGATGGGCCTGTTCTGTGCTGTACTGTTCTATGTTCTATATGTTCTATACCCTTACCCTTAGAAGATTTCTCTTCTAGTGCCTATCTTATTCTCGTTTGAAAGCCCTCAGTGACTCTATCTCCATAGACAGGATAGATAGATAGGCTAGGAGATTGGGCCAAAATTTGGCAAGATAGAGTGATATTAGATGGAGTTTAATGTAGATAAGTGTGAGGTTATCTATTTTGGCTGAAAAAGTGGGAAGGCAAATTAGTATCTAAATGGTAAGCAAATTGAAAATGCATCTGGGCAGAGGGATCTGGGTGTCTTTGTTCATGAATCGCAGGAAGTATGCAAGTACAGCATGTATAAAAAAGCACATGGAATTTTAGCTTTTATTTCAAAAGGATTGGAGTATAAAAGTGGAGATGTTTTGTTCCAATTGTGTAGTGTGCTGGTGAGACCATGGCCGGGATTCTCCTCCAACCGGCGGGCGAGCCGTACCAGCGGCAAAGAGTGGCGTGAACCACTCCGGCGTCGGGCTGCCTGGAAGGTGCGGAATCCTCTGCATTTCCCAGGGCTAGGCCGGCGTGAGTTAGCGCATGTGTGGGAGCGCAAGTGTGTTATGGCACACGCGCAGAACCGCTGCCGTGATCCCTGCGCATGCACAGGGGTTTTCTTCTCCGCACCGGCCATGGCGGAGCTTTAACGAGCTGGCGCAGAGGGAAAGAGTGCCCCCATGGCACAAGCCCGCCCGCAGATCGGTGGGCCCCAATCATGGGCCAGGCGACCATAGGGTGCCTCCCCGGGGCCAGATCCTCCAGTGCCCCCCCCCCCTTCGAGGACTCCGCTAGCCGCCCTCCAGGCCAGGCCTGCTGGTATGGACCTTGTCCATTTCATGTTGGCGGGACCGGCCGAAACCGGGCGGCCGCTTGGCCCATCTGGGCTGGGAGAATCGCCGGGGGGGCACTGCCAATGGCCCCCGATTGGTGCAACGTGACCACCGCCCTGCCAAAAAACCGGTGCCGGAGAATTCGGCAGCTGGCGTCAGAGCGATGAGGTGGGATTCACACCGCCTGCCCCCTCTCCAGCGATTCTCCGAACCGGTGGGGGGGTCGGAGAATCCCGCCCCACATCTGTAGTATTGTGACAAGTTTTGGTCTCCTTATTTGAGGAAGGATGTGAAGGTAGTTCAGAGGAGATTCACCAGATTGATTCTGGGGATGAAAGAGTTGAAGTATGAGGAGAAATTAAACTTTTTGGGTTTATACTCGCTGCAGTTTAGAAGGATGAGAGGTCGTGTATCTCTGAACGAGATATATACAATACTAAAAGGGATTGATAAAGTAAACGTAGACCAAATTTTCCCTTTTGTCGGGAAATCTAGAATGAGAGGTCACAGATATAGGTTGAGAGGTGATAGATTTAGAACTGAGATGAGGAGGAACTACTCTCTCGTAGAGGGTGGTGAATTTGTCGAACTCGTGGCTGCATAGTGCGGTGGAATCTGAATCATTAAATGGTTTAAAGGAGGAGATAGATATATTTCTGATATAGAAAACAGGTTAAAAGGATATGGGGAACAGGTAGGGGGGTGGATCTGAGACCAGGAAGAGATCAGCCATGATCTGATTGAATGGTGGAGCAGGCTCGAAGGGCTGAATTGCCTACTTCTGCTCCTAATTCCTATGTTCTGATATTCATCACATGGTTAGGCAGAGCATTCCGCATCCTAATCACGGCATAAAAAATAATCTCTTCATTCTGCCATTGGTCCTTTTGCCATTCACCTTTGGTTTAGCACACTGGGCTAAATCGCTGGCTTTTAAAGCAGACCAAGGCAGGCTAGCAGCACGGTTCAATTCCCGTACCAGCCTCCCCGAACAAGCGCCGGAATGTGGCGACTAGGGGCTTTTCACAGTAACTTCATTGAAACCTACTCGTGACAATAAGCGATTTTCATTTAATTTTCATTTCATTATTTCTGCCAATGGAAGCAATTTCTTGCTAGCTACTCTAGACCCCTCATGATTTTGAAAGTATTAACTTTTCTCTCAAATGTCTACAGCCCCAGCTTCTCCAATCCAAATTATGGGGCGATAATGAGGTCATGTCACTGGACTCGTAATCCAAAGGTCTAGCCTGATGCTCTGGAGATATGGGTTCAAATCCCACCATGGTAGCTGGCAGAATTTAAATTCAAGGAATCCCGAAATATAAAGTTCTCTCAGCAATGACAGAAATGTGGTTGATTCTTAACTGCCTCTGAATTAGCCTTTCAAACCACTCATTTCAACGTCAATTAGGGCAACAATTGATAGTCTTGACAGCAATGCCTTCATCCTCTGAAACAATAAATAAAATCTAGCTGAAGCTCCTCATCTCTGGAAACACTCTTGTAAATCTTTCCAGCACTCTATAAAGCCTTCAGATCCATCCTAAAGTGCGGTGAACAGAATTGGACACAATGGGCTGAATTCTCCCATTCTGGGGCTATGTCCGCCAGAAAAAATGGCACACAACGGCCACCGATCCTCCGTTTGGCTGGGGGCTAGCAGGATGGCAGTGTAGAGCACCCAGCTCTAGCTGCCGATACAGCCCGGAGAATTACTGGGCCCGTGGCCACGCATGCGCACAGTGGCGGCCGCGGCGTGCTACATCGCGGAGGCCGCTTGCGGACCCGTCCCGCAAAATAGCGCTCCTCTTTGCCGCACCCCAGAGCACCTCCCCTCACAGTACCCCCAACCCCTGACAAAGTCCCCCCTGCCCGCGGATCACCCCTCCCTCGACTGTGGCGGTGCTGGACTGAGTCCGCAGCTGCGATGCCGAGTTCCCGACAGATGAGACCACACGCGACCGATGTAGTCGGGAGCTTAGTTGGTCAAGGGTGGAGCATCGGGGGGGCAGACCTCAGGCAATGTCCTGAGGCCGTCTATATGTCACCGCTTTGGAGGGGGAAAAGTTTTGCGAAAGCGCGCCGCCCCCAATTCGGTCGGGAACTTTCATTCTCCGGTTGATCGCCTAACGCGCTTTTGACGTTGAGGACCGGAGATTCCAGCCCAATATCCCTGTTGGGGCTGAACCAGTATTCTGTATGGGTGTTTTATAACTTCCTTGCTTTAGTTCCATATGTTCCTCATTATAAAGCCCAGGGGCGCGATTCTCCGCTGCCCACGACTGGTTGGAGAATAGCGGGAGGGCCTTCCCGACATTTTTCCCCACCTCCCGCTATTCCCCCCCCCCCCCCCCCCCCCCCCCCCCCGCCCCACGACACGAATCGCTGCTCGCCGTTTTTTACGGCAAACAGCGATTCTCCCCTGGCCGATGGGCCGAGTTCCCAGGCCTTTACGGCCATTTTCACGAATGCAAACACACCTGCTCTCACCGTTCGTGAAATCGGCCGCAAAGTGCCATCCCGGACAACCATGGCACCGATTGGCACGGCCTCACCACGGTCGTGCCAAGGGTGGCATGGGCCTGCAATCGGTGGGCACCGATCGCGGGCAGCGGGTCCGATACCCGTGCACTCTTTGTTCCTCCGCCGCCCCGCAGGATCAGTCCGCGGGGCGGCTAAGGGGCATGACGGCCCGCGCATGTGCGGGTTTGACGTATATGCATGATGACGTCATCCGCGCATGCGCGGGTTGGAGCCGTCCAACCCGCACATGCGCGGCTGACGTCATCGTGCGCGTCAGCCGTCGTGACACTTGGCGCGTGGGCTTAGCGACCGTCGCTAAGCCTGCAATGCCGTTCTTCACGGGGCCGCGCTGCTAGCCCCTACCGGGGGGGAGAATCGGGTCCCAGGAGGGGGCGCGGAGGCTGCCGTGAAACATGGCCAGTTTCATGGCAGCCTTTACGACTCTCCGCATTTGCGGAGAATCGCACCCCAAGTTCTTGTATGCATTTTTAACCACTTTTTCAGCCTGCCACCTTCAGTGATTTAAGTACAAATGCTCTGATGTCATATTCCTGTATGCCCTTTGGAATTGCACCCTTTATTATTGTCCCTCTGTGTTGTTGTCTACCTTGCTCCAACTGGATGGCTTTGATGTGTAGTGTTGATTAGAGAACAACGGGTCTTGTAAACCAGCAAAACTATTTTATTAAACATTACTAACTGGATTCGACGGTTATCCCTAAGAAACACACAGTTGGGGCGGCACGGTGGCACAGTGGTTAGCATTGCTGCCTACGGCGCTGAGGACCCGGGTTCGAATCCCGGCCCTGGGTCACTGTCCGTGAGGAGTTTGCACATTCTCCCTGTGTCTGCGTGGGTTTCACCCCCACAACCCAAAGATGTGCAGGATAGGTGGATTGGCTACGCTAAATTGCCCCTTAATTGGAAAAAATAATTGGGTACTCTAAATTTATAAAAAAAAAAAGGAAAAAAAAAAGAAACACACAGTTGATTCATCACACATAGACTATACTCACTATACTCATCTACATCTAACTCACTAACAGATTAAACTACTCCCTTGCTCTCTCACCATCTTCAGTCCTCCGAGCCCGCTCCTGCTCCTACCACCTACTCCAACCTTCTGTCCCACAAGGCTCAGCATCATCTTACTTATATACTTCAAGGATTAGCTCCCTCTAGTGTCTGTCTGTATATATTTCATTAACCCTTACATTATCTTCATGTATGATAATACCAAACTCGCCTCTTTTTTTCCCACCAAAATATACCACTTTACATATCTCTGCAGTAAATATCATCTGCCACAGGTCCATCCATTTTGCCAGCCAGTCTGTGCTCCTTGAAGGCTATTACTATCCTCCTCACCCTTCACAATATTTCCATGTTTTGTGTGTTCTGAAAATGTTCAAAGTGTGCTCTGTGCAGTGCGCCCAAGTCTAGGTTATTAATATATATCAGAAAAGCAGGGAGCCCTGGGGTACTCAGCTCTCCCTTCCTCCAGCCATAGAAACAACCACTCTTCACTACTTGCTGTTTCCTATCACTCATCTAACTTCATGTCCATGCCACTACTGTACCATTTTTCCATGGGTTCAACTTGTCTGGCAAACCTATTCCAACCTTCCTGCAGCATTTTGCTGCCCGGCTGACACTTTTAATTCTGTGATGTGATTTTTGAAAGCCTCCCTCTCCGTATGGTGAAAATGCTGTTCCTCTCACAGGCAGACATGGATCCAGTACAATGGTTAGAGGCCCGCTTATAAACATCCAGCAAACAAACATCAATTATGATTTTGGTTTCGGAGCAGCATGGTGGCGCAGTGGTTAGCACTGCTGCTTCATGGCGCCGAGGTCCCAAGTTCGATCCCGGCTCTGGGTCACTGACCGTGTGGAGTTTGCACATTCTCTCCGTGTCTGCATGAGTTTCGCCCCCACAACCCAAAGATGGGCAGGGCAGGTGGATTGGCCACGCTAAATTGCCCCTTAATTGTAAAAAATTAATTGGGTAATCTAAAAAAAAAAATTTTAATTATGATTTTGGTTTCTGGGGGAAACAGCTTCTGTTTCATATATCAACAACCTTTTCTCAGGCAGCATGGTGACGCAGTGGTTAGCACTAGGTTTAATCCCGGCCCTTGGTCACTGTCCATGTGGAGTTTGCACATTCTCCCCGTGTCTGCGTGGGTCTCACCCTCATAATCCAAAGATGTGCAGGGTAGGTAGATTGACACGCTAAATTGACCCTTAATTGGGGGAGAAAAAAAATTAGGTACTGTAATTTTTTTTTAAAACAACCACCTTTTGTCTCAGTCGCGCTTTTGTAATTTAAATTTAAAAGAGAATATAAATTCCTCTTAAAACCCATCATTTTTAGTAACTCCTCTTCCTTTCAATCGCAAATAATGGTCAAATATTTAGAAATATGGTACTGATTTTCATGGAATTTCATGTTTCAAGCCTTAAGTTTTGATATTTTACCCCAGATCTCTGTAATCTGAGCCCTATACTAACTCATTTACATTCCAATCCTGTCTTCTCTTAAAATGGTTGACTGGCAGGGACTTAACCCCACTAAACCACCTGCGCACAGGAGGAAGACTACCCCCAAACACAAATGGCAGGTTGATCAGAATCCTGCATGACCTGCTCTAAAACGCAGAATAGAAAATGCAAATTTCTCTTCAAAGGAAATTGCTTGCGCAGTACAGGTTTATTTATATCTCTAGCGGTTTAATCTGGCACTTATTGTGTGCATTATGGCTTAAATTATATGCACTCAAGCAGGATTAAAATAAGATTGTTACATTTGAGAAATGAGACTGATACAAGGCTGTATTTGTCAAGTAGCTATTGTTGTTTTTTTATATCACAGAACATTTTCATTGGAAAGTGATTCACGTGCATATACTGTTAATTTACTCTTTATTGGTGAAGATTGCAATATTTTACCTTAACTAAGCAAGAGTGTGATGTAGGGGTGTGTGACTTGCAATTGTGAAATGTGGTAACCTTCCAAAACCAATTCCACAGGTATTCGATATATTGCCTGCAGACTGGATGTCATTTTAAAACATAGCTTATTTACGGAAATACATTACAATATTGACAACACTTCAAATGGTTTGTAAACCGCTTTTGGATGTTCTGAAGTGGTGAAAGGCTCGAAATAAATTCAGCTCCTTTCTGCTGCCTTCTATCGAAATATTCACGGTTCTTATAGTTACTGCAAATCCTTTTTTATTTACTCGCGCCACCAAAAGTAATTACAAGCTAAAAAGCTTGTATGTTATAGCCGAATTATGGCCTCAATTCTGACCCTCAATATGGGTGGCATGGTGGCACAGTCGTTTGCACTGCTCCTCACAGCACCTGAGACCCGGGTTCGATTCCGATCTTGGCTGGCTGTGTGGAGTTTGCATATTCTCCCCGTGTCTGTGTGAGTTTCCTCCCGGTGCTCAAGTTTCCTCCCACAGTCCAAACATGTGTAGGTTAGGTGGATCGGCCGTGCTAAATTTCCCCTCGGGGGAGCTACAAGGATAGGGTGCGGGATTGGGCCGAGGAAGGGTGCTCTTTCAGAGGGTCTGTGCAGAGTCAATGAGCCGAATAGCCTCCTTCTGCACTGTAGGGATTCTATAATAATGGCAGGCTAGAGAAGATCAGACCAGGAGATGCTAACAGTTAAAAAGCAGGGGACATGTCACAAACCCATCAGGTATGCCCTTGTGGCCATTTTTTGATTGATGGGTTTCCTGATGTCGGAGAGTAGGATATTCATTAGCATATTTTGATCAGAATGATTGGAAGCTCTATATAACGTTTGCAGCTGCTGTGGAAGTTTTCCAGGAGTCGAGGAACTGTGCAGTGAAAGGGATGCATAATCTGCTAGTTCCACAATGTAAGTATCGTTTCCAGCACTCCTTGCGGACCAGGGGGAGTGGGAGTACTCTTCCAGCCCATCAAGGCAGCCTTAGGCCTTTTCTTTGCTGATTGTAACTGCTCTATCCCACTCTCTGATTGCTGACCTAACGTCACCTTTACTTCAGCTCTCCCATGATTACCTCTTCCACACCCAAAGACCCTGGGCGAGGTCTTCCGACTATTCACACTGAAGGTACACTCCTGCTGCGGGCTTCCTAGCAGAATGGGGTGGATTCATTGGGAAATCCCATTGACAGTAGCGGGACTAGAAGCTCTTGCCGCCGGCCAATGGCGTGCTGTCTCCCGCCCCAGAGAAACACACCGCTGGAAGGTCAGAGACTCTCGCTCCCTGATTGCTTATCACTTTAAGTAACATTCACGGTCAACCATTACCCACCACGCCCACCCTCCCATGCCTTCTGATTGTCAGAGTCCATCCTCAGGGCTGTCTGGTTGTGGTTTCCTGCTGCCAGTCTTTCTACCTGACAAGCAGCCGTGCTGTCAATTTGGTTGCTGGCAGGGAATAAATATGATAATGAAGCCCTGCTGTTAAATTGAGTGGGACCTCTTGTGTCCTTGAACTCACAGGGGAATTATCAGGGGCCTTGATTTAACTTTTATTTGTTAGCCATTTTGGCTGCGTTCTCTCATTACATTATATCATGAAAACCAACCGCATGATGGTGGTGCGGAAACAATCTTTGTTCTGTGAGTTGTGCTTTTTAAAAAAAGCGAAAGGTGATTTGCGGCCTATTCCCCAATTTCTGCTGAGTTAGCCAATTTCACAAGTAAGAGCACAACAGTTACCAGGGGTAGGAAATGAGAAAATCAGCCCGTTTTTCTGCATCTGTTTACGATCCAGTGACCATTGCTGGAAACTTGCTTTGTCTCGGTAACAGGGTCGTGTACAATACAAATACTCATAATGGCTGAATATCCATGCAGCTGATAGTATGTGCTGTGAGGTACATATGAGATAGATTTTGTGTAGATCTCTAATGGTTATTTTGAGGGAAAAGTGTTTGATTATCACTGAAGTGAATCTTAATTTCTCTTTTTGTAAGCTAAATAAATGAAAATTACCTTACCAAGAGCAAGAACCTGTGTCTGAAGTCATAAAGATACCTTAGAGCATGAAACAAATAAGCTTGCAGAATCATGGATATCTTTGCACGGTGGAGGTTAAACATGTGTAAAATGTGCCTTTTGTCTCCCAGGGGAAAGGATGACGAGTCTCATATTGCACCATGGCTCCATTAGCTACAAATGCCATCTAACCACAACACACAAGCCAGTGCCAAGCAAACCATTTTTAACTGGAATGCTTTTCCCCCCCAAATCCTCAGAGGACTATTGAGTACCATTTCTGTAACAAGAGGGGGTTTCAGCAGCAGATGCGCTTTAAAAATTTAAAAACAAAAAGTTGCAAAGAATTTTAATTGATTTTTGTTACGTGTTTTGTGTTCGGATGTTGAATCGCATGAGTTATTAAGCTCAATGGTCTGAGAACAGCTTTCAACAATTTATTTAACTGAAATAATACTAACGACTTGCATTCATATTGCGCCTTTGCAAAACAGCCCAAAACCCTTCACAGAAGCAGAGTCGAAAGGAAATAAATGCCGAGTCAAAGAGGAAACTATGAGGAAAGGTTGGTCAAATCTTGACCAAAGAGTTGGGTTCTAAAGAAGGCCTTAAAAAAGGCAGGTGGAGGATACAGGGAGGGAAATCCAAAATGTGGGGACCACGCTGCTGAAGACACGACCACAAATGGTGAAGGTGAGGGTGTGGGCGCTGGGGGTGATGTACAAAAAATTAGAGTCAGAGGAATGGAGAGATTGGTGGGGTTGTGATTGTAGGTTTAGAGGCGGTGAAAGAAATAGACAGATCATGAAACCTTACTTTGCCGCAGAATGTAATTCCGATCCTTCATGTTATCATGCTCTCTCAATCTTTTAAGAACAGGCTACCTACCCTCCTTTGTTTAAATGTTGAGTGATGCTGACTTGTAGGAATTGGCAGAGTGAAGTGACTGGGCAGCTAAGTTCCCATAATTTAAGTGATATGAAAACTCTTTGAGAAAAAAGATCACAAATCTGGTCATCCCATTTTAGGAAGGATGTGGAGGCTTTAGAAAAGGTGCAAAGGATTTTTACCAGAATGTTGCCTGGAATGGAGAGTAGGTCTTACGAGGAAAGGTTGAGGGTGCTAGGCCTTTTCTCATTAGAACGGAGAAGGATGAGGGGCGACTTGATAGAGGTTTATAAGATGATCAGGGGAATAGATAGAGTAGACAGTCAGAGACTTTTTCCCCGGGTGGAACAAACCATTACAAGGGGACATAAATTTAAGGTAAATGGTGGAAGATATAGGAGGGATGTCAGAGGTAGGTTCTTTACCCAGAGAGTAGTGGGGGCATGGAATGCACTGCCTGTGGAAGTAGTTGAGTCGGAAACATTAGGGACCTTCAAGCGGCTATTGGATAGGTGCAAAGATTAGGGTAGAATGATGGAGTGTAGATTAATTTGTTCTTAAGAGCAGCACGGTAGCATTGTGGATAGCACAATTGCTTCACAGCTCCAGGGTCCCAAGTTCGATTTCAGCTTGGGTCACTGTCTGTGTGGAGTCTGCACATCCTCCCCGTGTGTGCGTGGGTTTCCTCCAGGTACTCCGGTTTCCTCCCACAGTCCAAAGATGTGCAGGTTGGGTGGATTGGCCATGATAAATTGCCCTTAGTGTCCAAACTTCTATGATCTATGATTAACCTAGGACAAAAGTTCGGCACAACATCGTGGGCCGAAGGGCCTGTTCTGTGCTGTATTTCTCTAAAAAAAAATGTGAAATAAAAACAGAATGTGTTGGACTTGCACAGAAACCATTTCTAAGCTGAAGAAAAATATAGATCAACATTTCAACCAGGTCCACAATGTTACCCTGCCTTATTTTTCTTTGAGATGTTGATTACTGGCCACGTTTCCGGTATTTCTTATGATACTACCCTGACTGGACAGTAGTTTAATAATTTATGAACTGATGGTAAACTGTACTGGCATCGGCTGTGTTCTATTCAGCTGCCTCACCCTACTTGGTTTCAGATGCCCTCCCAACCCATTTATATCACTAGCATTTGTTCCTCCAGCTTAAAATAACCAATTATAAAGCAAAGAGAGTGCTAACATTATTAATAATTATTTGTAACTGTTTAAGGTTTACAATATATACTGAAAAATAAGTCCCACATCCTGGAACCTTGCATTCCAACATATTTTCAGTTTTTAACAAAAATGCACAGACAGAGCAAATCATTTGTTATTCAGTATCTAAGTCACAGTTAGAATACTGCACATAAAGAATGTTGACTACGAAATCTGTTCTTTGGTGCCTGATTATCAAGAAAGTGGATGGGATACAAAAGCTGTAGTGGGAAATTGGCATTGAGAGAGTTAATGTTTCTCTTTGCAATTCATCTCGTCAGCTTTGAAAAAAGCAGCCAGTGCTGTGTGCAGCATTCACAAGGGAGACAATATAGTCAGCAATAATGAATGAAAAGGTGCCCTGCTGTGGTAGATTTCAGCACGCAATGGCTATTTCAGTACAGAGAGATTTGAGTTCAACGATTTTATTGGATGTTTCTACCATTTCAACATTTTACATCCCAGATTTTTAACCAAGTTATTTTTCTTCCCCTACCTTCCCTCAGAAAGACTTCACTAAGTTGTCTGTTGTCACGATCGTGTAGTGCTGGTGTAAACCCATTTCTGAGGATAAATTCCCAAGAGGTTCAGCTTGTGCAGGTAAATAAGCTGCTTCTGAAACCCAATCACTCAAAGTAGTTCAGCTCATTATCAGTATTTTCCTGCAGTTTCAGTCTTTTTGTTTAAATGCTTTCATTTTAAATGATGCAAAACAGATTCTATTTTTTTTAAATAGCAGGTTATTCAGATATATTAAAAATACTGGGTGTGATTTTTCAGGCCCAATCGGCGCAGGCGCAAATCTCATTATGGTCGCTAAATCTCATGAGAAGGCCATAACGGGATTCACATTCGGGAGATCTCAGATTGAGGTCTTCCCCGCTGGTGCCAGGATCAGGTTCACGCCCTTGATTTCCATTATTTAAAATAAATTTTAATATAATTAAACGACTTTATGCCATACCTTCCAGCCCGGTGTGATGCTCCCCTCCACCCACCCCCCGCCGGTTTGATGCTCCCCCCACCCACCCCCCGGCGGTGTGACATCATGCCGGCGCAATTTACTACTAGTTTGCGAAATCAAAAGCCAACCTGACCCTCATGCCACCTATCTTGTCCCCCTCTATGAGACCATCACCTACCAGATGATCACACAGGACCTGCCAACCTAGCACATCTCATTCCCCCTTCTGCCTATGACGGTTCCTCCCCCATCAAAGTACCCTGTGTTTTCCACCCCCTCCCCGGGAACTTGACAGTTGACCTTGTCCTGTAAGACGCTCCCCTTTCGCTGGCCACCCTTACTCCACTTTTCCCCAGACACTCTCCCACACTTCCCTGGTAAGCCTATAAAGGACATGCTCATGAAACGTATCACTTCAATCGTTCATAGATTCAGTCTGTAGTGAACCCTTCCATAGTAATGGTTCTCAGTCAGATTCGGAGAAATAGGGCCTATCATGACTTAGCATAGGGCCAGGAAGAGCAGGAACCTGAGCAGCAAGAGGCAGTGGGGCCTCCATAAGGTCAAGAATCTGGTGAACATAGACCAGTGCAATGGCAAGCATTGGCTTGACCATTGCTGGTACTCTTATCTAGAGATGGTTGAAAGGCAACGCTGGACGAGCCCTCCCTTGTCCCAGGGTGTGGTTGCTCACACCTGCAATGAGAGAATGTCTCTCCAGATGCAATTTAAATACAACGCCAGGATCTTTGATCCCATGAGGTAAAGCCAGGGAGGATGACTTTCTCCCCACAATGCCACAAATTGTGCTGAGCTTGTCATGAATCCATAATTAATGAGCTGACCAAGTGAAGATCACGCACGTTCACCTGTTCCACTGCCCAGTGGGAATTGCACCAATTATCCTGCCTGCCACCAGACTTCGAGCGTGATCTAACAAAAAAAGCAAAGTTCCCAGGAACGACACCAGCATCTGACGGCACTCTGTTTTTCCTTCAGGCCTCAATGGGAAATGCCCAGCCGAGGTTGCACTCTGTTACATTTCCTGCGCTGAGGAGCTCCACTCACCCCCGGACACCTCCCCCTAACTCACCTGTTCGGGGGTCCTCAAGCCCTCCACAAGGGCAGGGTATCCCCAGGCCCAAACCCCGGAGTGGACAAAATGCCAGCATGGCATTGTCAGCCTGGCATCCTGGCAGTACCCCTATCAGCCTGGCAAAACCAAGGTGATACCAGTAATGGCAGGGTGTTACCCTGCCCAAAGCCAACCACCCCGGGGCCTGGGAGACTGCCCTCCCATCTGGTCCACATTCATGAAGACCGATGCTAAATGATGCTTGCCTGGGGTCTCCAAGATGAAGGGATTTGATCCCAAAGCTTTGAGTAGATCCGGCGAGTGTATCTTAACAGTGAGACTAGCTGCTCAGTTTAGTATGCAAATTTTCCAAACACG
Source organism: Scyliorhinus canicula (assembly GCF_902713615.1). NCBI lineage: Eukaryota > Metazoa > Chordata > Chondrichthyes > Carcharhiniformes > Scyliorhinidae > Scyliorhinus > Scyliorhinus canicula. The sequence continues at coordinate 39,934,703 of NC_052153.1, forward strand.
GATCCCACCCACTGTGGGCGTGATCCAGATCGTGGCGACTGATGAGATCCCATTAGATCTCACAAGGCGCAATGAGTCGGATAAATCTTGCAAGAGGCCTCTCATTAGATCACACCCTTAGTCTCCACACTGGGACACTCTGGTTTTCGGTCGACATAGAGGCCAAACACTTTAATGGTCATAAATATACAACCATCTTGAGTCAGCTCTGCCATTTAATTCGATTAATCAGGCACATCACTTGATACCCATGCCTAACAAAAATATCGGCATCTTAAAAGCTCCAATTGTCCCAGCATATAGAGCATTCTGAGACACAGAATTCCAGATATGTTTTATATGATAAAATGCTTCCTGATTCCCCCTCATTCTTAATTTAAGGTTGTGCTCATTTTTCTCTATTGCCCTATCAAAATAAATTGCTTTTCTATATCTCGTATTGAATTCACTGATCATTCTGAACACCTCAATGACATTAACCCTGTACCTTTGGGCGGCATGATGGCATAGTGGTTAGCACTGCTGCTGAACAGTGGTTAGCACTGCTGCTGAACAGTGGTTAGCACTGTTGCTGCACAGTGATTAGCACTGTTGCTTCACAGTGCCATGGTCCGAGGTTCGATTCCCGGCTTATGTCACTGTCTGTACGGAGTCTGCACGTTGTCCCCGTGTCTGCGTGGGTTTCCTCCAGGTGGTCAGGTTTCCTCCCACAAGTCCCAAAAGATGTGCTGCGAGGTGAATTGGAAATTCTGAATTCTCCCTCTGTGTACCCAAACAGGCGCCGGAATGTGGCGACTAGGGGATTCTCACAATAATGTCATTGTGGTGTTAATGTAAGCTTACTTGTGACAATAAAGATGATTATTATTGTAATTACCTTCTAAACTCGAAGGCATCCATAAGTCAAGTTTAGGCAACCTATCTTATATTTTGACCCTTCAAGTATCATCCTGGTAAATCTGCCCCGCGCCTCACTCCAAGGTCAATAGATCCTTCCTGAAGTGCGATGCCCAAAATTGAACACAGTATTCCAAATCAGCTTTGACCAAGGCTCTATACAACTGTCCTTTGTCTTCCTGCCCTCTTAAGTCAAAGACTAGCCTTCCATCAGCCTTTTTGAGCTGAGTTACAGGTCAGCCATCTGAATAGCCTACTCCTGTTCATTTGTTACTCAGATCAGGGCCTGGATTTTGATAAAAGCCCCTGTGAGCACTTTTATGTACCATTATTTATTCCAGTCACTGATGTCAATAATTTGGCTGTGACCGAATGTGATACTTTCCCTTTGATCACAGATGAAGAATAACCATAAGGCTCTCAGAAGCCTCTTTAATGATTATTATTGAATGTCCTGTAATTGGGTTTAATTAAAAACATTGTTGAAGAATGATTGCAAAATTGTGACAGAAAATCATGGCTTCCGCTTGCAGAAGATGCCAGCCCAGGTGTTCCGTTTTGCATGCTTATTTTCATTTCTTCGGCGTAACATTTCATCCCTCAGTCTCATCATTCTCTAATGATTGCCTGACAATCAGATTCTCGCCGCATTTTTGTGGTCGACAATTTACCAGATTGTCTTGTGATTAGTAGTTGCCCTATTTCCTGATTAGCCACTTTAACATAAATTACTCTCAATATTTTTGAACAAGAATGGCTGATGTCCATGACTTAGATTTCACATTTGTTGGTTTATCAATGGAATACTCAAGAGGTGCTTAACATTTTAACAGTTCCATTTTAAATCTTCCCTTGCAGTAGTGCCATCTCAACAGCAAGATTCGGCACACAAATTGTGTTACACATTCCTTTTCATTCAAAATGCACTGATTGACAAAGCTTTCAGTATATTTCATTTTTTGGTAATGGGGGAGGAGGGGATGTTTATATCGTCAGGGTAAGGCTCTTCCTTAATCCACCAGGAAAAAATACTTGAAAAAAATTATCACAGATTTAACTCATGGAAGTTCTCTTTCCTTTCCTCGCACTGAGGGAACATCATTGCATGTAAATCTTTATTAAAACAGGGCACAATCCACTTGAAGCCATTTTGAAGTTATTTGATGTTCTTGAACTAGAAGGGCTTCCTACAGAATACAGTATTCCCCAGCTAAGGCAGCATGACTTGCACACTTCATTGCAGTTACAGAAGGTGCATGAGAGCAACTTGGATTGATTTGTCAATGTTTTCTTTCTCTCCTTCACCTCCAAACTTTCTAAAACTGTTTTTCTCTTTCAACACACTGAGTAAATGACAGCACATTCTGTTCTCAATCAAAACTGCTTCAAAATGATAAAGAGAAAATTACAACATTGCCCTGTTAAATAGCTTCCTTTCTCCAAAAATTGCAACCCAGCACTGGTGGGTATTCTTTCTAGCTGCCATTAAAACATTAAACCAGGCTGTCTATTTAGGTCACTACCTATATTTGGCTTAAATTGTTATCAAAAAATGCAATTGAACCCTCTAGCAGTCTCATTAGTCATTACAAACAGACGCTAGATGATAGCTTCCTAATTTTAAACAAAAGCAGTTATATTATAGTTTGTAATTAACAAGTTCAATAACAGAGTACATCTTCTGAGCTTCTTTTACAAGCATTGATATGTTGCAATATTATTCTCCCACCTTCACCTCTGAGACTGGGTTCGAGTCAACCCTAGAAACAAAATGGTGCCTACCCCATTTCTCTCTTTCTCTCTCATTTTCTTTTCAAGGGTTGCAGTGAAAATCGCTCAAGCAGTCCACTCCAGTTTCTGATAAAACTGTGTCTATAAGCACACAATTCTACACTGCATTTAACTAGTTATTTGTTCCTCAACAACCTTCTACATGAAGAGGACTCACTGATGAGAATACTTTACCAATGCTCTGGAAGACGCTCCTTTGAAGTTGCAGCTCTGCACTGTGTTGCAGCAATAGTGAGGGGGAAATGTTTCTAAAATATTCCGCTCCTGACACTGGAATTTGTAATGCTGTCACTGGTTGAAACGTGGAAAACCATTCCATTCTCCCAAACTGTCATCTCTTACCCTGATGTCCACCCTCGCCGCCCTTTCCCAGAGGAACAAGAAGATGCCAGCCCATTTCTACATTATTGAAATCAATGATTATGTTTCTGTGGGCTGGTGACCCAGGATGTGAGTTTTTTATTTAATACTGGTTTATGGTTTCAATCATCCTGAGAACATTCCGCCTCATGACAACGCAAACGGCATCCTGCAATGTAGAAGATGCTCCCCTCTGACTAACCTGTGCAACCTAAGGATATTTTGGAAATATTTTAAACAATAGGAAACACAGTTTAAAAAAAATAAAATATCAACAGAGGCCCGATTAGATTTCAACTTTTCTTTTGCAGCTGGATCAGAAAACTTTCTTGTTTGGTGAAATATATTTACAAATGCTTGAATGACCTGTGACAGGCCGTGACAAACATTTTCAAACAAAGGTCAGCAATGGTGCTGACAGGTCATGCATCACATTTTCATCTGAAATGAACACAGAGGATGTTCCCATGATCCTGCGAAAATGTCCCTTTGGCAAACCACGGCAAAAAAAAGGGGAAGAATGCAAGGTCAACCTCAGGTCATGGTCATTCAGCAAATCTTTCTACAGCAAGCTGCTGCCCATTCCATTAAATATGAAAATCCACTCATTGTCTAAATACTGATTGTTTCCTGTCAAGTGGGTTTGCTCGCAGTGTAGCCACGGCAACTGTAATGAGATAGCGCAGGGTGTAGAACATCATTAGCAGACCTTGGGCTCTGCAAACAGGGAGCATTCCATCAAAACCGAGATTGCTGTAGGTTCTTCCAAAACAACAAAACAAAGAGTATGACCAGATATTCTCCCTTACACATCCATGTATTCTCTCCACAAAGAATTCCTACTTCCCTAAAAAAAAAATGTGGACTGATTTTAAACAGCTGGTTAATTGTGGACATCTTTTATCTGTTATTATCTTCTCCCAACATGCCTTTCTGAATTTTATTTTCTTGAGGCTTAAGTAGGGTGGGTGGGAGAGGGGGGTTTGGGGGGTGGGGGTTGGAGCAGGGGTAAGGAAGGGGACCGCCCATTTTTACATTTTCTGGATTGCAGGTTTTTTTCCCCTTGTTTCTTGGTTTGCCAAGCCATATGTGACAACAAAGTGGGAATGGAATGACCTAAAACAGAGAGTTCCTGCTCAGAAGGAAGCATGACCATCACCATGCGCACCGACAGCCAGGTGTATAATGTTTCTGAATATAAGGTCACTCTGTCACTATCAATTTTGCCAAATCCAGCCGCGGGACAGCAGCATGACATTGTTGGAGCCAGCTACATTCTGCACCGCAACTGCTGCTGTAGCACAAATTCACATTATTACGACAATGGATTCCTGGAATGATTTAATTCTGCCCAGAAAAAGCAACTCAATCTGAAAAAGCAGAGGTAAGAAAATGTGATATTTCTAAAAAAAAAAATGATTTGTGACCATCATAATGAACAGAACATTTGGAAGTAGAAAAGTTTCAAAACAGAAGAAGATAGAAAAATATTTAAGAAATGTGTTTATAGCAGCCTGTTTCCAATAATCAGTTATAGTCAAAGTTACATGCGTTATGAAAAGATAGTGTAAAAACAGACAGGTTAAGTTCAGTATTTGAAATGTGCTTTTTAATAAACTGGAAAAACAATCTGATGTTACATCATCATTCTTAAAATGGCGGAGTACAAAAAAATAACTTAATTTCCATTACATTTTTGAGTTCATCAACATTTCTCAAACGATTTTCCAAATGAGACTGATAGGTCAACAGATTCCCAGGTTTCTGAGGTGTCTTTCTTTTTGGAATTTCTTGACAATGATTCCTGATAGGGGTTGTTGGTAATTGCAAGATGGAACATACATTTAATCAATTCATTACTTGTCAACATATTATATAACGAGTTTTAAAAAATCAATGTTTACCGTACATAAAAAATCTGTGAATACAAATCTGATCACCATCAAAGCTTTGAAATATTTAATGAGTAACACAAGCTATAGTCATGCATTGCACACATCGGCTGTAGTGTATTTTTTTTACTGGCCAACTTGAATTAATTTCAAGCCTCATCTGGATAGGTTCTGTGCAAAACCTTCTATTTATCATTCAATATCCTTTTAACAATTTGGAGAAGCATTTTTAAAGCTGTGATGATGGAAGAAACATTCTGATTCAATGTGTATTTTCCCCTTTCAGAGGGGTAGACCTTTTAGTATCTGACGTCAGTCCTGCTCTCTAGCATAAGTATACCAGTTTTTCAGGGCCTGCCAATTTTTCCTCACTCCGAATATTTTAGATCCAGGTATGTGACCAAGTAGACACTGGATGAATGACATTCTCCTACACCATGTAAGAATATCAAAGTGTTTACATTGGGAGGCATATTAACAACATAAGACATAAAGGTTAGAGCAGTTTCAATATTTGAAATGGGTTAGCACCTCTGTTAGCACAACAGAGAGGAATATGTCATCTCCACATGTTAAACATGCAGGCATAAATAGCATAAATAGTTTTCTTCTGCTTTGTCGATATAACAGCTAAAAGAGTACCTTGCAAAACATTATTATTTGACCAGTGTTTACTCCACTCTCATTCATCTCATTTGCTTCAATAGTGAACTCCTGACAATTCACCCCCTCCTCACCTCTCCATCACCACCTCCCTCAACCCCATAGCTCATAACTCATTGAGTATTTCAACTGCTGTCATGCCAAAATCACCACATCAAACATGGGACCTTTTAGTTTGGGGTTTACATTGAGTGGCACTTTTGCCCATGAGATTGAGAGGTGATCTTTTTGCCATAATATTGCTGCTCTTGACCTTCTCACTGGGCGACACAGTGGCTTGCACTTTTGGTTCACAGCTCCAGGGCCCTAGGTTCGATTCCGGCTTGGGTCACTGTCTGTGCGGAGTCTGCACATTCTCCCCGTGTCTGTGTGGGTTTCCACCGGGTGCTCCGGTTTCCTTCCACAAAGACGTGCTGTTAGGTTAATTGGACATTCTGAATTCTCCCTCAGTTTACCCGGACAGGCGCTGGAGTGTAGCGACTTGGGACTTTTCACAGTAACTTAATTGCAGTGTTAATGTAAGCCTACTTGTGACAATAATAAAGATTATTATTATTATTAGATGTTAAGGGAAGGGAGGTGGGGGTTGAAGTAAATTTTGAGCTGCTGCATTCTGTTGATTGTATAGTGCCTAATGCACTAATGTTGAGCAGGCAGTTCAATGGAAGGAGTGGTTTTTAAATCAGCTGTTGTATCATGAATAATTTTGAACTACTTGTCCGCCATTGCAGCTGCACCCATCCTGTGGTGCATATTACATTACACTACTGATTATGGGGAGACTTTGAGATCTTAGTCATCTTTGAAAAATTGTCATCCGACTCGAAACGTTAGCTCCCTTCGCTCTCCGCAGATGCTGTCAGACCTGCTGAGATTGTCCGATACTTTATGTTTTTGTTTCAGATTCCAGCATCCGCAGTAATTTGCTTTTACCTTCTTCCTTTTATAAGGTATGACTTTAGCCATTGGACCTTTTTCTTTTGCTTCCTGCTGGCCTTAGTTTTGCCACGGCTCCTAAATGCCTGACCGAGTTAAATGCAGCATTCTTGCTGCAGACAGCTAATCTCATCTCTCCTTCAGCATTCAGCTTTTCCATCCATTTCTGTGATACGGCTTGTGATAAGATCTAAAGCTGAGTATTCCAGTGGATCTGAGATTACTTAGCATCTTTTTAGGCAAGTTAGTATTTTTCTGATACTGTAATTGACAATTCCCCTCATCACTTTGCTGATGATTGGAAGGATACTGATAGGGCAGTAATTTAGACTGCATTTCATTGAAAGTGCATTTATGTGCTGTTTTAAAAAGAACATGTGACTCACTGTCATTCTACTACACAACCTGGCCAAGATAACAGTTAGCTCCAGTGCAACAGTCTTCAGCGGGATTTTGTTCGGGATTATGGGTTTACTATGTCTAGTGAATTTGGCCTATTTGGAATAACGTTTTCAAGTTAACCAAATTGGTTGGACACAGACTCATAGAATCCCTACAGTGCAGAAAGAGGCCATTTGGCCCATTGAGTCTGCACTGATGCTCTGAAAGAGCACTCTATCTAGGCTCACTTCCCTGCAATCCCATTAACTCACCTAACCTTTGCACACTAAGGGACAATTGAGCATGGTCAATCCATCTAACCTGCACATCTTTGGACTGTGGGAGGAAACCGGAGAACCCGGAGGAATCCCATGCAGACACGGGGAGAATGTGCAAACTCCACACAGAGAGCCATACAATGCCGGAATTGAACCCGGGTGCCTGGCACTGTGAGGCAGCAGAGCTAACCATTTTGCCACCGTGCCATACCTGATGACAGAGCAGAAACATGAGTAGAATCATGTACTCGGCACCTTTGGCTGAAGATGTTTGGCAACCTTGGCTTTGGTTCTCCTCAGCTGGGCTACTCTTCCTAGTAATGGCTAATTGCCCACGACCATTTTGAGGTGGATGTGCTCGGGTCACAGATGCTCACACTGATCTTTGGGTTGCAGGGTGCTTATCCCTGACTGTAGCCTTCTGTATAGATCTTAGTGTGGTAGCTCCTCCTGTCAGGCTCTTCTATACCTTCCATTGAACCAGGATTAGTCCTATGAATTTATGGCGATGAAAGAGTGAGAAAAGGGCTAGATGATGAAGTTAGAGATTGCGCTGATATATGGTCACCAGACCATGTTCAGGTGTGACATACTCTAGTTTGAATTGGGAGTTTATTAGAAGGCCACTCACTCATTTGTCCAGTTTGAAGCAAAATTAGTTCAATATGAACTAATTTTGACCATTAGAGGTCCCTTTAATTTCCCCATTTCTTCCAAATATTGCCACACACAATGACTATTTTCAAAACTTTGCATGACAGATTATTACAAAGATTTATCAAACATTGTGTAAGGAAGCTCTTCCCAATGTCTGTTTCAAATTGGCTTGTCAGCCCTATAGCCTATCCTGCACTGCAGTAATATTCTGGGTTTACTTTATATCATTCAATGTTTTGTATACCGCAACAAGGTCCTCTTCAACTCTCTCCATAATGTGGAACCCAAGCTTCACAGATTTCTCCTTGTAGCCACCTTTTATTCTGAAACGCAATTTCCTGTTTCTGTGTCTTCCTCAATGTATGTGTCCGTTCTATTTATGATACGGTAACTAGAATTGAACTCCAGGCGCGATCTGATCAATGCTTTATAAAGCTTTCATTCTTTGCATCATTTGTGTAAATGTAGACTTGTATTTTTCAAATCGAGTGAAATATCCCAGCCCACTATATATACGTTTTTAAATTATTTTGCCACATTCTCTAGACATTGAAAGGTAATGAGAAATTCCAACATTTAGAATTGGAGGACTAAAATATAAAGGTGAGGAAGCTCTACTATAGCTAAAAAAAGCTTTAGTTAGACTAAACCTGGAGGACAGTGTACCATTCAGGGCACCAATATATTAGCCTTGGAAGGGGTGCAATGAAGATTCATCAGACTGTAACCAGGGTTGCAAAGGGTTATATCACGAAGAGCTCCCTGGAATATGAATAAGGTAATTTGATTTAAATGTTTAGGATTTTGAAAGAAAATAATAAAAGAGAAAAACGTTTTCTGCTGGTGAGGGAGTCTGGGATGATGGGACTAAAAAACAGAACCAGGTCATTCAGGAAAAATGTTAGGAAACACTTCTATGTGAAAGTAGACATATGGGACTCTCTCCCACAAAAGGTATGTGCTTGCTCAATTAATAGTTTTAAATCTCAGAGTGATGGGATTTTTGCAAGTTAAGGGGCTAAAAGAATATGCAGTAGAGGTAGGTAAAAAGTGTTAAGGTACAGATCAGCACTGATCTCATTAAATGGCATAACAGGCTGGAGAGGCGGAATGGCCTGCTCCTGTTTCTATGTTGATGCAGCTAAACAGCAGAATTAGTTCCTGTTGGCAAAATGTTGGCAGAATTAGTTCCTGTTGGCTCTGCTGTCTCACGGCGCCAGGAACCCGGGTCCAATTCCGGCCTTGTATGACTCTCTGTGTGTAGTTTGCACATTCTCCCCGTGTCTGCATGGGATTCCTCCGGGTTCTCCGGTTTCCTCCCACAGTCCAAAGATGTGCAGGTTAGGTGGATTGACCATGCTCAATCCACCTAATGAGGCATTACTTATATTTTCGGCCACCAATTGGATATATTTTGTCTCGGAGTTAAAATTTAAATGCTTACACACCCGGAGTGGGAGTATCCGAATCAACTCTGGGTAGATTTTACAATGTTCAAATGTTGCACAGCAAATAATTCATAATTACACTAAAGTTGCATTTTAAATTGTCCTGGCTGTCCGACGACTCTGTTCCATTTAGTGTCTATGGAAGACCCCACTTTTTTGACCTACATAGAATAATTTTCACTTTCATTATCACATTTGATTCATCATTTACCTGTCTGATTTCACGATGGGACTCAAATCCTTCTAAAATTCACTACGTTATCCGTCTCCACCGCTTTCCTTGTTTAAATGTCACCACATTTCATTGACAGGTTTGCAGCTGGTTTTGGCATTCACCTTATTGAAATCGCCCATGGATTGCTGGAATTTTAACTGAATCCTTAAATTTGCAATTTTGTCACAAACCTTCTAAGAGTCCAATGGGAGGTTCACTTCCTTTGTAGTGTCCTCGAAGAATAAACAACGCGGACTTTAACAGCTCTAGGACGGTTCCACAGGTGTGTGTTCAGACAAAAGAAATTGACACTTGCAAAGAACGACACATTGAGAGGAGTGAACGGGTAGATTTTAAAGGTTGTCACAAAGGAATTAAGGACATTTGTAAGGAAGGATATGCTTTTGCTGCCTACAATCAATTAATGGCAGCAGATAACTAAAATCGAAATTACAGACTTCACATAAACAAAGGCATTGAAAGAACCGCGAAGCTTTAAAATCAGCAAGTGAGAGTCATGAGTAACAAAATTCACAAGCTGAACTGAAAGTGTACTGGAAACAATGGACGATCTCAGCATATTCGTGACTATGAGCTGTTTAGCCAAACAAGAACACAAATTGTTCTAAGTGATTCTGACATGTTGATATGATTAGAAGTACATCCATCTCAAGAAGGCTTGATTGTCATTAAGCATATTTGATTGCTTGGTACTCAATTTACCGACGCTTGATATCACACCCTGTCCCCCCCCCCCCCCCCCCCCAAAAGTAAATCCATTCTGTAAATAGTTTTTCAATGAATTGTTCATAATGAACACAGAATAATATTGAAGACGTTAGTCATGAAAAAAGATACGAGTCGTAAAATGCTAAAATCTTGCTGTGTCTGAATACATATTTTCACAACAGTTATATTGCATTGCTGTGGAAGTGAATGATTTTATTCCAGGATAATGAAACAGCACGATCTGAGAGTACTGTTGTTTATATCTCCCGGCGTTTATTTTTTTAACGAAAGATACTGGATGAAGCCAGATGGTGGAGGGAGTGACCTTCCCGTTTCAATGGGTGAGACTCCATTCCACCCCAGGCTGGGACCTAGTGAGTAAGTTCACAAACTGGGCTGTAAACAGGATAACCCCTAGTGCAATGTCTGCCAGTTGTGAACTTCAATTTGGGTCAATACAATGGGATTTCAGACTAATCGATTCCTTTCTCCCTCTCAACGTCTGTTCTGTTGTGTAAACAGTGCATCACAGGAACACCTTTTCTAGTGCACAGTTTGAAACATTTACATCGGTAACGGAAAATGAACAGTCCTTTAAACATATCTGCTTTCTGGGGGGGGGGGGGGGCGTGTCCATCTGCGCCTCTTGAAAATATTAATATCATTATTTTAAAAAAAACATTTGTCAGAAAGCTGTCTGGAATCAGGGATAAACTTTGTACTTGTGCTGGCAATACTATCAAATGAAGTAACCTTTGGAAAATGATGGTCACGAAACTCATTTGCCAAACAGTCCATCATCATTTGCGAATTCCACTGTAAATCCCTATTCAATTCAAAACAAACAGCCTTCCAATATTCGGCAGCATATCCAATATTCAATTTAAAATGCATATTCCTGTCACAAGCTCCAGAGTGTTTCACTTTTTTTGTTTTATTAATTATGTTTCATTAATGAACAAATCCAGAAATCCCGCCAAAATATTTGTTTAATTGACCTGGGCGTTATCCTCCGTTTGATCGACAGTCTCGTGTTAATAAACACTCGGTTAATAAACCTTTGTGCTCATTTGAAAATCAAAAGTGAGGGGAAACCTTGGGTTTTGGGGAATGGTATCAGTGGAGGATAAATGTGTTTACTGTTTAGGTTGTAAGAAACTTGAGTTTGTTTTAAAGTTACTACAATGAAAACACAATCAAACGCGCGATTTGCAACAACAAATTGCAAATTTTACTAGAACTGCGGGAGTGGGGTTCTTTTTCATTATGACTTCATTTTGTAATCAATTTGTATAAAGTGGATTGGGATATTTAAACCGAATATGCACATGACACGATTTAGAGGTATCACACATCCAATATCAGGCATAACGCAAATTAGTGTTATAAACACTATTATTGCAGTATAATAAATAGCATTGTTATGTGGCGTGTAATTTATATCGAGCGCAAAAAGGCAGCTTATGTATATATTAATATAGTCCAATCAGAAAATGAGTAAAGCAGAAATTAGGTCCAAAATATCAAAATACAACCGCTGCAACCGATGTAGTCCATCTGCTAACCCGAAGGTTTTTTGTTTATCGCGTTTCTGCTGATTTATTTTGGATCTGAACATTTGAAGCTTACAAAAGGCGTGAAATATAAATCAGTCTGGGGTTAAGGAAAGATAAATTAATCTAGGTGAAAGATTTATTTTGTATGGTACTTCTGGTTCGCTCCCAAAATACATTGGTGAAGCAAATAAAGTGAAGTCCAAGGCTGGTAGAACAATAAAAGGTTGTTTTAACGAAACGAATGGTTACCATGAATCTCCCTTTGTTGTCAAGCTAAGGTGTTGTTATATTGCAAAAAAAATGCCACGCCTGCTAAAAATCTGAAAAAGATACAGGGGATGGTGGAGATACTCGACAGGTCAGGCAGCATCGATGGAGAAAGCAGCTGAGCTAACGTTTCAGGTCAATGATCTTTTATCAGAACTGAAAGATTTGGAAGATAAATAGCTTTTAAGCAGGAAGAGGGCCGAAGAAAAGGGAATGGATGAGCAGAGAGAGAGAAAAAAACAACATTGATGGGATGGAGGGCAGCAATGATTAGATGGCACAAGTAATGATAAATTATTACAATGAGTTTGATTAAAAAGTATTTCGTCCAATGCTTTCTCGTACCCTTAACAACATCTAACACACTGAGGTAATGTGTTCATTTAGATGTTGCATAGTCCATGAAAATAGATATAGACGAGAACTGCGAGAGAAATTCAACATTCAAAAAGAGGTTAACAAAGGCGAACTGAATCCCACACTTCGCATTCGCGTCGAGTGTTTTGCCTGCCACGAACTATTTAGCAGATCCGCGAAACAGCTTTGTTAGGTGTTTGTCCGTCGGAGACAGCTTGTTGTTGTGGCCCATTCAAGGGAAGAGCGGCATTCAGGCCATACCATGCATGCAGGGCAATGTTCCCCAGTTCGACACAATGTTCCAGCTCATCTGCATAATCCCCGGGTCTAGGCAGCGAGGAGAGTGGATACCATGCATGTCAGTCCTGACAGCTTCATTACACTGGAAAGCTTCAGACGCTGCTGACTGCTGATTCTGCCATTGAGCCTCGGAGATCTGCAAATGCACTTGTATTTTTATTGCAATTCATTGAAAAAAACACACAGGAGGTTTAAAAGTTATGTTATTTGTTAAACTCAGAGAGATGTGTTAAAAAGTCCAAGATGTTTTTGTCCTGAACCCCTGCTTGCATCTTTGTGGGGTGGAATCCACGGAATTATTCCATTTGCGGATTCCAGAAATGCCAGAAACCCAGGTCAGGAATGATGGGAGGAGGAAGGGGGAGTTGTCAAATTGTTATTGAGATCAACTATTTTTATTCAGAAATGAGCATTTCTATGTGCAAACAGACAAGGCAGTAATACTCTCCAAATGTTCTTGAACGTACTGAAACCGCTAATGCAAGGTATTAACCAGGAGGAGTCTAGACTAATCACTCAAGTGACCCGTTTCAGACAGTCAGTTTTGGAGGTTCTATTTAAATCTTTGCCCCTCTCAGTGAATGTAAGTTAAATCACCAATCGTGTATTCTGTTGTCGCTTTTATTCAAAATACTTTAATCTACAGTGAAAACATCTAAAAACCTTAAAAGCTTTTTAAACACCCATTTTTGTAACATTGTTTTTATTGGTAGCACCGCGCTACAATAGATGAGGAGCCTGAATCATGAACTGATAACAATGTCAGTGCAAGTGTAGTTAAAACGCGGTTACCGGCTCATAAAAGTAGTCAATCATTTGTCATCTCTACAAGTGGCTGGATGTAACGTTTAAAACAATTGTCCCTTTATCCACAAACATCGCATACATCCATGTCCATCTGTGCATCCACAAATGCAATGACCACACCAGCACTGTACAAGGAAATCATGTTAAAGTTCTTTTGAGTTTAGAGGTCTGAAAGGGCTATAAGAAATAGAACTGAATCTAAAATCTGGATCAGCTCCAGATTGTAGCGTGATAACAACACTGGTAGAGTCCCGGGCTAACCAAGACTTGGATCTGAGTGGGTAGGATGTCTACCACCCACCCCGCTTTAGCCCCAGCATATGCAGAACAGTAACAATCTCTTGAATAGTAAGCTGGCTCAGAGGAGAAGATTGGTGACCCAACGCCCACACCTCCACATGTGCCCAGCATGGTACCTCCTAGTCAGGCTAATGAACTGGCCACATTCCAAAATCAATGAAAACCATGAAATGGATGAAAAGGCATTGGAAGAAATGAGTAACCTCATGTGTCATTAGCTGCAGAAGAGGAGCAGATTCCTCGTGTTGGCAGAATGAAGTGAGAGTGGAAGAGGATCACAAAGCAATAGGTGGTGCTATGGAACATAATAGCTCACTGAGTCACACCATTCTATTTAACTGTGAAAATAATGAGGGGAAATCAGTTTATTATAATCTTTGATTGTCACCGCTCATATTTTGCATTTGTTGAGGGCATATCATGAAACGTCTATCTTCCAGCAAAACAAAGGATTCATTCGATGCGCTGGGAGATGACTGTCTTTTTCTGCCAGTATTTGCAGGGGAGTTATAGAAGTGGTCCAGCTGTTTGAGTTCCTATTGTAGGGGAGTTCTAGATTTAGAAAGTAATTATTGTATCATGCTATGGGGCGGCACGGTGGCACAGTGGTTAGCACTGTTGCCTCACAGCGCTAGGGACCCAGGTTCAATTCCTGTCTTGGGTGACTATGTGGCGTTTGCACTTTCTCTCCGTGTCTGCATGGGTTCCTCCAGGTGCTCCAGTTTCCTCCCACATTCGAAAGACATGCAATTTAGGTGGATTGGCCAATCTAAATTGCCCCTTAGTGTCCAGGGATGTATAGGTTAGGTAGGGTTATGGGGATAAGATGGGGGGGGGGGGGAGTGGGCTTAGGTAGGGTGCCCTTTCAGAATGTTGGTGCAGACTTGATGGGCTGAATGGCTTCCTTCTGCACTGTAGGGATTCTATGGTTTCAAATGGGGTCAGGGGTTTCTTTGGACTGAGGACAGAATAATCCAATAATTTCCAGGCAATGCTATGAGATATGAAGTTATCATGTGCATCTTCATATCGTTGCCAATGGTGTAGTTTGTCCTATTGCATAAAAGCTTTGTTTATTTGCAGTGGCCTGACCAACTGTATCTAAGAAGATATCTCATATTCTTGGAGCTAGTTTCAAGGTTTTAATTTCAGATATCACACCACCATCTGAAAACTCCTCCCACCCACCCGATCAACATTCAGAAATGTCTAGCATCAGAACTAGCAGGTCACGAGTTCAGGTCCCAGGACTGTCTCCCAGCTGCATCGATGCTGAATAAATCATGAATGTCCATGGAAACTTCATGAATTTTCATGGGTGATTGTACCTGAACTTGCATAACAGTGTGCCAAGTAGTTCATGGTTTCTCATATATATCCCTGACCACTAAATAGCTCCTTTCCAGTTTGTGGAAAATCATAATCAAAACTGACGTGCACAGTTCATCAAATTCCGTGAAGATAGAGTCTCATTCAAACTAAATTTGTGAGTGGAGCAGTGCATGTATATCCATAAACGACTGTGATTTTCAGAGTAATTCTGCACAATATCAGGACTGCTTTCATGTCTCAAGATCTCATTTGAGAACAGGTAAAAATGTGCGGCTACTCTCATTTGAAATGAATTCTCAAACAAAAGACGTTCACAAAATGCAGTGCAAATACTCTGAAGTACGCTTGGAAGGAAGAAAATAACAGAACACACAATCCTGATAATTCCTTCATAGTTGGTGCGATGGAGTAAATATTTGCCGCGAACAATTCAAGAGGCACCAAACATGCTAACTTTTAGATGGGAAGCATTTTTTCAGCAGCATTTCTGATAGCCATCATTTTGAAATCAGTTATTCACGATCCTGCCTGCAATGATGCCAGAAAAATGAACAAGGAGAACAGCAGAAGGAAGATTTTCTTGTGAGCATTATGAATGAAACATGATTTCTTATTCTGTGCTAACCCTGAAGAGGACTTTGTATTGTCACTGCCACCAAGCAGTAAAAATAGTAAAGTGGAAGTCTTCAACCGCATTTGTCCTGTTGGCAATTCCCACGCATTTCAGTTATAGCACTCAACAAATAATTGCTTGTGCAGTACCAGCAATGCGGCTGAGCAGACCAACAGGACCAATCAATTAGCTTGATCCAATCGTATTTTATTCCAAACTAATGATCTTTTTCTGTACAGAGGAAGACAAGTGTCAAGGACGGAATTACTTTTACCACCCTTCCATGAAACAAACAACAATGTATCTTCTAGCAATCAGGAAATGGGTAATTTTAATAGGCTCCTGTGGAAATCCATTATTTCTGGTCTTAACTTCTTAGGTTAATAAATCTGGTCAGTGGCGATCATTCGCCAGTCATGTGCAATTTGATAGGAGGTTTAGACAAATTGATGGAATGTTCGTTGATAGGCAACCGTTAGGAAAAAAAAGGTGGTTTCAAGGGATTTATATTTGCATTGATAAACATTAGAAATAAGTTTTAAGTGTGTTTAATTTAATGTTTCTGTGCCTAGATATGTAAAATATATAGTTAGATTAATGTTGCACCAAAGTGTTTATATGTTTGGGGGTTGGTTAAATTCCAATTGTGTTCCTATTATGCTTAAAGAGGGCTACATTGTGAAGAATAAATAGGCCAGTAGAAGTATGTGGGTGTTGCTTAGCCTTTTAAGATAGAGATGCTTTTAAGTTTTAATTTAGCTAATTTGATTGCAGTTGTAGATAGGTAGTGAGAGAGAAGATAGCTCTCACAACTCAGCTAGAAGCAGTTGGTTTAGAAGGTTAGAGAGGGAACATTTGTCTCAGCTTTGCTTGAAGCAAAGCCATACCATAGAGTAATGATTAAGAAAATAAATGCAAAGATCAAAAAAGCAGCTGGTTAAGGAAACTAGAGAAATGAAAATACATTGCCAAGAAGTTTTAGGTCAAAGATACTAGAACAAAGAACTGTTCAGTAAAGACAGACAGAGCTAAGAAGAAGGCTGATATTCTAGAAAGCTATCTGAAGTGATGCTCATGTTTGTGAGACTTCACTACAGCCCGAGGAACGTGAGTTAAAATAACTGTGGAAGTCAGTGGCTTGATCACAGAGCTTATGACTCCTGAAAGGGGGTGGTGTAAAATCCTGGACTGGCTTCACTCTTAAAAGTGGAGTGGAAGTTTAAAAGGCTCATTTGGAAAACCCGGTCTGGATATTGGGATACAAACCACTAAGGGAAGCCTAATTTCTGTCAGAAGATTTTAAAGTGTATTTTTGGGATTAGTGAGAGTATTTGCCCAGAGCCATCTTGTGTGCTTGAAAGGAACTTTGTGTTAATGAGACCATTGTAAATAAGATGTACTTTGAAATCCTAATACCTGTATGTAATGATTAAGCGGGAAGTGGGGTGGGTGGGGGTGGGGGGTGGGGGGGTGGGGGGGGGGGGGGGGGTGGGAGTAAAGGTGTATTGTCTCATAATCTAATGTTTTCATGTTTAATTAATACATATTTTTTTCTTGTTGTTAAAACGAATTAGCGATCCTCAGATTCTGTTACTCCATGTTTCATTAAAAAAAAGTAAAACGTTTGATGTTTTGAGCCAAGGTTCCATTCTGGGATCTTCCCATCATGTTATAACACTAACTAGGATCCTAACAACAAAGTGCAATTCCATAGAATCATAGATCGAAGGAATGATAAAACATAGAAAGAGATTATTCAGCTGATTGGGCTTGTGCCAATTTTTTTTGAAAATGGGATGCAAAGTGTAGGTGGCAGATCATAAAACTAAAATGGCAATAACAATGTGCAGCTGAAGAGAGAACAAGAAGTGTATCTGTGATTGGAGTGGCAGCGAGTTCAAGTGAGTGAGAAGTGAGCAGTGTGCAGTGGGAAGGACAGAAGGTGAGGAGCTGGACAAGGCTTCAGAGCCATGGGAGAGACTGTTTTAGAAGGACAGGCCATTCCAGATTGATAGGTCAATGATTGAGGGAGGGATTGAAACGCAGGAAAATTCCCAGGTAGCCCGTTAGTCGGAGAGGGGCTGAGTTAGATGAAAGTGATGAAGCCCACAGAGCGTCTGGTTGCCAGTCTTGGATTAGAATGAGAGCTGTGAGTCCTTTTCATTCAGCAATTCTCCCCAAGGGTTCAACCTGGAGCCAAATGTCCCAGAAAGGCGCTCAGAAACAAAAGGACATAAACCCAGAGGGTACAGCCCATCGTGACTAGCTATTCTTAAAATTCATTATATTATGTTGGCTTCGCTGACTTGGCCAACATTTACAGCCCATCCCTAACTGCCGTTGAGAAGGAAGGTGGTTCTTGAACCATTGCAGCCCATGTGGTGTAGATATACTCAGAGTGTTGTTAGGAAGAGAGTTCCAGGATTTTGATCCAATGATAGTGAAGGAATGGCGATATACTTCCAAGTCAGGTGATGAGTGGCTTGGAGGTACACTTGGAGGTAGTGGAGTTCCCATGTGTCTGCTCCTCTTGTCCTTCCAGAAAGTGATGCTTGAGGAGCCTTGGTGAATTCCTGCATTGCATCTTGTAGATGGCCCACATGGCTGCCACTGTTTGTTGGTGGTGCAGGAAGTGAATGTTTATGGAAGGGGTACATATCAAGCGGGCTGTTCTGTCTTGGATTGTTTAAAGCTTCTTGAACGTTGTTGGAGCTGCATTCATACAGGAAAGTGGGGACTATTCCATTATAATCCTGACTTGTGCCTTGCAGATGGTGGACAGGTTGTGTTGAGTCATGAGGTGAGTTACTCACTATAGGATTCCTGACCTGCTCTTGTAGTATTTATATGATGTGGAGATGCCGGCATTGGACTGGGGTGAGCACAGTAAGAAGTCTTACAACACCAGGTTAAAGTCCAACAGGTTTATTTCAAACACGAGCTTTCGGAGCACTGCTCCTTCCTCAGGTGAATCTGTTGGACTTCAACCTGGTGTTGTAAGACTTCTTACAGTATTTATATGGTTAGTCCAGTTCAGCTTCTGGTCAATGGTAACCCTCTGGATGTTGCTAGAATGCTGATTACACACAGTCCAAGGATCAATGGATTGAGTCCAACGAATGCTTAATATTTTCTGATGGACATGTTTATGATACAGTTATGATACATATGGAGAATGGCCAATAGACACCTAGATACATAGAATTGTCGGAGCCACCAGACTGCAAGCCACAGGTTTTCTGAAGCTGTCCAGGGTGAATGGATAATGGATTATGTGAGTTTCATTTCACTGTAGAGTGAGATGAATCAATTTTCAAGTTGTTTCTGATCTAAGCCCATTGGTGGAATTCTCCATTCCTAAGACTGTGTTGACGGCATTGAAGGATTCGTGGACTTCAACAAGAGCAAAACTGGTGCCGCACCTGGGCTGATTCAGTGACTATTAATAGGCTAGCACCGGCACCAAGTGGAACACAATCGATTCCAATGAGAAATGTTGACGGATTCATCGGTTCCGAGATTGATACTCATGAGGCTGACAAGCTGCAGCTGCATATATACACTTCACTCCCCACACACACCATCCCAGCCAACAAGATGGCAGCAAGGAGACTGGCACCAAGATCCACTGACACCGAGCTGGACACCCTCCTGGACCCGGTGGAGGAGAGGTGGTTGACCCTGTACCCCGGCATGGGTGCATGTGGAAGAGGCGGGGACAGCCACCAGCAACACCGTTCGGACCGGCCAGCAATTCCCGCGGTCTAATTATGCATCTTGCCTTATGTCATGCAGGACCTGCTGGTAATGGGGTGGGTCCATCCGGTGGCCCCCGGCCCAAGCCCCCAGCCAGTGCCACAGCCGGAACTCCCCCCTCCTCCCCCAAGAGCTGAGCAGTGATGAGGAGAACGGCTCGGACGGCAGCCTTCGAATCGTGACTCAGTACACCCCGGAGACACCTTAGGACACCTCTGATGTTGACACAAGTTTCCCGTCACAGCTGTCTCCAACACCCTCCACCATCCCAGAGAAACTCATCTCGGTTGGGCACTCTAATGAAGAGACTCCTGAGACACTATCTGGTGCACACCACACACGTGCTCCAGTACATCAGTTGGAGGTAAGATACACAGAGAGCGGGCTGATCCCTGAAACTAGCTGCCGTCCAGCTGGATTTCGAACTTCTGGGACGGACAGTCCCATCGATTGTGGAGATGTAGTTGCAGAGCCAGGGACTACATGAGGGGTTGTCGGCGAACATCCAGCACCTGCAGGTGAAGCTGGAGGAGTCCAACCATGTGCAGGAGCAGGAAGTGGTGCCGACCAAGTGTGCCACCCAGACAACACCGCATGGGTGGCGTCCATGGTGGCGGCATTGGGGGTGAGGGTTGTGGCTATGGATCAGCATGTCCAAAGCCTGGGGTATTCTGTGCAGGCACTGGCCTAGGCCCAGGACTGGGTTGCTGCCGCATAGGCAGTCATGTGCCAGAGCCACATAGATATTGCAGCAGTGTTTCTGAATGTGGTCCAGTCCATGGCTGAGAATGTCAGCAGCATTGCTCAGTCGCTGGCCAATATGGCACAGACACAGAGGGAGGTGGCCCAATCCCAGAGGGAGATGGCGCAGTCACTGGTTGATTTGACACAGACCCAGAAGGTGGTGGTCGATGGGTGATGTGGCGAAGTCCAAGATGGAGATGGTCCACTCCCTGTGCTCTATGGCTACGAGCATACAGACCCTGGTCAAGACCAGAGCAGGACTCCAGGACTGGCAGTGCCAGCTGGAGGGGGAGACTTAGGGGATAGCTCCACTCACACCCCCGTCCTCCCTGGAGTAGCCCGGTGGCCATTGGGCACTCTGAGGGAGGAGGAGGTGATGGGGCCTGTGCTGGTGACTCCCGCAGGGGAGGTGCTGGAACACCGCAGCACCTCGGACTCCCGCCCCCCTCCTGTTTCTGGCGTATCTGGTGGGCAGCGGGCAGAACAGGGTGGCACTATGCCACCTGGGGCACCCGAGCAGCAGCTGGGCTCATCCAGGCCCAGTCACCACAGAAGACAGCTGCCAAGGGGACCCAGGTCACAGGGCAGGCTGCCTCGACCCATGATATATCGTCCGGGGAACCACCTAGACATAGCGCTAGGGCCCATAAGGTCAGAAAGTTAGACACCACTTAAGTTGGCATGGGTGCAAGGCACATTTTGGTGATGGGGCGAGGGCACAAATTGGTATATATGTTGTCACATTAAACATCAGTTCACTGTCACAAACTGTCTGGGGGCTCTGTCAGAACGGTGTGAGGGGTGGGCTCAGGAGTGCCATTTGACATTTGGCTGCCTGTGAGGTGGCAACCTTGTCCTGGGCCTCGGCCAGTGCTTGCACAGAATTCCCCAGGCTTTGGTCATTCTGATCCATAGCCGTAACCCTGGCCCCCAATGCCTCCACTGCAGACGCCACCCATGCGGTGTTGGCCTGGGTGTCACACATGGTCGGCACCCCCTCCTGCTCCTGCACACGGTTGGACCCCTCTACCTGCACCTGCAATGGCTGGATGCTAACCGACAACCCCTCATGTAGTCTCTGGCTCTGCGGCTGCATCTCCACAATCGATGGGACTGTCCGTTCCAGAAGTCCAAAACCCGTCTAGACTGTGGCTAGTTCCTGGTGTTGGCCTGCCCTCCAACCTCCGCCCCCTCGTGAGTTCCTACCTCCACCAGATGTAACGGAGCATGTGTGGTGTGCAATAGATAATGTCCCACGACCACCTCACTAAAGTGACCAACCGAGGTGAGTGATTCTGGGATGGTGGAGCTTGTTGGAGACAGCTGTGATGGGAAGTCTGCGTCACCTTCGGGCTCGAACTCCGGGTGTCTTGGGTCTCAGGTTCATGGCTCACGTCTGTACTGGTTTCCTTATCATTGCTTGGCACCCAGGGCTCCGGCTGTGGCTGGGGACAGGAGACACCGGATGGACCCGCCCCATCGCCAGCAGGTCCTGCAAGACACAAGACAAGACACATGATTAGACCACAGTCCGGGGGGCGGGGAGTGGGATCATGGGAGTGAGGGTGTGGCGGTGGTGTTGGGGGGCAGATTAACACACGTGGCACAGGGAACCACACCCTGCAGGGGCTCACTTCCTGGCCTGTGGCTGACCTCCACCCCAGTGTCTTGCCTTTCCTCTGAGCGCCAATCACGATCATGGCCATCTGCTCAGCCATGGTGAGGGGCCGCAGATCCGCTCCCCCTCCAGTTTTCTCCTGCTCCTAGCGGTTATGGGGGGACATTTCCTGGGCGGGGGGGGGGGGGGGGGAACAGAAAATGACAGTGTTAGACAGTCTAACACATGCAGCCCAAGTAATGGGTGGCTGGTGGCCTCAGTGGCCAGGGCATCCAGCTATGGCAGCCGGTATAGGTGCCGGCATGTGGTGCAGGGTGGGGTTTAGCCGTCTCCAGGTGGTGGGGAGAGGGGTTGGGTTACGGGTGAGTGGGACGGGGTTTAGTGCCAGAGACACAGTGTTGCCTACTCACCCTGGCTGCCCTGAAGAGGCCCTGCAGTTTTTTCTGGCACTCCTGGCCACATGGTTTTGCTCATGGCGCTCACTACATCTGCCACCTGCGCCCAGGTACAGCGAATGGCAGCAGCTTGCAGCCTCTTTCCCGGTCCGGAGTACAGGTTCACCTGCCTCTCCTCCACCGCGTCCAGGAAAGTCTCCAGCTTGGCGTCCGTAAATCGTGGAGCTGCTCTCCTCGCTGCCATCTTGTTGGCTGGGATGGTGTGTGTGGGGGAGTGCAGTGTGTATATGTAGCTGCAACTTGTCAGCCTCCTGAGTGTCAATCACGAATCCAATGAATCTGGCACCATTTCTCATTGGAATTGATTGTGTTCCACGTGGCACCAGTGCTAATCCCTCAACAGTAGCTGAATCGGTCCAGGTGCGCCACCAGTTTTGCTGTCTTGAAACAGCATGAATCTTGCGCCAGTCCCAGGAATGGAGAATCCAGCCCCTGATATTTCTCAGCTTTGTGCTGCAGATTATAGGTTCATAAAGAGAACCATAGTTTTCCTGCAGTGCAGAAGAAAGCCATTCAGCCCATCGAGTCAGCCCCATCCAACCGAAAAATTACGCTATCCACGTCCACTCCTCCACCCCATCCCCGCAACCCCACATAACTTCCACATCTTTGAACACCAAGGGGCAATTTAACATGGCTAATTCACCTAATCCGCACATTGTTGGATCGTGGGAGGAAACCGGAGCACCCGGAGGAAACCTACGCAGGCATGGGGAGAAAATGCAAACTCCGCACAGACAGTGACCCAAGGTTGGAATTGAACCCGGTTCCTGGCACCGTGTGTAACCACTGTACCACGGTGCCGATAGATTTATGAGCGTAAGCAATCCTTCGCCAATTCACTGGTATCTTCAAAAGTAATGAGAGGAAAGCTACTTTGTCATTAGAGCCATCATGTTGACTGCTCTCAATAAGGGGAAAGCAACATAAGTTTGGAGCCAAGTATGTGTTTCTCTCTCCTGTCGCTTTAACAGCAATGCCTCCCACTCTCCATATCTATGTGTCGCAGCATGCTTTGTTCAATGATTGTTAACTAACTTAATTGTGTTCAGCCTTGTCTGGTACCAATGATATGTGTGATATTATTATGGGGCCTCTCTCCTTAAAGGACACATGACACACAACATTCCCAGTGACATGCTTACACAATTACGGCTTTGAAATTCCAATCAGTACAAAGCATTACATCGTACAATTGAGCAGCAAATTTCCAGAGATAGAAATTGCTTGCGTTTCCCATCAGCTGGGCAGTGCTGGAAAAGTTGCTGCAAGGCTTTTCAGCAGCTGATGAGGTTCCATGCAGAGGCTGTGCGGTCCAGTCCTCTGGTATGCAGATTGACGGGCCTGTTGCTATTTAAAGGGAGAGCCTGGAGTTTTGCTGTCTTCACACACTGCATACTCCCTTATGAAATAAACTTTTGAGCCCAGCCAGCTTTCCTTTTGGGAATAATGAGCTGCAGCAACAATGCCAATCATTTCTTTCACTCAGAGGCCGTGCAGGAACTCAGCTGTCACTTGATTTAATGAAGGGGGACAGGGAAGAGCAGAGAGCTCATGCCAGGCGTACACAAAACCGCACCACATGTGTCCTGCTCTCAAACGCCAGTCTGCTGCCCATTCTTTTTTTACAATGCCACCAGCCAATGATCAAGAAGAGTTGCCCACTACCTCCTAAGATTTTGATTTACCAGGGAAGCAGTTACAGAGCTTTGAGACCAGCCTCAAACGTCTAACATTGACACTTCCATGGACTGTCAAGGTGGTTGTAGCCCTTAAGACTTTTGCCTCGATTTCATTACTGGATCATATTTGAGGTACAAAGTAATATCAGCTAATTTGTGGTCCACAAGCATGAAACCTTATTTTACAGGTGCAACATCTTCAGTTCCTTCCCCATTAAACAGCAAAAGCAGCCTGACAGAAAGGTCTAATTTCTCAAGATTGTGGTCTATCGAATTAACAGGAGTCTTCAAATTTTTTTCTGATAATAGACTCTGGACGTTAACTCTGTTTCTTTCGCCACAGATGCCGCCAGACCCGCTGAGCTTTTACGGCATTTTCTGTTTTTATTTTAGATTCCCAGCAACTGCAGTACTTTACCTTTGATTTTATGATCCATTTTATCCGTTGGCTATTTCTCTTCCTGCACGCAATGAAAGAAAACCTAACATCAAAAGAAAGGAATTATATTTCCCCAAAACAAAAGTCCTCCTCCTTTCAGTGGTAACCGTCTCACCTTCAAGTCAGAAGATTGCGGGTTGAAGCTGCACAAGATTTTAGGATTCGGGCCTACAGATACCCAAGATAAGGCAGTCGATTATTTTAAGATAGTTTATTCAGATTATTAAGGAACAACTGTTTAGTATGATGTATTAACTAATTACACAGAATATATTGCATGACACTTGAACAGATGGACGGTTGGCGCAGAGTGTCTTGGTCTGAGGAACTTGTGATAACAGAATTTTGCTCTCTAGTCGAGGTGTTGGGGAATGTAAGAGCATAAGAACATAAGAACTAGGAGCAGTGGTGGGCAATTCAGTACCTCGAGCGAGCTCCTCCATTCAGTACGATCATAGCTGATCTCCCCTCAGCCTCAACTCCACTTTCCTGCCTGTCCTCCATAACATTTCAACCCATTACTAATTAAAAATCTGTTTATCTCCTCCTTAAATTTACTCAAAGTCCCAGCATCTATTGCACTCTGAGGTAGTGAATTCCACAGATTCATGATCCTTTGAGAGAAGTAATTTCTTCTCATCTCTGTTTTAAATCTGCTACTCCTTATCCTAAAACTATGACCTCTCGTTCCAAATTGCCACACGAGAGGAAACATCAGCTCTATGTGTGCTTTGCCAATACATTTTATCATCTTATATACCTCAATTAGATCTCCTCTCATTCTTCTAAATTTGAAAAAGTATAGGCTTAAACTGTTCAATGTCTATTCATAAGACAGACCCTTCATCTCCAGAATAAATCTAGTGAACCTCCTCTGAACTGCCTCAAATGCAACTACATCACTCCTCAAATAAGGGGACCAAAACTGTACACAGTACTCCAGGTGTGTTCTCACCAAAGCCGTATACAGTTGCAGCAACACTTCCCTGTGGAGAGAGAAACGTAGTCCGTGACCTTCCTCCTCTCCATCCATCTGAATAAGGCAGAGCTCAGATGAGCACAGCCACCTTATGAGAACCTCACCAGCACCTCACCAGAATCCAGCCCGTGTCTGAGCACTTGTAATATACCCTTTTCCTGGGGGCTGGCAGTTTACTCAATGTCAATCATCTATCCAAACACTTCTGACCAATGGATAAGGACATGCACCAAAACTGTCAGGTTGGTTACAAACTTCCCATCTCAAGATCAGCCTTTTAGTTTACATCATCTTGAAGGTCATAATCCTGGTCCTTTCTAAACATTTGCGTAGATGAGGGATGCCATGGATCTGCCCAGCAACAGGTAGAAATCTGCCTAGTAACAGCAGTAACACAAATGTAACATGGCACGATTGGATGTAACCTGCCCAGCAACAGGTGTCATGGGTCTTTCCAGCAACAGGTGGAAACCTGCCTAGCGACAGCAGTAGCCAGAATTCAAAAGCAGGTGTCCAGACAAATGATATATAGTTGCCAGCACCCTCAGAAGCAGAAAGGCAGTTTACATGGAAGAGTGTGAGGCCAGTCTCCAATCTAAAATCCAGTAGCTTAGTCTAGCATCTAAGTTTTAACGTTAACATCATTCAGAAACCTTCATAAAGGCATTTAAATATCTTTGCTGGACCAGGAAAAGATGTTTCCCAGACCTGACTATCCACACTGTAACTTTAAGCTGGATTTGATTTATAGATTTACTTAATTTGGATGTTGTTTGGGGAAAGGCAAAGTCTTTGGAGTTTGTGGATCGGAGATATATTTTCGAACAAGGGGTACATTCTACATAAACTGTGTGCGTTTATAGAATTTCATAGAATTTACAGTGCAGAAGGAGGCCATTCAGCCCATCGAGTCTGCACCGGCTCTTGGAAAGAGCACCCTACCCAAGGTCAACAACTCCACCCTATCCTCATAACCCAGTAACCCCACCCAACACTAAGGGCAATTTTGGACACTAAGGGCAATTTATTATGGCCAATCCACCTAACCTGCACATCTTTGGACTGTGGGAGGAAACCGGAGCACCCGGAGGAAACCCACGCACACACAGGGAGGATGTGCAGACTCCACACAGACAGTGACCCAAGCCGGAATCGAACCTTGGACCCTGGAGCTGTGAAGCGATTGTGCTATCCACAATGCTACCGTGCTGCCCTTAGTGATCCATATACTTAATAGTCTTAGATTATTGGAGCACTGTTTGCGTGGATTTGTCTTTTCTTTAATTTAATAATTGTCTTTAATAATTGTTACATGACTTGGCTGGTTATTCTCACTGGAGTTTCACTTGACTCCTTATATTATTCCAAAAACAAACCATACATCCCCACGAATAAGTGTTCCAAATTGAGATACCGTCACAGATAACATCAGTGTTTCACGAAAGGGAACACTCAAGATGCCATCCAACAAGTTTAGGATTTTTAAAAAAATCATTTACATGATGTGGGCACCACTGGTTAGGTCAGCATTTATTACCCATCCCTGTGGCTCTTCAGGAGGTGGTGGTGAGTTTCCTTCTTCAACCGCTGCAGTCCATGAGATGTAGGTACATTCACAGTGCTGTTAGGGAGGGAATTTGAACCTGCGACAGTGAAAGAACGGCAATATATTTCCAAGTCACGGTGATGACTGACTTGGAGGGGAACTTCCAGGTGGTGGGGTTTCCAGGTATCTGCTGCTCTTGTCCTTCTAGATGGTAGTGGTCATGGCTTTGGAAGGTGCTGCCTAACTACCTTGGTGAGTTACTGCAGTGCATCTTGTAGATGGTACACACTGCTGCAGCATTTCGTCGGTGATGGAGAGATTGAATGTTTGTGGAAAGGGTAGCAAGCAAGTGGGTTGTCTTGTCCTGGATGGTGTCGAGCTTCTTGAATGTTGTTAGAGCTGCACTCATCCAGGCAAGTGGAGAGTATTCTACTGCACTTCTGACTTACGCCTTGTAGATGGTGGACAGGTTTTGTTGAATCCTAGTCTTTGACCTGCTCTGGCAGCCACAGTGTTAATACAACTATTCCAGTTCCGATCTTGGACAATCCGCCTGTTCCCATTTTCAAAATCTGTGGCCAATGCAGGTGGAGCCTCTGCAGCGGGTTGCAGCACAATAGACTGAGTCCGGATCCCTGTGCCATTATTGGCGGGATGCAAATGGATTGCTGCCCGTCGGCATCCGGAGTCATTGCTGTGCTAGTGACAGCAAGCAGTTAGAATCATAGAATCTCTACAGGCAGAAGGAGGACATTCAGTCCATTGAGGCGGCATCGACCCACTATCTAAGCCCATGTCGCCACCCTATCCCCGTAACCCAATAATCCCACCAAACCTTTTGGACACAAAGGGGAAATTTATCATGGCCAATCCACCAACCCTGCACATCCTTGGACTGTGGGAGGAAACTGGAGCACCCAGAGGAAACCCACACAGACAATGTGCAAACTATACACAGACAGTGACCTAAGGTTGGAATTGAACCTGGGTCCCTGGCACTGTGAGGAAGCAGTGCTAACCACTGTGCCACCCACGGCATATGTCCGATATATGTTGCCAATTGTGCCTTAGTGTTCCTTAGGCCTAGGCGTTGGATCCCTGTACGGACTTATGACCATGGGCTGCTGTAGCCCCTATATCTCTTTCCATCTCAAGCGGATTGCCATTAACCTGAACAGTGATTTTGAGGAGTGCTACTCTTGGTGCTGTTTATGCAGTTTAGCTACATGCACTTGTTCTCCTCGTGTTGTGCTCTGTGTGAAGCCCTGACTCTGGTTGGGGGCGGGGGGGGGGGGGGGGGGCAACCAGGGTGTGCGCTGACGGTTCTGCCCTTCCTGCTCCCCATGGTTCCTTCGACCTGGAGCTCAGGAGAGATGTCTCGTCGGGTTGTAGAGGTCCTTGGCCCCGATGCTGCTCGGATGGTAGCTGGGTCTTCTCTTAGGGGGCATTACTTGTTGGAAGGGGGGGAGGGGATCTAACGCTTTTCACCTCCTTATCTAGTGAACCCTGGAGTTCCTGGACTCCCTTCTCTGCATTTTCACACAAGAGGGATAACTCTACGGCCTTTTTCAAGTCCAAAGAAGGTTCTGCCAGAAACGTACATTGAGTCGCCATGTTATTTATGCCACACATGAGGCAGTCCCTCAGCTTCTCCCGAAGTGATGCCCCATAGTCTCAATGCTGGGCCAGCTTGCAAAGGCATGTTAGGAATTCCATGACTGACTCCCCCGGGGTTGGCCTGGCCATTTTGAATCTGTACCTCTGTACAATCACCGATGATTTGGGTCATAATGGTATGCCACAAGTTCTACCAGATTATCAAAGGTCTCAGAATCTTGGGCCGCAGGATCGGCAAGACTTTTGATGACACTAAAGATAGGGTCTCCACAGGCAGCCAGGAATATCACCTTTTGTCAGTCGTCTCCTGTAATGGCATTTGCCTGAAAAAAGTCGCACATCTGTTCAGCGTACTGATCCCAAAAGCTTCAAACATCCCCAAAAGTGGCATTTTTAAATTTGCTCTGATCTTGCTCCCTTGCAGTGAAATTAATCCTTGGTCCGGATGTCCAGAATCCCAGCCTGTAGTTCCATTTTTCCTTATCGCCTGTATAATATTCACAGGAGTCCCGAGAAGACTTAAACAAAGAGGCTTATTCTGTCGAAGAAATACAAGGCCGCAACACGGAGTGCCATACATCAGTCCCAGCAGGGATCATCCCGAGAGCTGGTTAAAATCTTGGTGGGCTTTTAACTGCACAGTTCAACAATTTCGGTTTCTTAAATGCAGTCCTATTGTTCTGGGGAAATGGGCCATTAAAATGCAAATGAGCGGGGGTTTCGATCAGGTCTAGATATCTGGGTTGCAAATTCACACAAGCTCTGTATCTGTCTGAGTCCTGGGTTGGCCACAATACCCATGGTCCTTCGCAGGTTGCTATCTCAGATGGCTACATCCCGTCCTCTTGATCCTGAATGCGAAGCGTGGTGGATCACACTGTTAATCCCTATCCATCCTTGGTGTGCCGGTCACCCTTGTCAAGGACAGATTCTACACTACTGTACCCTATGTTTTGGGGCATTTACCTAATATTTATTAGCACATCATACATTAATTAATCTCTAATAGGTAACTATAAAACATTTCACTATTAAGCATTTAACTTATCCGTACAGTTGATTACTAACTAACACTATCTAAACTACTCTTATGCTGCTGGTAAATATCAAAAAGAACGTATGTAGAGTACAAAAATTTTAAAACAGCAGTATTACATTTCTACTTAATCTAGCAAAGTTGACAGAGGAAGATGGTTATAATTCTTACAGCAGGTAATTCAGTTTTGTTGAATGCCGAAAAAGGGGGCACGAACTGTATATATCGAGGACCAGGAGGCTTTTGCTCGCCATTTACGGAGTCAAAGTGTCTGAATGACACTGCAGATTATTGCAATTAATAGAAGGGCCTCTACTGTGCATGAAAGGGGGTTCCAATTGGCAATGTTTGCGCTCCAAGACGGGGTGTCAGTGTCTATCTCAATGTGTGGTGTAGTGTCCGGGCTAGGAGTGTCATGTTGAGTGGTGGTATTTGGGGCTGGTGTAGTGCGCATTAAAATAGTTTGTTGCGCGCGCAGTTGTAGGAGTCCAGTGAAGATCAAAACGTATGTCAGTGGTCCTTGCTTCATCTTGTCTTCTTCCGTGTTCCATGTGATCCTGGGGGTGCACGCATAATATCTGTTATTATCATCTGTTAACATCTCGTTTTACTTGCCTTTCTCTCCTTACTCCAATTACCCATTATGATCGTCACCATTTATGACCCCCTCATTTTTTTTTTTGAAATAACGATTTGAGAGACAAGGGGCGAAATTCTCCGACCCCCACGACGGGTCGGAGAATAGCGGGAGGGCCTTCCCGACATTTTTGCCGCCCTCCCGCTATTCTTCCCCCCCCCCCCCCCCCCCCGCCGAAGTCCCGACCCGAATCGCTGCCGCCGTTTTTTTACGGCCGGCAGCGATTCTCAGCTGTTAGATGGGCCGAAGTCCCAGCCCTTTCCGCCGTTTTTACGAACGGCAAACACACCTGGTCTTGCCGTTCGTAAAAACGGCGTCACAAACTCGCATTTTATAACCATGGCACCGATTGGCACGGCAGTACCACGGTGCCCGCGCACTACTTGTCCTTCCGCCGCCCCGCAGTATCCATTCGCGGGGCGGCTGAGGGGCAACCCGGCCCGCGCATGCGCGGGTTTCGCGCAAAAACGCGATGACGTCACCCGCGCATGCGCGGGTTGGAGTATTCCAAACTGCGCATGCGCGGCTGACGTCATATGACGCGTCAGCCGGCGCTAACTCCGGCAAGCGGGCTTAACGATATTCGTTAAGCCCGTCTTGCCGGAGCCTACGGCGTCGGGCTGCTAGCCCCGACCGGGGACCAGAATCGGTCCCCGGTCGGGAAGGGGCGCGCTGCCGTAAAACCCCCCCGGGTTTTACGCCAGCTTTACGATTTCTCCCGTTTTGGGAGAATCGCGCCCAAGAAATACTAATTTTTAAAGTACAGAGACACTCGCAGCTTGTGGTCAATGCGGGGAGTGGATGGACAATTTCTCCCTCCAGTCTTTTCTTTACTACAACCACCGATGGTTGAGTCTCATCTTAAACAGCCAAATTTTAGGGCGGCCAGTTTTATAAAGTTTCTTCGTCCCAGGGTCCAGAGGTAGTTCACGTGTAGCAGCATATGTGGAAACCAAGTGTGTCATATGTGTAAATAGCAGGTGGGGAGCAACCAAAGGGTCGTGGAAGATAAAGGAAAGAGGGCGTGAGTGTACAGAGCGTGGCAAAGAGCATTCTTTAAACCACAATAAAAGAGCAGAGAAGGGGAAACTAAGACCTGCCAAGGACAGCGTAGAGTGTAGGGAACCATTCCAGAATACTTGAAATGACGGGAACATGAGGTGCGTGTGGGCCGCACGGCAGGGCAAGAATGGGTGGAATCCCCGGGTAGGGTGGTGATCAGTGCCGTTGCTCCACTACCCGAGCTTAACTAACCGGATGCATTTGGGGTCCTCAAGTACGGGGGGATTAGTGCCGTGACTCCCTACCTGCGTGACCTAACGAGTGGAAATCATTTGTAGTCATGTGAGATCCAACAATTGTGCCTTTAATGGCCATTGGTCAGTAAATTGTGTCTGTGTCTCTGTGAGAACTATGAGTGTATCAAGAAATTGGGTGTCAGGCAGACATCAATTAAAACTATGTATTGGAAAGAAAAGAAGAAGGAAAAAGGTGGGCAGGCTCCATCAGAAATTAGGACACCTTAATACTCTTTCTCATCATCTGGACACCTCTGAGTTCTGTACCAAACAGCGTTGTAAAAGCATTACCGAAACAAGATGGGGCAGCAGGGTAGCATGGTGGTTAGCATAAATGCTTCACAGCTCCAGGGTCCCAGGTTCGATTCCTGGCTGGTCACTGTCTGTGTGGAGTCTGCACGTCCTCCCCCTGTGTGCGTGGGTTTCCTCCGGGTGCTCCGGTTTCCTCCCACAGTCCAAAGATGTGCGGGTTAGGTGGATTGGCCATGCTAAATTGCCCGTAGTGTCCTAATAAAAGTAAGGTTAAGGGGGAGGTTGTTGGGTTACGGGTATAGCGTGGGTTTGAGTAGGGTGATCATGGCTCGGCACAACATTGAGGGCCGAAGGGCCTGTTCTGTGCTGTACTGTTCTATGTTCTATGTTCTATGAGAGTCAGTATCTAAATCATCACCATCTCCTGGTTGCCAGACTCGTGTTTGCTGTTTCTGTGCCATGGCCGTGTGGGCCGTCGGATAATCTGAATCGTCACGTCTTACCAGTCTACAAGAGTTGCCGCTGTGCCAAAGAGGGGCTTGTTTATCGTGAGGCGTAGGGGCGGTGGGAGTGGAGTGCAAGTTACTGTCGTCGGGCGGTGGCTGTGGCAGTAGCTGTGGCGGTGGCTGGGGAAGGGCATATAGGGGGCTAATGATATCTAAATTGTGGTTCCGGGGGCTGGGGTGACTGGGGGCAGAGAGATTGCACCAGTGGTCAGGGGTAGTGATCAATTCAGGAAGGCTGTCGCTGTCGTCGGAGTCAAGTTCAAGGTGAAAGTCTGTACCTGTGGGCGGAGACAAGTTCGGGTCTGTGGGCGTGGACATGCTGGCATGGCTGGGGGAGGGATGGACAAGGTTGTTGATGGGCGGGGTCGAATCGTCTCCTATTGCCAGAGAGATGTGGTGGGAGTGACTGCATTGGGATCCATAGTCTTTGTGTTGGTTGATGTGGAACCAACCAGTTTTGCCATTGGGGTACGCTATCTTGTACACGGCGGGGCTCAATTTGTCTGAAATGGAGTAGGTTCCTGCAAATTTGGGGGAGAGGAAAGAACTGGAGTTGGAAAGGGAAACCAATACTTTCGACCAACAGTATACTCTATGGGGTGGACTGTTTTATCAAAGCAGGCTTTACTCTGCTTTTTCCTAGCTCCTATTCGGACAGCTGCAGCGAGCTGTACTGCTTTAATATTCTCTGTGACTTGTTGGGCGGATTTTCATGGGTGAGGGTGGTGACTGTGGGGCTTGCCAAATCAAGGCCTAATAAATATTCAATTCCCTTCATGGGTCATCCGGTCATGAGAGTGTGGGGGGTGAAACCTGTGGAACTGGAAACGGTGTTCCAAATAAACATGAGGACAAATGGGAGAACTGTGTCCCATGTGGTATTATTCTGTTGCAACATCTTCCTAATGGTCGCTTTTAAAGCGCGATTCATTCTCTCAACAATGCCCCTGAATTGGGGATGATATGCTATGTGGAATTTTTTGCCTGATTCCAAACATGTTGGAACATTTTGCATGACTCTGCCGGTGAAGTGGGAACCTTGGTCTGATTCAATGCTGCAGGGGAGACCCCAGCGTGTAAATATCTGTTTGGTCAAAATCTTAGCGGTGGCCTTTGCTGTGTTTGTCCGTGAGGGAAATGCTTCTAACCATTTAGTAACGGTGTTGATTACAACTAACACGTATTTGAAACCATTTCAGCAAGAGGGGAGGGGACCAATGTAGTCGAGTTGCAAATTTGTCCAAGGGCCATTCACAGGTCGGGCGTGATGTAATTGTCCTTTCTTTGTGTACCATTCGGGATTGTTCTGAGTGCAGATTAGACAATTCTCTACATAATGTGTTACATCGCTTTTTAAATCGGGCCACCGACACAAAGGTCTTAAATGGGCAGCGGTATTGTCTATTCCCTGGTGTCTGTGTCCTTCATGAAACTGGGAAATTATCTGATTTCTGTCCAAGGTGGGGACCACATAAATTCCATTTTTCCAAACTATGCCGTCCTGTACCATCAGTGAGTCCTTCCATTTATCGTAGGGGGCTGGGAAGTTGCCCTCTAAAATCAGTTTGAGAGTGTTGTCTGCCTTTTGGGCCTGGGCTAGATCCTCAATATTGGTCTGGGAAACCTGGACTGAGTGTATCGGTTCACTTGCTGGGGACTGCCAAAAGTGGCCATGGTATGATCCTGCCTTGGTTAGGGCATCTGCCTTTACATTACTGGGTGGGGATGAGCAATGATGGCTCCTTACTTTGATAATACCACATCTGCGGTCTAAGGCTGACCTGAGAATATGCTTTAACAACGGGGCAGAGGGTAGGGGTTTTTCATTGGCTGATACAAAACCTTGAGATTCCCATAGGGGTATGAATTCTGTTAAGCTGTTGCACACATACAGGGCTGTCCGAGTGTATGTCTGCGGGGGTTGGGAAAGAGTCGGGGTGCTGAACTACATATGGTATGGCTGCGAGTTCTGCTGCAGTGAACCTAGGCGGCCGGGAAATTTCAAAGAGGTCTCTTCCAGTGGGCATCCCTACGCGTCTTCTATATAAATTCCACAACCAGTTATTCTCTTTCCATTGTCGATCTGGAGGAACTGGCTACATAAATTTTTTAAGCGTTCCCTGTGGCTTGGGAATGCTCTGCTTTACTGCGTGCTCGTGGGTGTAGTGACTTCGGGATAAAGGGTCCTGTGTGGTGTTGGGCTGCTATGATCTGGCACTCATGTGGGGTCCCTGCATATTGGAGATTATCGGCTAGAAATGTGTGGGTCTTGGTGCGTTTCACTGTAATGTCCCTACCTTGTAACAGTAGTATCCAGTAAGCTGCTCTGATTTGGCTGACTGAACCGTCATTTAATCTACCGTCTAGTAATAGTTATATGCGGGAGTGCTCGGTCAAGATCGTGACTGGGTTAAGGCCTGTGATGTACGCAAAGTACTGTACTGCCCAAAAGACTGCAAGCAAGTCTTTTGGTTGAGAATCCTTGCTCTACGGGGTCCAAAACTCTTGAGGCATAGGCTACGTGTCCTAAGCGATCATGTTGTTCTTGCAGGAGCACTGCTGATGGGGTTCGGTCGGTGGTTGCCACTTCGATGGCATAGGGCGAGTCTGGGTAAAGCTGGGGCTGTGCCTTGGGGCACGTTTTAAATCTTCAATGGCGCCTGTGTGCTGCGGAAGCGATTCCCATGGGGCATTCTTTTTCAGGAGTTCTGAAAGTGGGGTTGCTTTTGTGGCAAAACCATCTGTATGACTACGGCAATATCCGACTAAACCTAGGAATGACCGGAGTGTAGTGACGTTTTGGGGCAGGGGCAATTTAACTATCGATTCGATTCATTTCTATTCAATTTCTCTCTTCCCTTGGGGGATGATGGTGCCTAAATAAAGAACCTTGTCTTTTAAAATCTGGCCTTTTTGGGGTTGACTTTGCATCCGATGGATTGCAGGAGGCCAAGTAATTCCGATAGGAGCTGTACCTGCTCCTCTTTTGTGTCCGTTTGCAGGAGCAAATTGTCCACATATTGTATCGGGTCGGGAAAATCTAGAAAGTCCGTTGGCCAATTGTTGGTGAAAAATGGAGGGGGAATTAAGGAAGCCTGGCGGGAGGCATGAACACGTGTACTGCGGCCCTTGAAATGTAAACGCATTTTACATTTGTGACATACTGACAGGCCTTGTCTAGCGGGTTGGACCAAAAGCCATTGCTGATGTCCAGCACTGTGAAGTACTTTGCCTGTACTCCCTGCTTGAGCATGGTCCCGGGACTCGGGGCAACGGTGGGGGCTGCTAAAGGGGTTACCTTGTTAAGTTCTCGGTAGTCGATCGTTAATTGCCATGAACCATCGGGCTTTTTTACGGGCCAAATTGGGGTATTATTTGTGGATGCTACGGTCCGAATAACTCCTTAGTCTAATAAACTATTGATAACTTTAGAAATCTCACCCTCTGCTTGCTGTGGGAAACTGTATTGGTTCTGTGGTTTTGGATCGGGACCTGAAATTGTGACCGTACCTGGGATCTTCCCACAATCGTGTTTGTGTTGTGCAGACAAAGCTTTGTGTTTTACGAGGACCTCTCTAATTGTTTGGTCTGCACTAATTGTTTGCGGATTAAACCAATAGTCTCCCACTGAGCAAATCATGTGTTCATAATCCCCTACCGTGAGCGTAGCGGGGGCCCTAGCTGCTTTGGCCATTCTCCATACACGTTTATTCACAGGATCAAAGGAAAGGTTGTGGGAGCTCCTAAAATCGATCCCTAGAATGTGCTCGGCTGTTTGGGGCAAGTCGACTAAAACAACGGAGTGCCTGATGCTTATGTTCCCTATCTGAATATCTACGGGGCTGTGATGCATCCCTGCTGTACATGTCCTGTAAATCCACTAAGGGTGATGGTGTCTGTGGTGGGCCATTTGTCACGTTGAAACATGGTGGAGGAGTTTAAGTGGTGCGGGACCCTCCTGTGTCCCAAAGGAACTTTACTGGTTGTCCCCGGACTGTGCCTGTGACTAGTGATCTGCCTGATTTGTCCCAGAGTGTGTCGCTGACCCAAGTTGGGGAGTCCGAACACCGTCAATCTGTGGAACTGATCGCTGAATCGTCTGAACGGGCGCTAACACTATGCATGGGCCAAACATTATTCCTAGGTGGGGGGTTTGGTTGTTGATGTCAGTGCTGGTTCGGGGGGGTTCTGTCGGCATTCGCGGGCGTAATGTCCCATGTGTCCACAATTATAGCAACCTCATGGTGCCTGTGATCTGGGGTGCTGTCCCTCCTGTCTACCCACATTTATCCATGCTGAATCCTGGTTAGTTCTAATTGGGTGCATATTTGCTTCTATCTCTCCCTGATCTGTCTGTTAGTGAAGGGATTGTTCCCATGCTCTGGAAAGTAATTTTAATACCCACACTTCATTGTCTGCGGGGTTGTAATTCACACAAGCCTGCTTCAGTGGCGTGGGAGACTAAGGTGCGGGACCATTTAGTGGTGTCGTCCTCATTTAGGTGTGCGCGGTTCAATTGTCCGTAAACTACCATAAAATGAATCCAAAGGTGACCTGCAAATCTGGTTGGATGCTCTCCCTTCTTTTGCCTACAGTGATTTAAAGCCTCGACTGGATCTCCTTTGTTATACCCGATTGCGTCTAAAATGGCCATTTTCATTTCCTGTAGGGTTCCTCCTGCTACATACTGGGATTCAGGCAAAACTGATCTTACGGACTGCCTAAGGCTCATAACTATGAGTTTGACTTCCTCTCTCACATCTCGGCTGTACATAACTTTTTGTTGGCGCACCTCCTCAAAGAAGCTGTGTGGGTCTGCAGTGGGCTGGAATGGACTAATTTCCGTGCAAGCCTCTCTCAACTGGGTTATGGATAGTGGGATGGTGTAAACGATATCAGGCTCATCCTGATCCTGTGACTTGTGCTGCATGGTAACTGGATTCATGGGGGTCAAATTGTGAGTGGGGGTGGGGGCTGCCTGTGCAGTCGGTGCAGCGGGTGCTTTTCTTTTCGGTGCGTGGGGGACTCGATTCTGATTTCCCATGTCCTCTACATATCCTTGGCCGCTTTTGTTTAATTCTTGCCAATCGGGAGCATCTACCTCATCTAAATTCTGGCCAAAAGTATACCTAAATCCGTTCTGCACTGAGAGCAGTGATTGTAACTTCTCTATCTGTTGTCGGCATTTCGCGTGGTCTACTGTCTCTGTTCTTTCGTGGAGCTGTGGAGTGCTCGCAAAGCTGCTTTTAAATTCATGCATTGACTTGTAAACTGTGCTCCTGCTGTTCTGTCTCTTCTCTTACCACAACTGCGCGCTGTGTATCTTGGTAGGGTTTATCGTACTGGGTCTGAAAGCTGCTAAGATGAACTAAACAAGATTGGTGTGCTCGTTTCACATCAGCCATCTCTTTATTTTTAGCTGCCAACTGTTCCCGGAGTTGCTCGATTATCTTTTCGCTTTCACTATTGTTTCCCTCATCCCTCTCGTCTTTCTCAACTATCTGCCTGCGGAGCGTCTTCACGACCTCCTCTGTGCCTCGCAACTGTGCCAAACAGGACACTATTGCCATCGGCTTTCGGACTTTCACTGCATTTTTCGTATGGACCTCAGTTAGGCTGTCCCACCAAATTTGTCCTATGCTTCCTGGACCTGACTCATCATTCACACAAAAATCGGACCAAAGGGGCCATCCTTTCCCCTTTAAATACTTCCTCAACTCTTCTTCCCATATGGGGAATTGCTCTGCTCGGTTGGTCACTGCGACCTCGGGTTCCTATGGGTTCATTAAACGTTCCATCGCTTTTGCAGCCATTGCTTCTAATATCTCTTTTCCTACCGCTAATCTCTCGTTTCCTACCGTTAATCTCTGTTTCCGATCGTTAATTTGGGACAGGGGGATAAGGCGCCGATTTGAACAGTGGGTATGGCCTAAACTATTTTCAGTTTCACAATTCTCTCGACAGTTTTACTCAAAATCTAGCGAGTTTACCTTATTTCCATGTTAGTATGCATGCAGGTTAGTACACACTTCCAAAATTTGGTCAATATGGGGTTGCGCTTGTGGTTCTTTCTCTCTCTCGCAATTGGATTTCAAAGTTTGTGGTTTCTCTCGGAGTGACAAAATCACTTCTAAATTGAGTCCCGTCAGAGGTCGCCAATAATGTTGCCAATCGGAATTCTATACCACTAGCGTCACCAATAATGTTGCTCTTTAGAGTCGCCAATATGATACTGAGGCTCTTTTTATGATATGATATTATGTCCCAACAGTGTCGCCAATACTGTGGGTGTTTCTATTTCTCTTACTGAACCACAAGGCTTTCCCGTATATTGGTCAAATGACCACACAACCAGCCAGTCAGTTCAAGTTCAAAGATGGTTTATTTACACACAAGGGTTAGTTCGACATGCAAGCACAATATACTCCAAGTTAAACTACATCTAATCAGCTACAATAACCTGTACTTAACTTCATGGCGACCGGCATGTGCAGATTGATAAGGCCTTTATCTTGATCTCACGTGGCTGGTTTGAAGAAGTGGCTCTGTCTCTGCTGGTTTCATCTGTCAGGTAGCAATCGTTGGTCTTGAACTTGGCTGTCTGGTCGTTATGCTGCAGTTGGGCTGGCACAGGCCGGATTCAAAAGAGACCGAACAGATGGCTGTGTCCCCTTTTATCCCTCTAGGGTTTCAACTCTTTGGGGCAGTCCTTAATCTTGGACCCAATAATTCAACAGGCTTCGATCACTGCCTTTGATTTTGGTCAATAAAGG
Source organism: Scyliorhinus canicula (assembly GCF_902713615.1). NCBI lineage: Eukaryota > Metazoa > Chordata > Chondrichthyes > Carcharhiniformes > Scyliorhinidae > Scyliorhinus > Scyliorhinus canicula. Next base: position 39,973,819 of record NC_052153.1, read on the forward strand.
GCAGATGCCTTGGTACCTGGGTGGGTCCTTAGTGGTCATTGACCTTGGCGGTTGGGCTCTCTCAGCAAAGGGGGGGTGTCTGTATTGGTATCTTGAATGCAGTCCTATTGTTCTGGGGAAATGTGCCATTAAAATGCAAACGAGCGGGGGTTTCGATCAGGTCTAGCTATCTGGGTTGCAAATTCACACGAGTCCTGGGTTGGCCACAATTCCCATGGTCCTTTGCAGGTGGCCATCTCAGATGGCTACAGCATCCAATTTTTTGAAGTGTTGGTATCTTTCTCTGTCAATGCGGCACGTTGTGCCAGATTGAGAATTGGCGAAGGTGCAGAGTTTGTTGGGCAAGCATATCAAATTCATAAAACACAAAATCAATCGGAGACAATCTGGATCCATCTGCCAGTTTCATTAAAGTGGCAGGAATAGAAACTGGAACTTTAAAAAATATGCTGTCCTTTCTGAGCGAAAACTCCTTACCCTTCTGAGGACCATATCCCTCTATTCCCATCCTATTCATGTATTTGTCAAGACACCCCTTAAAAGACACTATTGTATCTGCTTCCACTACTTCCCCCAGCAGCAAGTCCCAGACTCCCACCATTTCCTGACATTAATTCTAATACGTTTGGACATATTGCCTCAAAGTCTCACCAACCTTACCACCTGGCAAATATCGGGCAGGATCCTTTGGCCGCACCCGCCCGGTGACTGCAAAATTCTCCTCCGAGGTCAATGGACCTTGGTTCCTGCCCCATCCATGGCGATCTTGCAGTTGGGGCCGCCGAAAAATCCAGCCCATCGTAATTTAATGAAGCACTAGTTAGTTGTGCCTTTTCTACCACCCGTAATACTTTTTTAAATTTATTCTTTCATGAGATGTGGGCGCTGCTGGCAAGGCCAGCATTTTGTTGCCCATCCCTAATTGCCCTTGAATGGAATGACTTGCCAAGCCATTTCAAAGAATAGTTAAAAGTCAATCACATTGCTGTGCGTCTGGAGGCCAGACCCAGATAAAGATGACAGATTTCCTCCCCTAATAGACATTAGTGAGTCTGTTGGGTCTTTCCAATAATCAATTATAGTTTCAAGGCACCATTACTGAGACTAACTTTCATTTCCAGATTTTTATTAATGAATTAAATTTAAATTTCACCAGCTGCCATGGTGAGAATTTAAAACATTAGCCTGGGGCCTACCTGACCACTGATATTCTCACTGTGCCCCCATCTCCCCAAATTATATTCTTGGTCAACTATTTAAAGACCGTACCCAGATATTCCAGTCCATCTGAAAAATAATAGGTCTGAGGATTGGGAGCAGTTTAGAATTCAGCAAAGAAGGACGAAGGGATTGATTAAGAAGGGGACAGTACAGTATGAAAGGAAGCTTGCAGGGAACATAAAGACTGACACTAAGAGTTTCTACAGATATGTGAAGAGAAAGAGATTGGTAAAGCGAAATGTAGACCCACTACAGACAGAAACAGGGGAATGCAGAATAAGGGACAAAGAAATGGCTGAGCAATTAAATAAATACTTTGGTTCTGTCTTCACAAATGAGGACACAAATCAGATCCCAGAAATGTTGGAGAATGAAAGGGTTAGTGAGAGGGACGAACTGAGGGAGATCAACATTAGTAGAGAAATGGTGCTGGGAAAACTGATGGGATTGAAGGTGGATAAATCCCCAGGGCCTGAGACTCTGCATCCCAGAGTGCTTAAGGAGATGGCTCTGGAAATAGTGGATGCATTGGTGGCCATCTTCCGGGATTCTATAGACTCTGGAACTGTCCCTGCAGATTGGAGGGATAGCTCACTTCACTCCGATATTCAAAAAGGGAGGTAGAGAGAAAGCAGGGAATTATAGACCAGTAACCCTAACATCGATAGTGGGGAAAATGCTTGAATCCATTATCGAGGACTTTATAGCGGAAAATTTAGAGAGCAGTGGCAGGATCAGTCAGAGTCAGCATGGATTTATGAAGGGTAAATCATGCTTGACAAATCTGTTGGAATTCTTTGAAGAAGTAACCAATACAGTCGACAAGAGGGAGCCAGTCGATGTGGTATATTTGGACTTTCAGGAGGCGTTTGACAAAGTCCCCCAGAAGAGATTATGTGCAAAATTAAAGCGCATGGGATTGGGGAAATGTATTGAGGTGGATAGAAACCTGGTTGGCAGAGAGGAAATAAAGAGTAGGGATTAATGGGTCCTTTTCAAATTGGTAGGCAGCAACCAGTGGGGTACCACAGGGATCGGTGTTGGGACTCCAGCTATTCACAATATATATAAATGATTTGGATGAGGGAACAAAATGTAACTTTTGAAAAAAAAAAAATGGGCAGCAGGGTAGCATGGTGGTTAGCATAAATGCTTCACAGCTCCAGGGTCCCAGGTTCGATTCCCGGCTGGGTCACTGTCTGTGTGGAGTCTGCACGTCCTCCCCCTGTTTGCGTGGGTTTCCTCCGGGTACTCCGGTTTCCTCCCACAGTCCAAAGATGTGCGGGTTAGGTGGATTGGCCATGCTAAATTGCCCGTAGTGTCCTAATAAAAGTAAGGTTAAGGGTTACGGGTATAGGGTGGATACGTGGGTTTGAGTAGGGTGATCATGGCACAACATTGAGGGCCGAAGGGCCTGTTCTGTGCTGTACTGTTCTATGTTCTCTATGTAACATCTCAAAGTTTGCAGATGATATCAAATTAGGTGGGAGGATGAATTGTGACAAGGATGCGGTAGGATGCCTACAGCAAGATCTGGACAGGTTGGGCGAGTGGGCAAACCAATGGCAGATGCAGTATAATTTGGATAAGTGTGAGGTTATTCATTTTGGAAGCAGAAACAGGAAGGCAGATTACTACCTGAATGGTTGTAATTTGGGAGAGGGTTGTAATTTGGTTGTAATTTGTGTCGCTGAAGGTAAACATGCAGATGCAGCATGCAGTAAAGAAGGCTAATGGTATGTTGGCCTTCATTGCAAGAAGTTTTGAGTATAGAAACAGGGATGTGTTGCAGCAATTGTACAGTGCCTTGGTGAGGCCACACTTGGAGTATTGTGTGCAGTTTTGGTCTCCTTCTCTGAGGAAAGATGTTCTTGCTCTCGAGGGAGTGCAGCAAAGATTTACCAATTCCAGGGATGGCGGGACTGTCATATGAGGAGAGATTGACTAGATTGGGATTTTTCTCGCTGGAGTTCAGAAGAATGAGGAGGGATCTCATAGAGACTTATAAAATTCTAACAGGACTAAACAGGGTAGATGCAGGGAAGATGTTACCAATGATAGGCATGTCCAGAGCCAGGGGTCAAAACCTGAGGATTTAGGGTAAACCATTTCGGACAGAGATAAGGAGACACTTCTTCACACATAGAGTGGTGAGCCTGTGGAATTCATTACCACAGGAAGTAGCTGATGCTAAAACTTTGAACATATTCAAGAGGCGGCTGGATATATCACTTGGGGAAAATGGGATCAAAGGCTATCGGGAGAAAGCAGGATTAGGCTATTGAGTTGGATGATCAGCCATGGTCGTGATGATCAGCCAGGCTCGAAGGGCCAAAAGACCTCCTCTTGCTCCTATCTTCTACGTACCTATGTACGTGTCGTGAAATAAACAGTTTGACAGATGTGTTGTCATTATGCAGCAAATAAATCATTTGAGGTTTTATTTAAAAAATGGCAGGTTTTATTTTCATATTTTTTTTTCCATTTTGTCCCTATTTTCCATTGCATTTTCCTTTTATTTTGCACTGAATTCATTTCTCCTTTAATTCCCTCCAGTTGTTTTCCTTGTCCTTTATGTCAATGCCATTTATGGGCTTGACTGTTATTGCCCCATGATATTTTATCCCTCTCTTCCATCTTTTCTTTATAAATCACATTACTATGGTTCAACTATCGTTTTGTTTTCCTGAGTGATGATAATGTGTTTTTATCTCAAACCCCTGCTTTTGCTTTTGCCTTGTCTTCACCAATGCTCTGCCTATTTTAATGACCTGTCTCACACTCACTAATTTGACCAGAAAGCTTCATTGCCTTTTTACTTTGATTACCTCAATTGTTGTTATTCCTGCGTTTTCCTATTCTCCAGTATATTGGCCTTTCTGATTAATGGTATCCTCACCTTCCGAATTTTTTTGATCTCGTCGATCCTTTAATGCCCCAATTTGTACATCTTAATTCCACTTTTTCCTTTCACGGTTCCTCCCAGAGAGCCAATCTTCATGCCTTGCCTGAGTTTGTTACTTATTGTGGATCATTATCTCTGTTACAGTGACCTTTTATTTAGTCATATTTGTCACATTTTCTGAAATTGTGGTCTTTACTTTCCCACTCTTCTTGGTTTCCATGGTTTTATCCTTTGTTTTCTTATTTCTCTCACTTGTGCATTTATATAGTGGGATGTCACCAGACCTTCTCATTGACTGATTAAGGAAGTTGTATCAGCTGTGATGTGGTGATAATGATTTCACCTTTGAATCAGAAGGTTCTGGGCCTGGAGGCTATAACACAATTTCCAGCCTGAAAATCCAGTGCAGGACAAAGGACTGTGGCATTGTTGGAGATGCCATTTCCTGGTTAAGATGTCAATCTAAAGCCCCATCTGCCTTCTCAGCTCGACGTAAATGATTGTGCTTTAAAATGATAGAAAGACTTCCATTTAGAACAAAGAACAAAGAAAATTACAGCACAGGAGCAGGCCCTTCGGCCCTCCCAGCCTGCGCAGATCCAGATCCTTTACACAATGCTTTTTGAGGTAGCGTGGCCCCTTTAAGGGAGGGGGCGGGGTCCACGGACCACTTGACTGGCTCAGGGTCAATCATACAGGAGCACCTGATCTTCAGCCAATAGGGAATTTGTGTGGGGTTCTGGGAACAGAACCCCGGGCAGTGTGGGCCAGGGAGCTGAAGTGTTATGATCTGAGGCTGGATTCCCCGAGCCTCCGTGCCAAAATCACATTCGGCACGGGGGCGGAGAATGGGCGTTCGCACTGAAATCATGCCTGGCGCCACTGAAGCTGACGGTCCCCGGAGAATCGCTCAGGAACGTGCGTGCGCGATCTACGCGGCACGGTTAGGGGGCCATTGACAGAGGCCCCACCCGCGATTCTCCGCGCGAAACTGGCTGTGTTCCCGATGGCATGGTTCTAACCACGTATCAGCTGTCGGGAACCTTGGGTGGCGGCTGCAGTCTCAGTCTGCGGCCACCCTGGTGGGGAGCGGGGGAGGATCAAGACCCTGGGGTGGGGGGGCGATTGGGCAGGTAAAATGGAGCGGTGCGGGGCCAATCGTTGGGACCTTCTTTCCTGGTCCAGGTCCGCCGGATGAGTCCGCCATGTCGCAAGGCCGGCCGCCACAGACCACAGCCGTGCGCATGCACAGACTCCCCACCGGAGGTGCGGGACCCCGCATCCACAGCCGTGCGCATGCACAGACTCCCCACCGGAGGTGCGGGACCCCGTATCCACAGCCGTGCGCATGCACAGACTCCCCACCGGAGGTGCGGGACCCCGTATCCACAGTCAGAGCCGTGCGCATGCACAGACTCCCCACCGGAGGTGCGGGACCCCGTATCCACAGCCACAGCAGTGCGCATGCACAGACTCCCCACCGGAGGTGCGGGACCCCGCATCCACAGCCGTGCGCATGCACAGACTCCCCACCGGAGGTGCGGGACCCCGTATCCACAGTCAGAGCCGTGCGCATGCACAGACTCCCCACCGGAGGTGCGGGACCCCGTATCCACAGCCACAGCAGTGCGCATGCACAGACTCTCCACTGGAGGTGCGGGACCCCGTATCCACAGTCAGAGCCGTGCGCATGCACAGACTCCCCACCGGAGGTGCGGGACCCCGTATCCACAGCCGTGCGCATGCACAGACTCCCCACCGGAGGTGCGGGACCCTGTATCCACAGCCACAGCCGTGCGCATGCACAGACTCCCCACTGGAGGTGCGGGACCCCGTATCCACAGCTATGCGCATGCACAGACTCCCCACCGGAGGTGCGGGACCCCGTATCCACAGCAGTGCGCATGCACAGACTCCTCACCGGAGGTGTGGGACCCCGTATCCACAGCCACAGCCGTGCGCATGCACAGACTCCCCACTGGAGGTGCGGGACCCCGTATCCACAGCCACAGCCGTGCGCATGCACAGACTCTCCACTGGAGGTGCGGGACCCCGTATCCACAGCCGTGCGCATGCACAGACTCCCCACCGGAGGTGCGGGACCCCGTATCCACAGCCGTGCGCATGCACAGACTCCCCACCGGAGGTGCGGGACCCCGTATCCACAGCCACAGCAGTGCGCATGCACAGACTCCCCACCGGAGGTGCGGGACCCCGTATCCACAGCCACAGCAGTGCGCATGCACAGACTCCCCACTGGAGGTGCGGGACCCCGTATCCACAGTCAGAGCCGTGCGCATGCACAGACTCCTCACTGGAGGTGCGGGACCCCGTATCCACAGCCAGAGCCGTGCGCATGCACAGACTCTCCACTGGAGGTGCGGGACCCCGTATCCACAGCCAGAGCCGTGCGCATGCACAGACTCTCCACTGGAGGTGCGGGACCCCGTATCCACAGCCACAGCTATGCGCATGCACAGACTCCCCACTGGAGGTGCGGGACCCCGTATCCACAGCCACAGCTATGCGCATGCACAGACTCCCCACCGGAGGTGCGGGACCCCGTATCCACAGCCGTGCGCATGCACAGACTCCCCACCGGAGGTGCGGGACCCCGTATCCACAGCCACAGCAGTGCGCATGCACAGACTCCCCACCGGAGGTGCGGGACCCCGTATCCACAGTCAGAGCCGTGCTCATGCACAGACTCCCCACCGGAGGTGCGGGACCCCGTATCCACAGCCACAGCAGTGCGCATGCACAGACTCTCCACTGGAGGTGCGGGACCCCGTATCCACAGCCACAGCTATGCGCATGCACAGACTCCCCACTGGAGGTGCGGGACCCCGTATCCACAGCCAGAGCCGTGCGCATGCACAGACTCTCCACTGGAGGTGCGGGACCCCGTATCCACAGCCACAGCTATGCGCATGCACAGACTCCCCACTGGAGGTGCGGGACCCCGTATCCACAGCCAGGGCCGTGCGCATGCACAGACTCCCCACCGGAGGTGCGGGACCCCGTATCCACAGCCAGAGACGTGCGCATGCACAGACTCCCCACCGGAGGTGCGGGACCCCGTATCCACAGCCAGAGCCGTGCGCATGCACAGCCTCCCCACCAGAGGTGCGGGACCCCGTATCCACAGCCAGAGCTGCAAGAAGCACTCCGGGGCCCTGTCAGCCGCCTGCAGATAGGAGAATCATTTGGGACTTTCTTCAGAAAAGTCCAGATGAAATGCCAGCGTTTTGACGCTGGTGTGGGGACATAACCCCATTTTTGGAGAATCTAGCCCCTGTTGTGTAGTGTTCTGTGCCTGTTACTTAACTTTGCCTTTCATCAATAAACCCCTTTGTTAACTACTGGAAGCCTCCAGTGTATGTCTCTTACCACCACACTTTACATGGTCCCAAGATGTCCCATTGGTGTTACACCCAATGAAGTGCTAAAAAGCAGAGTCAATATTGTAATGCCGGAAAGGTGTCAGTCAATGTGCACACAGTAAACTCCCACAGTAAGTTAGGTGCTAATGACCAGATAATGTTTTTGTGATGTTGGTTGAGGAATAAATATTGGCCAGGACACTGGGAGTTAAGTCTCCAAAATAGTGCCATGAAATCTTCTACATTCACCTGAGAGGGCAGCAGTACCTCAGTTTAACATGTTATTCGAAAGTTGGCATATTTGACATTGCAGCATCCCTTTGGTACTGTACTGGCGTGTCAACCTAGAATTGCTTAAATCTTGGACTGGGCCGACCTGAGCACATAGACTTCTGACTCAGATGTGAGCGTTACCAACCAAGCTAAAGCTGATACCTGTTTCAAAGGAGAGCTGGCAAATCCTCACTGGTGGCTTGGCTGATGTTTACCTCTCAATCAATATTTCTAAAGCACTAAATTGCCACACTTGTCAATCAATCTGACAGGGAAATGTGCATTGCCTCCAACTGAATTTGATCATAGAATTTACAGTGCAGAAGGAGGCTATTCAGCCCATCGAGACTGCACCGGCCCTTGGAAAGAGCGCCCTACTTAAGCCCCATGCCTCCACCCTATCCCTGTAACCCCACCTATCCTTTTTAGTCACTAAGGGCAATTTACCATGGCCAATCCACCTAACCTGCACGTCCTTGGACTGTGGGCGGAGCACCCGGAGGAAACCCACGCAGACACAGGGAGAACGTGCAGACTCCCCACAGACAGTGACCCAAGCCAGGAATCGAACCTGGAACCCTGGAGCTGTGCAGCAACTGTGCTAACCACTGTGCTACCATGCTGCAACATCATCACCATGTGGCTGTTTGTGGGACCTTGCAGTCCACAAATAGGCTGTGCACATCCCTACATTACAACAGAAACAACACTTCAAAAGCATTTAAAAATGCTTCGGGATGTCCTGAGATTATGAAATGTGATATATCCATGCAGGTCCTTCATTGGCCCAGCAAAAGCCAAAATATGGCATCAAGGTCATTCACCCCAACATCATATACAAATATTAACTAGTTTCCCACAACGTCTCAATTGTTTAGCACACTGTCAGACATTGAACTAAGTTGTATATCTCAAGAAGGTGTGAAGTAAATTTCTGATCTGTGTTGAATGAGCTGATTCCAGCAGAGATGGCAGCAACAGAAATACTACAGTAGTTGTCAGCTTCGCTGGGATAGAGAGAGGTCAAATAGGTCCTTGCTCCTGATCACAGCTCAGAGATCCATGATGAATCATACATGTGTTTGTGATCTGAGGGCCTCTTTGACCATTTGAAATGTCAGTAATGTTGCTTTGACTACATTGCAGCACCTAAAGAGTGCACTATAATGTATGGAGAGAGCCTGAATATTATTGCACTTTGTGTGATTGCCATTTTGAAATGTTTATAACGTCCTTTCAGATATATTATGGATAAAGTACATTTTTGCAAAAAAATACTGTGGCATTTGACTGAGCGTTGCAGACTGGCACATTCCAAAGCCCAGGACTACGTGCTGAGGAATGCACTAAAGCTTGGGGCAGCCGCCAGAGAGGCACACCGGGGAGAGGTTGCTGTCTAAGACCTTTCAGCCATCGTGAAGTGAGAGGCTGAGAATTGTATAGAATCCTTCTGGCTGTATGACTTACGTTGAAGTGCACAGCGAATATTACATGTATCACAATTGTATTGAAGCAATTTAAGAGAGCGACATGATGTGTGTGGAGAACCTGAATATTATTGAACTTGCGTGATGACCATTTGGAAATGTTCTTTTTTTTCCAGATATTTTACAAAGAAAGAATACTTGGCATCACTTCTAGGCCTTTGGGCTAAGATCACGTGTAAGTTCTGAGTTGCGGGTTTTCGTGAAGCATTGCTGGATGCCGATGTGCATTTTGGAATGATGTGGAAGATGAGAAAGAATATGGAGGAGAAGACAGCGTTCGAGCTCTGCTGCTATTGATGGATCTTCATGCTGGTTTCATAGAATTTACAGTGCAGAAGGAGGCCATTTGGCCCATCGAGTCTGCACCGGCTCTTGGAAAGAGCACCCTACCCAAGGTCAACACCTCCACCCTATCCCCATAACCCAGTAACCCCACCCAACACTAAGGGCAATTTTGGACACTAAGGGCAATTTATCACGGCCAATCCACCTAACCTGCACATCTTTGGACTGTGGGAGGAAACCGGAGCACACGGAGGAAACCCACGCAGACACGGGGAGGATGTGCAGACTCCGCACAGACAGTGACCCAAGCCAGAATCGAACCTGGGACCCTGGAGCTGTGAAGCGATTGTGCTATCCACAATGCTACCGTGCTGCCCACAGGTTTACACCTCTGGTTTGTACCTAATGGTGGTACAACATGGTTTAACTGCAGCAACTTCCCGAGCTCCAGGCCAAGGTGCGCGGAACACTGTCTTGATGACAATGAAGAAGTTGAGAGAAGTCTCGCCCATGGACCGGACTTACTTTGTGAAGCGGTTTCTGCTTGATTGCTGTGGATTCCAAGTTGCAGATACCTTCTGCCTGCAAGATTTCCCCAGCGGTGGATACTTCAATGTCACCATCAGAAGCATTGCAGGGTGTATCAAGCTTTTGAAGGTGCTCAGGGAAAAGGCAACCAGGGGCCCCGTCTCCTCCAGATGTCACCAGCATCACAGATGGCAGTCTTCAGCCAATTCAATTCATTCCACATGATATCAAGAAATGGCTGAAGGCACTGGATACTGCAAGGGCTATGGACCCTGACAATATTCCAGCAATAGTACTGAAGTAATAGCAATAGTAGTGCTCCAGAACTTTCTGTAACCCTAACCAAGCTCTTCCAGCACAGTGAGGACACTGGACTCTACCACCAATGTGTAAAATTGCCCAGGTATGTCCTAGCACACAAATTGCAGGACAAATCCAACCCGGCCAATTACCACCCTATCAGTCTACTCTTGATCATCAGTAAAGTAATGAAAGGGGGTCACAAGTAGCTATCAGGCAGCACGTATTTAGCAATAACCTGTCCTCAGACGTTCAGTTTGGGTTCTGCTCCTGAACTCATTATGGCCTTGGTTCAAACATGGACAAAAGAGCTGAATGCTAGAGGTGAGGTGAGAGTGACTGCTCTTGACATCAAGGGAGCATTTGACCGAGTATGGCATCAAGGAACCCTAGCTAAACTGGAGTCAATGGGAACTGGGGAAATCTCTCCACTGGTTGGATTCATACCTGGCACAAAGGAAGATGGTTGGGTTTGTTGGAGATCAGTCCTAGGACATAACTGCAGAAGTTCCTCAGGATAGTGTCCTAGACCTAGCCATCTACAGCTGCTTCATCAATGACCGTCCTTCCTACACAAGGTCAGATGTGGGGATGTTCACTGATTATTGTACAATGTTCAGCACATTTGTGACTCCTCAGACACTGAAGGTGTCCATATGCAAATATCGCAAGACCTAGACAATATCCAGGCTTGGGTTGACAAGTGTCAAGTAATATTCATGCTACACAAATGCCATACAATGACTATCTTCAATAAGAGAGAATAAAACCTTTTCCTCTAGACATTCAATGATATTACCATCACTGAATCCCCCACCATCAGCATTCCGAGGGTTACCATTTACCATAAATTGAATGCGACAACTCATATAAATACTCTGGCTCCAAGAGTAGGTCAGAAGCGAGGAAACTCACGTCCTGACTCCCCAAAGTCTGTCCACCACCTACGAGACACAAGTCAGGAGTGCGATGGAATACTCTCCACTTGGCTGGATGAGTGCAGCCCTGACCACATTCAAGAAGCTCAAGACAATCCAGGACAAAACAGCCTACTTGACTGACACCCCTTCCACAAAGGTTGCTCCCTCCATCACCAATGCAGAGTAGCAGCATACTGAGTTGGAAATGTATTCCCATGCCTTTAATCTAGCTGGGCCAAACTCCTGGATCTCCCTCCCTAATAGCATAGTGGGTATACCTACTCCACATGGACTGCAGTGTTTCAAGAAGGCATCTCACCACCATGTCTCTCAAGAGATGGGCAACAAATCTGGCCATGCCAGTGAAACCCACATCCTGTAAAATGTGAATCCTGACTGTTTGCTCTGCCATCGCAGCAGAAGTTGTACAACCCCACATTCCTCGTCAGGTGCTCAGAGCTGAATGGAAATGGCACTGGCGTCAAGGACACATAATAATAATCTTTATTAGGGTCACAAGTAGGCTTACATTAACACTGCAATGAAGTTACAATGAAAATCCCCTAGTCTCCACACTCAGGCGTCTGTTCGGGTACACTGAGGGGAAATTCAGAATGTCCAACTCACCTAACAGCATGTCTTTCGGGACTCGTGGGAGGAAACTGGAGCACCCGGAGGAAACCCTCGCAGACACAGGGAGAATGTGTAAACTCCACACAGATAGTGACCCAAGCAGGGAATCGAACCAGGGACCCTGGTGTGTGATGCAACAGTGTTAACCACTGTGCTACCGTGCCGCCCAACTTTTGAACCAGCAAACGCCAGGTCAAGGTGACCTTGAAGACTGGTGCGAATGGAGCCATCCTGTACTGTCCATCCAGCTTTGCCATTGGAGGAAATCGAGGCTATCTCTCCATGTGTGGCAGTATTGAGTTTGTCACTACGCATGCAACAAAGAATGTTATCACAAGGGAGACTCATGTACCTTCCTCCAACAAGGTGCACAAGATGCTGCAAAATGAACAAGGTTCCTGAGCAAAGGGTGGCAGTCCCCGGCAAAGGACCTCCACCTCCATTGGAAAAGGAAGAATAAAGGAAGATGCAGCAGCAGATCAAGAAGGGCCCTGACTAACGGTGACCAGCATGACCCGTAAGTGGAAAACACAAAAGGAATTAACTGCTGCTATTCTTTTTTAAAAATAAATTTAGAGTATCCAATTCTTTTTTCCCAATTAAGGGGCAATTTAACATGGCCAATCCACCTGCCCTGCACATCTTTGGGTTGTGGGGGTGAGGCCCACACAGACACAGGGCGAATGGGCAAACTCCACACAGACAGTGACCGAGGACTGGATGGAATCTGGGTCCTCAGCGCTGTAAATGCTACTATGCCAATGAATAGTAAAAAAACGGCCATTTTCATTCAGCACCTCCAGTGTCACCACCTCCTCAGATGAGGAAGGACAAGTTGGCCACCACTGACAAAATGAGTCGCTAAGCACCAAGTCTGAATGGGAATCACAGAGCCGCCAAATCACAGGCGATGAAGACCTTAAGACCGTGAGATACAGGAGCAGAATAAGGTCATTTGGCCCAACGAGTCTGCCCCACCATTCAATCATGTCTGATATGTTTCTCATCCTCATTCTCCTGCCTTCTCCCCATAACACCTGATCCCCTAATTAATCAAGAACCTATCTATCTCTGTCTTAAAGGCACTCGGTGATTTGGCCTCCACAGCCTTCTGTGGCAAAGAGTTCCACAGATTCATCACCCTCTGGCTGAAGAAATTCATCCTCACCTCTGTTTTAAAGGATTGTGCCTTCAGTTTGAGGCTGTGCCTTTGGGTTCTAGTTTATCCTACTAGTGGAAACATCCTCTCCACGTTCACACTGTCTGGGCCTCTCAATATTCTGAGATTGCTGCAAAAACCAAAGCCCTGGGGTTTGTAACCTGGCTTTTGGGATCCAGGCAAAATTGAACAAGGCATCTGTTACCTCTTGGTTGCATTTATGTATCACTGACTGGGAAATGCCACACAGGTCTTCAGTGGAACCCTGGCAGAAGTCCCTGGCAAAGACGTTTAAGGCTGTCGTGATCTTTAACGTCATGGGCTTTGGGTTGTCTCCAGGTTCTTGTGGCCACTGATCCACATAGTAAAGCCAGTAGACTTGATCAACCACATTATGGAACATCTGAAGGTGCCTCCAGCATTTCCTTTCGCTCATCTGTAGATAGATGCTCCTCCCTATCTGGATGAGCACTGGTAACAAGGTAGGGTTGCCCGGAGCCTGCATCATCTAGGCCTCAGTGGATCTGTGAATGAACTGCAGCAATCAACCTAGTGAGCATTTCATTTCAGATTTGGTGCCTGGCTTCCATCTAAACATGGCATCCCCACACCACCCCTTTCAGGTGAAGGTCTTCTTGGCGGATTAGAGATTAGTTTTCCTCCTGTGCACAGCGACGTTGCTCTTTGATCGAGACGATGGCAGCCATATGCAAGAACTGTCCCTCAGACACAATTGAGCTTCCGTCCATTACCTTGAGATTCTATAGAGAGACCATTGCCTTGGCAGCATAGAAAAACTTACAAAATGAGCCTTTGTCAGCCATGACCATTCACCCAGGAAGATGGATTAGAGTTGGCAATTTACTGCTGTCCATCAGCTGTACCCTTTGAAAATAGCCACCTTCCATCCTCCCGCTCTCCCTGTCTCTTGAGCAAAGCATATAGAATGAATGCAGCTCCAGACCTTGCTGGGCTCTCAATGCTATCAGATCCAGGAACAAACCTGCTGCTCTGTGCACCTCACCATGGAGAGGAGAACACAGCTGGGCATGGTTCTCATCCTGATGTCTTGCTGACCTTGAATTCCAGCCTCACCAGGTGTACGCCACTTAGATACAGTTGCAAATGTGAAAGTTTCTCATTTCTGACTGGCGGGGAACTTAATTTGGAAGGGGATCCTAACTGCGGCTAGCTGGCCTTTTAATGAGCATGCGTGACATGCTAATGCAAGCAAAAGGGCCTCCTGGCACTGTTCATTGAGAAGCTCGACTCGCCTTTAAAGTACTGAGCACATAGTTGCAAAAGTTAATCCCGTCGTCGGGAAACTGCCCCCCCCCCCCCCCCCCCCACCCCACCCCCCGCCTCTCCCCCCCCCCCCCCCCCCCGGCCAAGTTAAATTCCCCTCGCCAACCAAGTTTCCCACTGTTGGCGGGACTGGGAAATTCTGGCCATGACTTCTGTCATTTCAAATTAATTTGAGGAACAGAGGTAACTTAAAAGGCGATCTAAAAGTTTGACATATATCTATCTAACTCTTTGTTTGTCAGAAGACAGATCTGGTCAGTGTGACCAGAGTGGTTCAGTGAAAATAATCAGTGTGCAGCAGCAAGGAACTGAAGATGGGAGAGAAGCCCTGTGGGAAAATAATTGCAACACAACCAGAAAGAAAGGCTAAAGACAGTTGAAAGTTCCTCTCGCTTGCTTTTCTCCAGGCTCTCTGATGTACCCTTGCCAGCCACACAGATCAGTCACCTACCTGAACTATTGAAGCCAGGCAGGATTTATCCAAGAGAATGGTGCACCAGATTTAAGGCTCTGAAAGCAAACAAATGGAATCATATATAGATCAGAAAGAATTAAACACGGTTTGTTTTGTGCAATGGAGGAGAGGTGCAGTTTGTGTTAAAAACCAAATCGTATTTCTGTTATTTATCTCCAGGTCAATCTCCAGAAATTTATGTGAAATTGTTTGCAAGTATGTAATTTAATGATTACTAGTGATATTGTAGCGTTGTAGCATTAAAACCTTCAAATGCATTCTGCTTTAAACTCAAAGCCTGTAATTGTGAACATAGAAAGAACCATGGAACTAATTAATGACACAAATAGATATAGTGTTTTAATTATCACTCTGTGTTTGTCTTGATGTTAATTATCCACTAATGAGTTTAAATCTAATAGAAGAACATAGAGTGAAGCTTTATTCCAGAGTCGTTGCTGTTCCAATGTGTAAGTAAAACTTAGGCTCTAATGTTGACTTGGGGCTAAAGTGCAAATCAGATGCGTTTGGAGGAGATTTGGAAATGTAAATCGGCGGAATGTTTAATAGGTGACTAGTTCAAAATGGCACAAAGACAAAATTACTCTCACATTGTCTAAAAAGGATGAAACCTTTTAAACGATGAAGATCATGTGATTTGACAGAAATGACAGATGCTTTGGAAGGACGCGTGGAGAAACCAAAATCGCAGAGCATTAAAGTATTGCAAAAATCATTGCTGCAATTCCGATCCTGCTGCATTTGACATTTTTGATGGCAAATTCAGTCGATATGATGAACGGTGATATCATGATTCTGAATAGTGCTAATTTGATTAACCATTTTTCATTAGTTGTTTTTTTTATTTGTTCATGGGATGTGGACATTGCTGGTAAGGACAGCATTGTTAGCCATTCCTAATTAGCTTTGGGAACAATGATGGTGAACCGCGACCTTGAATCACGGTGGTCCATGCACGGTCTACTTCAGTATCTGAGAAGTTGTGAATGGCACTAAATGCTGTGTCATCATCAGCAAAGATACCCCCACTGACCTTATGATAGAAGGAAGTCATCGATGAAGCAGCTGTGGATGGTTGGGACTTGGGTGCTATGCTGAGGGACTCCTGCAGTCAAATCCTGGGCTGAGATAATGAGCCTCCAATAATCATAGAACATCGAACAGTACAGCACAGAACAGGCCCTTCTGCCCTCGATGTTATGCCGAGCATTGTCCGAAACCAAGATCAAGCTATCCCACTCCCTGTCATTCTGGTGTGCTCCATGCGCCTATCCAATAACCGCTTGAAAGTTCCTAAAGTGTCCGACTCCACTATCACAGCAGGCAGTCCATTCCACACCCTAACCACTCTCTGAGTAAAGAACCTACCTCGGACATCCCTCCAATATCTCCCACTCTGAACCTTATAGTTATGCCCCCTTGTGACAGCTACATCCACCCGAGGAAATAGTCTCTGAACGTCCACTCTATCTATCACCATCATCATCTTATAAACCACTATTAAGTCGCCTCTCATCCTCCTCCACTCCAAAGAGAAAAGCCCTAGCTCCCTCAACCTTTGCTCATAAGACCTATCCTGCAAACCAGGCAGCATCCTGGTAAATCTCCTTTGCACCCTTTCCAATGCTTCCACATCCTTCCTATAGTGAGGTGACCATAACTGCGCACAATACTCCAAATGTGGTCTCAGCAGGATCATGTACAGTTGCAGCATAACCCCGCGGCTCTTAAACCCAAGCCCCCTGTTAATAAACGCTCACACACTATTGGCCTTCTTCACGGCTCTATCCATTTGAGTGGCAACCTTCAGAGATCTGTGGACATGAACCCCAAGATCTCTCTGTTCCTCCACATTCCTCAGAACCCTGCCGTTGACCCTGTAATCCGCATTCAAATTTTTTCTACCAAAATGAATCACCTCGCGCTTATCGGGGTTAACCTCCATCTGCCATTTTTCAGCCCAGCTCTGCATCCTATCAATGTCTCTTTGCAGCCTACAACAGCCCTCCACCTCATCCACGACTTCACCAATCTTGGTGTCATCAACAAATTTACTGACCCACCCTTCAGCCCCCTCCTCCAAGTCATTGATAAAAATCACAGATAGCAGAGGACCCAGCACTGATCCCTGTGGTACACCGTTGGTAACTGGTCTCCAGTCTGAAAATGTTCCATCCACCACCACCCTCTGTCTTCTATGTGATAGCCAGTTACTCATCCAATTGGCCAAATTCCCCTCTATCCAACACCTCCTTGCATTCTTCATAAGCCGACCATGGGGAACCTTATCAAATGCCTTATTCAAAATCCATGTATACGACATCAACTGCTCTACCTTCATCTACACACTTAGTTACCTCCTCAAAGTATTCAATCAAATTTGTGAGTCAAGACTTGCCCTTCACGAATCCGTGTTGACTATCCCGGATTAAGCTGCATCTTTCCAAATGGTCATAAATCCTATCCTTCAGGACCTTTTCCATTAATTTACCGACCACCGAAGTAAGACTAACCGGCCTATAATTACCAGGGTAATTCCTATTCCCTTTCTTGAACAGAAGAACAACACTCGCCACTCTCCAGTCCTCTGGCACTATCCCCGTGGACAGTGAGGACCGAAAGATCAAAGTCAAAGGCTCTGCAATCTCATCCCTTGCCTCCCAAAGAATCCTTGGATATATCCCATCTGGCCCAGGGGACTTGTCGACCCTAAGGTTTTTCAAAATTGCTAATACATCCTTCCTCAGAACATCTACCTCCTCCAGCCTATCCGCCTGTATCACACTCTCATCCTCAAAAACATGGCCCCTCTTGTTGGTGAACACTGAAGAAAAGTATTTATTCAACGCCTCTCCTAATTCTTCTGACTCCATGCACAAGTTCCCACCACTGTCCTTGACCGGCCCTACCCTCACCCTGGTCATTCTTTTATTTCTCACATAAGAGTAAAAAGCTTTGTGGTTTTCCTTGATCCGACCTGCCAAGGACTTCTCATGCCCCCTCCTAGCTCTCCTAAGCTCTTTTTTTTAGCTCATTCCTTGCTACATTGTAACCCTCAAGCGACCCAACTGAACCTTGTTTTCTCATCCTTACATATGCTTCCTTTTTCCTCTTGTCAAGACATTCAACCTCTTTTGTGAACCATGGTTCCCTCACACGGCCATTTCCTCCCTGCCTGACAGGGACATACCTATGAAGGACAAGCAGTATTTGTTCCTTGAACAAGCTCCACTTTTCATTTATGCCTTTCCCTGACAGTGTCTGTTCCCATCTTATGCTCCCTAATTCTTGCTTAATCGCATCATAATTACCCCTCCCCCAATTATAAACCTTGCCCTGCCCTATGGCCCTATCCCTCTCCATTGCAATAGTGAAAGACACCGAATTGTGGTCACTATCTCCAAAGTTCTCTCCCACAAACAAATCTAACACTTGGCCCGGTTCATTACCCAGTACTAAATCCAATGTGCCCCCCCCCTCTTGTTGGCCTATCCACATATTGTGTCAGGAAACCCTCCTGCACACACTGTACAAAAACTGCCCCATCCGATCTGTTCGACCTATAGAGGTTCCAATCAATATTTGGAAAGTTAAAGTCACCCATGACAACTACCCTGAGACCTCCACACCTATCCATAATCCATTTTGCAATTTCTTCCTCCACATCACTATTACTATTTGGGGGCCTATAGAAAACTCCTAACAATGTGACCGGTCCTTTCCTATTTCTAACTTCGGCCCATATTACCTCAGTAGGCAGATCCCCTTCGAACTGCTTTTCTGCAGCCGTTAAATTATCCTTGATTAACAATGCTACTACTCCACCTCTTTTACCACTTTCCCTACTCTTACTGAAACATCTATACCCCGGAACTTCCAACAAGCATTTCTGTCCCTGTTCTAACCATGTCTCCGTAATGGCCACAACATCGTAGTCCCAAGTACCAATCCACGCTCCAAGTTCACCTACCTTATTCCAGATGCTCCTTGCATTGAAGTAGACACACTTCAACCCGCCTTTCTGTCTGCCAGTACACTCCTGCAACCTTGATACCCTCCTCAGTACCTCACTACTCTCAACACTGGCTTCTGGACTCCAGCTCGTTTTCCCATCCCCCTGACAAATTAGTTTAAACCCCCCCCCCCCGAAGAGCCATAGCAAATTTCCCTCCCAGGATATTGGTACCCCTCTGATTCAGGTGCAACCCGTCCTGTCTGTACAGGTCCCACCTACCCCAGAATGTTCAACAGCACCTACCAAATTCCTGGCCTCTATCGGAAGGGCAACAGCAGCAGATGCATGGGAATATCACCCCCTGCAAGTTCCCGTCCTAGCTACACACCATCCTGACATGGAAATATATCGCGCCATTCCTTCACTGTCGTTGAAATCCTGGTACCGCCCCTCACCAACCATTAGTGCTGTGGGTGTACCTATACCACATAGACTGCGGAAGTTCAAGAACACAGATGAACACCACCTTCTCGAGGGCAATTAGGGATGGGAAACAAATGCTGACTGAGTCGATGGCGTCCACATCCCATGAACAAATAAATTAAAAAATAAACAATCACCTTGCTTTGTGCTGGGTATGAAAGCAACCGATTGAGAATGAAACATTTGAGGTATTCATTTTAACTGCAGAACCTTCACATCCACGTCTCAGCTTTGAGGCTGGCACCTGATAATCTATGTGAGAGATGAATGGAAATTGTACCTCAGTCAGAATTATTTTCTCTCCAGAAAGCGCGATGTGAGGCAGGCATCACACATGAGTAAATAATGAAATGTATTTTATGAAAAAGAGAACTTTAGCCGTGCAAATGGTGGAATATGTGGCTCAAAATTGCAGTTGGTGGGCTTATGGTCAGTAACAACAACAGCCTGCATTTATGTGCGATTAAAGTCGTAAAACATCCCAAGATACTTTATATGAGCATAATCAAACTAAATTTGATGCAAAGATAAATAAAGAGAGGGACTTAACGGAGGGTTAGTTAAGCAAAAAGGTTTACCGAGTCTAGCCGAGTGTTTAGTGCCTATACAGCTGAAGGCACAGCCACAATGGTAGAGCAAAGGAAATCAGGGATATGCAATGGGCAGAACTGGAGCGCAGAGATCTCAGAGGATTGTTGGTATGGAAAAAGTTATGGAGAGATTAGGCGGGGAGAGGCCAAACATAGAATTGGAAACAGTGATAACAATCTTAAAACGAATATGTTGCCGGACTGACCAACATCGAGTGAATAGGACTTAGTGAGAGTTAGAATACAGGCAAAGCTTTAGGTAAGCTCAAATAAATGAAGTTTGCATTCTGGGAGGCTAGCCAGGAGTGCTTTGAAATAGGTTTGTCGAGAGGTAACAAAAGCATGGGTGAGGGTTTCAACAAGAGATGAGCTAAGGCTGGGATGGATGAGGCAATACAAGAGTGGGGTTAACTGTATTATGTGAAGGCTTAGTGTTTGCTCAGACACAGTGTATGGGATTAAGCATCCCAATTGGGGAAGACTGGAATTTTATCCAGATGTTTCAAACTCTGAAGCAAGGAATAAGTGTAAGAAGTCTTACATCACCAGGTTAAAGTCCAACAGGTTTGTTTCGAATCACTAGCTTTCGGAGCACTGCTCCTTCCTCAGGTGAATGAAGAGGTGGGTTCCAGAAACATTTATACAGACAAAGTCAAAGATGCAAGATGATACTTTGAATGTGAGTCTTTGCAGGTAATTAAGTCTTTACAGAATCACCGAGCAGAAACTTATAGCCGAGTTTCGCACACTTGAGAACGGCCTCAACCGGGTCCTTGGATTCATGTCGGATTACATTTACCTCCCACCATCTGACCTGGGCTTTCGAAATCCTGCCAACTGTCCTGGCTTGAGACAATTCACAACTCCTTTACCTGTGTTTATCCCTCTCTCCAGTTGCTCCGTCTGGACCTGCAAAGACTTAGATTATAATGGAAAACTTGCAAACATGTTGGAGCCGATTTTCACCCCACAATTCTTGCCGGCGAGATCATGTTTCCTGATTTTCCAGGCTACTTGGTAGTGATGCAAGGAGAATTCCACCACGGAAGGTCGGAACCTCATTTAAATACATCAACATATCATTAGTGAGACCTCCTGCCAGGCGGACCTCCCTCTCAGTGAATATCTATCGGCTGCCGGTGTGACATCACGCTGGCATGATTTACTTCAGCTGTACGAATATTAAAACCTGGTGACTTTATCTCTGAAGGGGATATCAGAGGTAAGCGTTCAGGTCACCATCACCCTCCAGGGCCCCAATCGCTGAGGGGGCACCGGAAAGGATATGGGGCACACAGATAAGTGCAACACAGGACCGGGGAGGCGTTCAGTGTCAGCATCTCGGGGGTGGTGTTGTTCACAGACCACAGAGGCCCTTCATGGCTGTGAGTCTCTAGATTTAAAAGGTGTGAAGGCTGGGTTTGCTGTCGGCGTTTCCCGTGTCCTCCTTGCTGGGCTTCTGCCGATATTACCGCTGAGGGATTATCCTTCTAGAGTGGCAGCTGGAAAGTGGGTGGCAGCAGGTGAATTCATAGAGGTTTCAGCTTTTTGGGAGGCAGGTTGTGAGAGATTAGTGTATGGGTAACTAGCTGTCCAAGTTGGAAGGCTCATTTAATCCGCAGTATTTGAGAGCGAGAGGAATGAGTGTGCCCTCTGAGGGTAACGTTAACTGCAAATGGCAGTATTCACAAGCATCAGGTCTGCGTTGCCTGCCACAAGAGGTAGCCAGTTACCTAATGAACTCCCTGACCCTTCCTTGACAAATCAACTGTGCCACTTTTGTCAGCATTGCAATGCAGGAGTGTGTCACTGAATGTAGCCCAATTGGTAAGCCTTTGGAAGCCTTGCCCCCAGGCATTGAATTCTAAGGTTAATACTCATGTTCCATAACAGAGAGGTAACACAGATGTGGCCCCCAATGCACGGTATTATGGTAAAGGCATTCATCAGTCACCCCATTCAGGAGATGATGGGTGGTAGCGTCACGTTCGCCTGTGAGGTTAGAATGCAAGTCCCTTCAATACACATAACTGCCCTCACTTCTCACCCTTAGAGGAGTCACGCGGCCCAATGAGGCTCTCAAAGGTCAAAGGGTTTCAGTCAGGTGGAGTTGAGAGAGGCAAATGTGGTGAAGTGGCTATTATGTGACAGGGGAGTGAGTGAGGCTTATTGGAAAGGCACTCACATAGTGGGATGCACATCGTTGGATGGTCCAGAGCCTCAGAAGGCTATGGGTCAGGGCCTTGTCAGGACTCCTCATCTTTCACTTTGATGTTCCTTTCAGTTTAGTCGAGCTGGCAATTCTTATTATTGCAATCAACCAGCAGCAGTGGCATCGATGTGCTGCTGCAGAGGACGGGGAAGTAGGGCTCATTGATGGTCCGGGAGGAGGGTCATAGATGGTGCACCCCCGGAGGAGGCAATACCGGCCACGGGTATAACATCATGGAACTTCCTACCTCCAGATGACAGAGGACCAGTGTCGGGGAAGGCTGCGTCTGTCCCGGGGGACAGTGGACCGACCACCTGTGGCAGATGATGTAAGAGTTAGCACCACATGGACTGGGGGTTCACCTATTGCCTGTCGTCCTGAACGTTACTGCCGCTCTGAACCTCTGTGCCAGTGCCTCATTTTAGGGCTGTACAGGTAACCTGTGGGGCATATCCCAGTCTGCCATGCACAGGTATGTAAGGGAGGTACAGATGCACTATTTGCATTGGCTCACATGTGCATAAACGTGGACAAGGGCCAGGAAGCCAAGGCTAAGGGCTTCACCCACATAGCAGGTATGCCGGGTACACAGTGTCATCGACTGCACTGACATGGCTCTGCACTCGCCACGGTGGCATGAGGTGCCATTTGTGAACCGCAAAGGATACCACTCCCTCTATGTCCAGATTGTCTGTGACCACGGAACGTGCATTATGCAGGTGTGTGCCCGTTTCCTGGGGACCGTCCATGATGGTTGCGTCTTGGTATGCTCACAGATCCCAGTCATTTTTGAGGGAAAGCGAAGGCTGGACGATCATTCCTCGGGGACAAAGGCTCATGCGTCAATGCGTGTGCTGGCCGAGCAGGCGATTCACCTACTCAAGATGTGGTTCGGGTGCTTGGACTGGTCAACGGGACCTTTCCAATACAACCCCAGAGGGTGTCCTGCATCATTGTAAAAAGAAAGCTTTTGATAGTCACAAAAAAAAATCAACACTGCAGATAGTGCAACACTGCAGATAGGGGCGGCAGTTGGCACAGTAGTTAGCACTGTTGCCTCACAGTGCTGGGTTCTGGGTTCAATTCCAGCCTTGGGTGACTGTGTGGTGTTTGCATGTTCTCCCCAAGTATGCATGCATTTCCTCTGGGTGCTCCCGTTGCCTCAAACAGTCCAAAGATGTGCAGTTTAGGTGGGATTACGGGGATAGGGTGGAGGAGTGGGCCGAGGTAGGATGTTCTTTCAGAAGGTTGGTGTAAACTCGATGGGCCAGATAGCCTCCTTCTGCACTGTAGGTATTCTATGATTCTATAGCCTAGAGGAGTACAGAAAGTAGCATGCAAGTAAAAAAAATGTTGTACTCATTAACGAAAAAGTGGAACTTATCAGATTTTCACAGTAACATAATTGAAGTGTTAATGTAAGCCTACTTGTGACAATAATAAAGATTCTTATTTTAATTATGATGAAGGGAACTTGTGTGAAGCGGCAGAGGATTTGGGAAGAGTTTTAAATGATTTTTTTGTTTCTGTATTCACAAAGGGAATGGATGATGCGGATATAGTAATCCAAGAGAAGTAGTGTGAAAGATTAGATAAAATAATCATAACGAGAGAGGAAATGTTAGAGGAGTTGGAATCACTGAAAGTTGATAAGTCGCCAAGGCCGGATGGATTGTTCCCTCGGATGTTGAAGGAGGTCAGGGAGAAGATAGCAGATGTGCTGAGGACTGTTTGCCAATATACACAGGGGAGGTGCTGGAGGACAAGAGGAATACAGATGTGGATCCGTTGTAAAAAAGGATACGAAGGAAGGCCACACAATTATAGGCCGGTTAGACTTACCTTGGGGGTGAGAAAATTGTTAGAATCAATCCTTTTAAAAAAATTTTAAGTACCCAATTATTTCTTTCCAATCCAATCCACCTAGCACATCTTTGGGTTGTGGGGGTGAAACCCACGCAGACACGGGAAGAATGTGCAAACTCCACACGGACAGTGACCCAGAGCCAAGACCGAACCCGGGTCCTCGGCGCTATGAGGCAGCAGTGCTAACTACTGTGCCACCCCTGTTAGAATCAAATTTTTTTAAATTTAGAGTAGTCAATTATTTTTCTTTTCCAATTAAGGGGCAATTTAGCATGGCTAATCCACCTAACCAGCACATAATTGGGTTGTGAGGGTGAAACCCACGCAGACATGGGGAGAATGTGCAAACTCCACACGGACAGTGACCCAGGGCCGGGATTCGAACCCGGGTCCTCAGCGCCGCAAACCCAGTGCTAACCACTGTGCCACATGCCTCCCTAGAATCAATTCTGGCAGATCCCCATATCCCCACCCAACCTGCACATCTTTGGACACTAAGGGGTAATTTAGCATGGCCAATCTACCTAACCTGCACATCTTTGGATTGTGGGAGGAAATCAGAGCACTCAGAGGAAACCCACGCAGACATGGCGAGAAGGCGCAAACTCCACACAGTCACCCAAGGGTGGAATTGAACCCGGGTCCTAGCACTGTGAGGTAGCAGTACTAACCACTGTGCCACCGTGCCAGCATATTAAAGATGTTAAAGATATTTAACACTATGTGAGTAATAAAGTTTCTTTTAATATACCATGTTCTTGTTTGTGCATAGAATCACTCCTAGAGTGAGGTATCCTTTCCACACAATCTTACAAAATTATAATAAAATATTTGGGTTTCCGTCCAGTATTCTCGGTCAGTGTTCATAATACAGGATGTCAGGCCTCTCCTTGACACCAGCCAGAAGTTTGATAAGAGCTCCCTCCGTGAAATGTGCTGTTGTCTTCCTGGCAGCCATTCCCTCGACTGGAATTGGTACAAGTGCTGGGGAGTGCGCTTAAAAGGTGCGCCCTGCAGGTTACAAGTTTTCTCGGGGCAAGCGAATCAGAGGTGCGCCTCCACGAGTGCAGCGTGAAATGCGTGGAAAACAAAATTGTGAAAAAGGCTGAATACACGGAGACTTTACCGCCAGCGCCAGAGGGATTCTCTCGGGATTCTACCCGTTATTTATTGTTTTGGTCCGATGAGAGACTTTAAATACCACACAAATGATATAACTCATCATCTTAAAAAATATATTTAATCTAGCATAAACTTGTGGCAAAAGCAATGAGTGACAAATCACTTGGCATTGAATTTAATATGTGATGTTAAGAGATGGCAACGCAATGTTTCTCTAAATAAGAATGGTAATCTGCTAGAATTGAGTAAGAAGTCTTACAACACCAGGTTAAAGTCCAACAGGTTTGTTTCAAACACGAGCTTTCGGAGCACGGCTCCTTCTTCAGGTGAATGGAAAGGCTTGTTCCAGAAATGTTTATATAGACACAGATGTGGAGATGCCGGCGTTGGACTGGGGTGAGCACAGTAAGAAGTCTTACAACACCAGGTTAAAGTCCAACAGGTTTGTTTCAAACACGAGCTTTCGGAGCACAGCTCCTTCTTCAGGTGAAGAAGGAGCCGTGCTCCGAAAGCTCGTGTTTGAAACAAACCTGTTGGACTTTAACCTGGTGTTGTAAGACTTCTTACTATATAGACACAGTCAGAGATGCCCCGGAATGCGAGCACCTGCAGGCAATCAAATCATCAAAGATGCAGAGAGAGAGGTAACTCCAGGTTAAAGAGGTGTGAATTGTCCCAAGCCAGTTCAGTCGGTAGGCCTCTGCAAGTCCAGGCTTGTTGGTGGGGGCCGAATGTAATGCGACATGAATCCCAGATCCCGGTTGAGTCCGCATTCATGCGTGCGGAACTTAGCTATAAGTTTTTGCTCAGCAATTTTGCGTTGTCGCGTCTCCTGAAGGCCTCCTTGTAGAATGCTGACCCGGAGATCAGAGGCTGAATGTCCTTGACTGCTGAAGTGTTCCCCAACTGGAAGGGAACAGTCCTGCCTGTTGATAGTCGCACGATGCCCGTTTATTCGTTGTCGCAGTGTCTGCATGGTCTCGCCAATGTACCACGCTTCGGGACATCCTTTCCTGCAGCGTATGAGGTAGACTACATTGGTCGAGTCGCACGAGTATGCGCCGCGTACCTGGTGGGTGGTGTTTCCACGTGTAATGGTGGTGTCCATGTCGATGATCTGGCATGTCTTGCAGAGATTACCCTGGCAGGGTTTTGTGGTGTTGTGGTTGCTGTTCTGAAGGCTGGGTAATTTGCTGCAAACAATGGTTTGTTTGAGGTTGACGCGGTTGCTAGAATTGAGACACGGAAATGACCTCGTCACGAGAAAATCTGTTGGTTGTAGCTAAGAAGAGCTGAAGTGAAAACATTCAATATTTGCCATAGACTGGAAAGGACGCAGACGAGATTTAGAGTGATAGCAGGGATGAGGGGCTTCAGTTATGTAGAGAATCTGGGATTTTTCTCGTTCGGACAGGCAAAGTTAAGGTGAGACTTTTCGAGATGTTAAAATTTCTGTCGGGTTTCTGGTGGAGTAGATGTCAGTTGGCAGCTGGGTCTCTAACCAGACACAGATTTAAGAAGAATCGTCGGGGAGGTGAGGAGAAATGGTTTGGAACAGCTATTTGTTATGATCTGGGATACACAGCCTGAGAGGCTGATGGAAGCAAATTTAATCATAACTTTAGAATGGAATTCAATTCTTGAAAACGAAACATTCCAGTCTGGTGGAGAAAAAGCCTGAGAATTAAACTAATTGGCGGAATCGTTCAAAGAGCTGGGACAGGCATCCTTCTGGTGCTGTATCAATCCATGATTGCAAGAAATGAATAAGTGGGCTTTGTCACAATTGGAAACCGATGCCAAGAGTAGGTTGACAGGACAGGACTAAGAATTTGCATTACAAGTCTTTTCTTCTCAAGAGCGAGTTCTGAGTTTCAGCATCGTCACGTCAAATTTCAGTCACTTCCAATTGGATGTCTTAGTTCAGGACGCTTACATACTTTGGCTGGAGTTCATACATGGATTTGCTTGTGCATTGGATTATCAGACCAGAGCAAGGCACTTCATCCTGTGACAGCTGCTGGTAACATTTGGCAGCATCAGATGCTGTGGTGTTGCAACTACAATAACATTCATTGAACAGATATCGCTATAAAGTGCAAATATGTCAGCAAAGGGCATTTTTCTCTGTTTTCTCATTAGACACCATGTTTTACAATAGCGTGCCCTAGTCTTGCAAAACTGCAAAGTCTTGTCGTTATTTAGTCTACTCAATGTGATTTTAAACTGGACAATGTGAGTTCTATTAGGAGGACATTGTTGAATAGCCTGGTTTCTGTGCTATATGATAAATAACATATTGGTTGTTTAACAAATTATTAAACAAATGTTCCAACACTGGCTCCGATAATTGCTCTTACTGTAAAATGGACACACGGGATTTGATGAAAAGATTGTGTACTTTCAGAAGGAAATAAATGCGTCTGCTGTGATGATCAGATCGGTTTCTTATCTGTCGCCAATGATATGAAGAATAAGTGCTAGCAGAATCGAATGTCTGCTCTGGCTTTTAACGGTAATTTGTGCAAGATCCTGCAGGAAAATTCAATAGGCATTTTTTTTTTTGTGGAACAATGCTTTGGAATATAAAGCACTTGCTAGTCTTTAAGATTTCTGTTCCACCTTCTGCCTGATCTCTCCATGCACTGACATCAACCCCCACATACTCGGCTAAGTTGAGTCTCAGGCCAATCTATGTTTCCAATGCCAATAGGAACCCTTTTGGCTTTCGTTTAACTGGTGATTTAGAAAAAAGATGAGGTGGGATGCTGGTTGTCAGCACATTTCACTAAATTCCAATTCCTTTGGGTAGAGTTCCTGTAAGGCTTCTTCCGATCTCCCAATGGAACCTCGGCATGAGATTGGTAGAAAAGCTCAGAAAAGCAGGGCGGGATTCTCCCTATTGGGGACTAAGTCCCCACATCGGCGGGACAACCGGCGCCAACTACTCCGACGCCAACAGCCCCTGAAAGTATGGAATTCTCCAAACGTTCAGGGTCTAGGTGGATGGCTGAGGGGTTGGCACGTGTTTGTTCATGCATGGAACGGCTGGCGTGATCTCGCACATGCGCGGACCATCCGGCGTATTTCCGCGCATGTGCGGGAGGTTCTCTTCTCCGCACCGGCCCCTGGGCAATATGGTGGAACCCTACAGGGGCCCACCATGGAGGAAAGAAGTGCCCCCATGGAACAAGCCCGCCCGCAGATCGGTGGGCCCAGATTGTGGGCCTGGCCACCGTGGGGGCCCTCCCCAGGGTCGGAACCCCCCGTGCCCCCCCCACCCCCTCCCCCGAGGACCGCCCCTGCACCCTCACCTGCCAGGTCCTGCCATGCGTGAGGGGAGTAATTCACGCCAGCGGGACTGGCCAAAACTGGACGGCCGCTCGGCCCATCGGGGCCCGGAGAATCGCCGGGGGTGCCGCTGTCAACGGCTCCCGACCGGCGTGGCGGGAATCCCGCCGCCACCCGAAAAATGCCGCCGGAGAAAAGGGGAGCCGGCATCGGGGCGGCGGGGCGGGATTCTCACCTCCCCCTGGGGATTCTCCGACCCGGCAGGGGTTCGGAGAATCCCGGCCACAATGTCAATAAGCGATCAGAAGAATCCCCATGGAAATGTTATTCTCTGTTCTCCATGTATAATCTAAAGTCATTCGACTCACCTACAGAATTTTTTATATGTCTTTGGACAACAGTTTCATGTCACAACATCCAATCACATTTCAGAATCTCAATATCAAGGAAAATGGTGGCACGGTCGTGCAGTGGTTAGCACTGTTGCTTCACATTGCCAAGGACACGAGTTCAATTCCCGGCTGGGTCACTGTCTGTGCGGAGTCTGCACATTGTCTGCGTTGGTTTCCTCCGGGTGCTCATTCTAAATTCTCCCTCTGTGTACCCGAACAGGCGCTGAAGTGTGGTGACGAGGGGATTTTCACAGTAACTTCATTGCAATGTTAATGTAAGCCTACTTGTTACACTAATAAGGATCATTATTATTTATTAAATATAAATTTAGAGTACCCAATTATTTTTTATCTAATTAAGGGGCAAATTATTGTGGCCAATCCACCTACTCTTCACATCTTCTTGGATTGTGGGAGTGAGACCTCCACAAACACGGAGAAATAAAGATTATTATAAATGTATTGTCCAACGAGTGAGCAACTGATGGAGCAATAGTAATATACTGCAATGTAGGTGGTTATTTGAAATAGATACTATACTATACAAATTTTTGAAAGTAAATAATAATTTAGGGTAATCTCTGTACTATGCTACCACCTGATAGTTAACTTTTATGCACAAGTTAATCAGGGCGGAATGGTGGCACAGTGGTTAGCTCCGCTTCCTCACAGCGCTAGTGACCTGGTCAGGTTTGAATAAGGTATTTGGCTGACTGTCTGTGTGGGGTTTGCATGTACTCCCCGTGCCTGCGTGGGTTTTCCGGGTGCTCTGTTTCCTCCCAGGTTCGATTCCCTGTTGGGTTACTGTCTGTGCGGAGTCTGCACGTTCTCCCTATGTCTGCGTGGGTTTCCTCCGGGTGCTCTGGTTTCCTCCCACAGTCCAAAGACGTGCAGGTTAGGGGTGGATTGGCCATGATAAATTGCCCTTAGTGACCAAAAAAGGTTAGGAGGGTTCTACAGAGGGGTTATTGGGTTACGGAGATAGGGTGGAAGTGAGGGCTTAAGTGGGTCGGTGCAGACCCGATGGGCCGAATGGCCTCCTACTGCACTGTATGTTCTATGTTCAATGTGGGGATGGACTCTCCGCACCCCGATGCCGAAATCACGTTTTATCTGAGATTCAGAAAATTACAAGCTGATTTAACAATTTAAACAGTCCGACCTAATTAAATATTGCTTAGAACTTTGGTGAACTAATTAAATACTGTCATCTCAACTCAAAGAGATCTTGACTGCCAATCACATAATGAAACTAACCGCATAACACGGTTTCAGTTTGAAATGTGAGTCTTGTTACCTCCCTCAAAAATATTTGTTTTGAGATGACAAAAGAAAGATTTGCAACATTTTGATTGTATGCTGGAAGCATGTTTCTGACTCTGCTCCATTTTTGTGACTGGAAAACAAGGACCACCACCAAGTCAAAACCGGTCAAAATAATCTCTTAAACCGTCTCAATGGGCCATGCATTGTGAGCATCGCAGTATTGACCGATTTTTTTACATCTCATTAATAGTCCCAGATACAAGGGCCATAAAATTCAAATGCATAGTACCTCTTTCTTTAATACTGCAGATTTAACACAATTGTTGCCATTTTGGAGCCCAGTTAACAGCCACTAACATGACTGAACACGCATTCAACAACAATCAACTACTTACATACTTGTTACTGATTGACATTTACTGTCCCTTGCTACAAATATTTGTTGGGTTCCAAATGAAGTTGGAAAAAAGTTGTTCAAAATGAAGTCTGCAGGAAGTGGCATTGCACATGAGGATTCTGCACAGATCACTTGTTCTCAGACGTGAGTGTAACTGTGTGCATTCCCCTCGGAATACAACATGGCAGGGAGAATAAGCAGAGGCGCTGCGGACACAACAAGTTCTGGAAGATGGAGGAGGTGGAAGAGTGGGAGTCCGGATCTTAGGTCGAGGACATATCCATCTGAACCCCTCAGAACATTCAGTAAGCAATTTGTCAACTGGAACCTCAGTGAGGATCAGTGTATCAGATGTCTCAGCTTTCTCTGAAGCTCCTCACTGAAACCTGCCCCTTGCTTTCTGCTTATGTTGCAATAGAACCTGAGATCTCAGCCATCAGATGCTGCATCATGGTTAGGTCGCATGCGTTCACACTGAGTTGACTGCTTGTTCCACAGTGGAAAGGATAGTATCCAAGCTCGTGCCAAGTTGAAGTTGGACTCCTCTATGTCCCTTTGACAGCAAAGCTGGTTTTCGGACAGACTTGCCAATGCACTCAGAATTGGCATACCCATTAACCTTATTCCGAATGGCCCTCCATTGAAGCCTTCAACTGAGTCCTCTGCACCAGAACCTATGATTCAGTGAGCTCTGTGGTGTTGATCTGCCACTATTACTCCATCAACTTCAACTTTTAATAAGGTGTAATATTGTCAATGGCTTTTACAACAAGAAAAATGTATAATAACCTGAAATTCATATCAGATCACTGATTTCTCTCTTCATTGCATCCATGAAGACATGAAGATGAAGAGCAGTTTTTCCCTGACAGACAGTTCCTGGTCTGTGCATTTAACTTGCATACGGAGACACTGAAGGTCCGATCTTACGGTAAGCACCAGAACCTATGTGTTCTCCTTGTCCCCTGGCCTGGCTGCAGCTCACTCATACCTAGCGCCTTGCCCAGCAGTGCTAAATGTGGGAGGGTGAGGTAAAACTATGGTTGTTAGGTCTGAATCATGATTGATATAGTTTGTTAGGTAAGTGACGGGGGGTGTAATCAATAGAGCAGTGGTTGAGACTTAGTGGAACAACTGGTCGGATATGGGATTTGGAGACGCAGTCTCTACTCATGTGAGGTCATTAAGCTGTGGCATTGCTTCCAGGTCATTGGGGGTTGACTTCTGGCATTGACTGTCGGAACTATCTGGTCACACTACATTCTCAGAGCTTGCTTGAAGCCGTCCTCTGCATCTTGGACACTTGAATACTCTGTTAGTATTTCCACTTACCTCATCACACATTCATTTATCCACCCTCTTGCCCACCCACCCATCTACTCACACTCTGCTCACCCACTCACCATTCACCTACCCACTCACTAACCCACTGAAAGACTTGAGTCCTTTAAAACCCATGGCAGCTAATGTCGGAAAAGGAGGCATTTCCTCTCTCATCCGTCTTCTATGCTCATCAGCCTTCGACAGGCTTGGATGGGCTGGCTCTTTGGAGTGGTAGCCAGGATCAGAAGTCCAAGCTGAAAGTGTGCAGAAAGGCTGGGTTGCAGAAACCTTCGCAGGCAATGGCAATGTGTACAGAATTGGTGCTTACCGTAAGATCGGACCTTCAGTGTCTCCGTATGCAAGTTAAATGCACAGACCAGGAACTGTCTGTCAGGGAAAAACTGCTCTTCATCTTCATGTCTTCATGGATGCAATGAAGAGAGAAATCAGTGATCTGATATGAATTTCAGGTTATTATACATTTTTCTTGTTGCAAAAGCCATTGACAATATTACACCTTATTAAAAGTTGAAGTTGATGTAGTAATAGGGGAAGATCAACACCACAGAGCTCACTGAATCATAGGTTCTGGTGCAGGGGACTCAGTTGAAGGCTTCAATGGAGGGGCATTCAGAATAAGGTTAATGGGTATGCCAATGGGCACCTTTACTTAAGGTCAGCAGAGAGCATCATCCTTTCTCTTCTGACTGCAAAATCTGAGCCATGTATTTCTCTTACTCAGGATGTTCCAAAGCACGACAGGGCAAATGAATTGTTTTGTTACTTTGTAGACAAAACAATAACTAATCTGATTCGCTGGGGGCACAATCTTAAAACTAGAGTACCATCATTCAGGAGTGGAATCAGAATCATTTTCCAAGCAAAAAATAGTGATAAAATAGAAATATCTTCCCCAAGTGGCTGTGGATACACGGACAAATGACATTCTCAAGATTGAGTTAAATTTTTATTACGTAAGGGCACCAAGGGCCGAAAATTAAATGTGGGTAAATGGAGTCAAGGTAAATCCCAATCATACTTAAACGGCAAAACAGGTTTGAGGGGCTGAATGGCCCACTCACATCCCTATGGCAATGTAACAGGGCATCTGCTAATGACATATATTTCCGAGAAAAAATATTTTCTTGTCTTACCTTGCAGACGAAGCAATTTTAAACCTGCTCTGAGTGGCGCTCCCTTCCTTAGGTGGCATTTATACTTTAGTCACATTCACTGTGCTAACTCATGCTGGGAATGAATCTATCCTTTCATAATTAGCGAAACTCGAGGGCATGGAGACTACAGAGAAAACATTTTCTGCCTAACTAAGTAGAGGCTCAATTACATTGTTGGGTAATCGTGTACTGGCACTTAATGAATCAGTCTGAAATTACTCCATCTCCTATTTTATCAGAGGCATTTACTTCAAACAAATTCAGAGTTTGTATGCTATTATCTCATAAGGCCGGATTTTTAGGTTCAATGTCGGCCAAACTAAGCCAAACATTCAGCAACACATCCACCTCATGCTTGGAAAAGCAAGTGGATATTTTACCATCATATGAATGACCCTGTGCCATATGAAACTAATCCAGCGCTTTGGGAAACAGTATTGAACACTGGATGAAGACATTGAGCAATATTCCCAGATCGTTTCACTAGAATGAAATTTTCCCTTCACTGTATCGTTACATTTGCTCAGTGCACCAAATATTTTCAATTTCCATCCCAGCCCAAACCAGAAAATACATTTCCTAGTCAGATATGAAATGACTCAAATATTTTCTCTTAATCTTTTTAGTAGGGTTGTTTTATTCCTTGCTATAACATTAGCCAGGGTTATATTTATTCATGGCATATACTGTAAAGGACCACCATGCATGAGCTCAGCAATCTAATTCACGTTAAGCTTGGGATTGTTTCAGTGTGGCACCTAATTTTGTGGCATCATATTTTAAAAATAATAATCCTTATTTTTGTCACAAGTAGGCTTCACTGCAATGAAGTTACTGTGAAAATCCCCAAATCCCACACTCGCGCCTGTTCGGGTACACTGAGGGAGAATTCAGAATATTCAATTCACCGAACAAGATCGTCTTTCGGGACTGTGGGAGGAAACCGGAGCACCCGGACGAAACCCACGCAGACACGGGGAGAATGTGCAAACTCCGCACAGACAGTGATCCCAGCCGGGAATCGAACCTGGGGCCCTGGTGCTGTGAAGTAACAGAGCTAACCTCTGCACTACCATGCGCTTTAAGAGGTTCATAGTTTAATTTGCGGGCATTCATTCTTTTGACCAAGCATTGCACATACTACATGACCAACACTGACCTTTGTGTGAAATATGAAAGTGAACAAGAAAAGACCTCTTAACGTCCACAGAATGTCTATAGTTTGGTCTATCATCGAGGCTAACTCAACTCGTTTTCTAATGGAAAATGCATTGGTAAGAGCACATCTGGAGTGTTGTGCACAGTTTTGGTCCTCTTACTTGAGGAAAGATGTAGAGGCAGTTCAGAGGAAGTTCACTAGATTGATTCCAGAGCTGAGGGGTTTGTCGTATGAGAGATTGAACAGTTTGGATCTAAACTCTCTGGAGTTTAGAAGAATGAGGGGAGATCAAATCGAGGTGTACAAGATACCAAAAGGTATGGATAAAGTAGACGTGGAGCAGATGCTTCCTCTTGTGGGCATTCCTAAACAAGAGGTCATAATGTTAGAATAAGCGGCAGCAAATTTAAAACAGATTTGAGGTTGTGAATCTGTGGAAGTCGCTACATCAGAGTGCAGTGGTGCAGGGACAGTGGGTAAATTTAAGGAGGAGTTAGACAAATTTTTAATTGGTAATGGGTCGAAGGGTTATGGAGAAAGGGCAGGACAATGGAGTTGAGGCCATGATGGGATCAACCATGGTCAAATTGAAGGTGTATAGGCTTGGGAGGATAAAATGCCTACTCCTGCTTCTAGGTCAAGTGTTCGAGGGAGGAGATGCCCTGGCTGATTTTACAATCCAGCTCTTGGTTTGTAGCATCGTAGGTAACAGATGAGGAATATATCAGCCACGATAGAATGGCAGAGCAGACATGATGGGCCAAATGGCCTAATTATGCTCCATATATATCTTATTCCATATATATCCTTGATCCCAAAACTATATAGTCAACTTCTATTGTTCACGAGGGTATCTTTCCCGGGAAAGCTTGTGAAAGGTGAAATCGCAAACAGCGAACTTGCACATGCACAGTGTGTGCTTTCTAAGAAAACAAGGTGTGGGAAAAGGTTAGAGTTCAATCTTCCTTTTTCTAATTTTCTAACAAGTCTGAGAGTTTTTGGTGCACTTACACTTCTGTGTGTGGTTGAAGTTAAGCAATGTTTTATTGCAGAGAGACCTGATGGCACAGTGGGTAGTGTCCATGTCCCTGAGTCAGAAGCTCTGGATTTGAGTCCCACCCCAGGCCTTGATAGCCAAGGAAGATGTGTTTGTAACCTGGTCAAACAGGTTGAGTATGTCAGCCTGCAAATCGTTCCAAACATGCCAATGGCTGGTGGTAAGATTGGGAGAGGCTTCTGGTCAACCAGGCTTGATGTGGAGTGGTGTCCCTCAAGCTATAAGTTCCTGGCGACAAACTAGCGAACTGTTCCGAGAATTACTAGCTATGGAAACAGACAAATGTCTGCCTCAATACACCACTAGGTGCGGGAAGAGAATTGGAATTGAAAATTTATTGTAATGTCTTCCGCATTGGCAATGCTAAATCGCGGATGAACGAACTGTCAGGAGCACAAACTGCAAAGTAATAACGAACGAGGGCTAGGTTTTAGGCAAGTAAAAGAATGGGAGGTAAGTAGAAAAGGGAAAAACGGGAAGATCTCTTACAGGGTAGAGTAAAGAAACAAAAATGTGTCGGGAGGATGTGTGAATAGCACGATTCTCAATAGCTGTTGTCCGAATACAAAGAAAAGGAAATGAGAGGAGAGAGAGAGAGAGAACATAAAACTGAGAGAAACAAACCAAAACTACAAGCTAAAATTGGTAAACTCAATGTTGAGTGCAGGAGACTGCAAGGTGTCCAGTGGAAAGATGAGGTGCTGTTCCTCGAGCTTGCATTTCAGGTGCTTTGGAATAGGCCAGGAGTTCAATTTGAAAGGTCAGAGTGGTTGCAAGTTGTGAAATTTGAAGCGACAGGAAACTGGAAACCTATTTGCAAACTGGACTCATTCAGTCTGCTTTTGATCTCACCAATGTAGAGGAGACCACATCATGAACAACGAATGTGGTAAACTAACCAAACTGAAAGCTCAAGTAAAATGCAACACAGCTATCTTGACTATATTTCCTCACATTACATTACATTGGGGAGACTAAATGCAGACTAGGTGACTGATTTGAAGAAGATCCCCATTCACTCCGCAAGCTCTGTCCCAAAGCTTCCCATTGCTTGGTGCTTCAATTCTCCACCTCTGATCTTTCTGACCATGGTCTTCTTCAGTGCTCCACTGAAGTTTAAGGAACAGCAGTTCATCTTTTGACTGAGTGCTTCACAGCCTTCCAGGATCAAGTTTAAATTCAATAATTTTAGATCATGAAATCTACCCTAATTAGGTTCATTTATTTTTGTTGTCTTTTTTATCTCTCTTGATTTTCTCATTTTGTTTTCTTGCATTTAGATAGCTGCTATTCAGGGTTCTGCCACTCACACCTCCTCCAAACTCAGGGCGAAATTCTCCCCCCCCCCCCACGATGGGTGGGAGAATAGGGGAAGGGCCTTCCCGACTTTTTTGACGCCCTCCCGCTATTCTCTCCCCCCCCGCCGAAATCCCGACAAGAATCGCTGCCGCCGTTTTTTTACGGCCGGCAGCGATTCTCAGCTGTTAGAAGGGCCGAAGTCCCAGCCCTTTACGACCTTTTTACGAACGGCAAACACACCTGGTCCTGCCGTTCGTAAAAACGTCGTGACAAACTCGCAAAAAATAACCATGGCACCGATTGGCACGGCAGTACCATGGCCGTGCCAAGGGTGCCATGGGCCCGCGATTGGTGGGCACTGATCGCGGGCAGCGGGCCCGATGCCCGCGCACTATTTGTCCTTCCGCCGCCCCGCAGTATCAATACGCGGGGCGGCTGAGGGGCAACCCGGCCCGCGCATGCGCGGGTTTCGCGCAAAAACGCGATGACGTCACCCGCGCATGCGCGGGTGGAGTCTTCCCACCTGCGCATGCGCGGCTGACGTCATATGACGCGTCAGCCGGCGCTAACTCCGGCAAGCGGGCTTAACGATTTTGTTAAGCCCGACTTGTCGGAGCCTCCGACGTCGGGCTGCTAGCCCCGACGGGGGACCAGAATCGGTCCCCCGTCGGGAAGGGGCGCGCTGCCGTAAAACCCGCCCGGGTTTTACGGCAGTTTTACGATTTCTCCCGTTTTGGGAGAATTTCGCCCATGATGTCTGTTTCTTACTTATCCTATTATAACTCTCTTCGGTCTTGCATCATGTCATTTAAACTCTCCTGTCCTCCACAAAGTCATGGAGCTTTCCCTTTGTTCTGTTCCCTATATTTCCCGTCACACGCTTGAAACCATGTCCAATTTTCCCAGGTCAGCTGAAAGCTCACAGACCTCTCCCAGTCGGGTCGTGGGAGATGGGAAATCTCCCAGCTCGTCACCTCCATGTCTTCACCTTGAGAGAAACCTGCCCGAATGGTCGTAGCTTTGGCCTTGTGAGTAGGGGGGGGGGGGTCAGGTGCAGGATGGGGTTGGGCCCGCTGCCCGAAAGAAGATTGAAGATGGCCACTGGGGCTATCAAAAGCTGAGGTGGGCTGTTTAAAAACACATTCATTCGTGAAAGCCCATTCCAAACATTTACAATCTTCCAAGGGCTTAACTCGTCATTAAAACAGACTTGCGTTCATAACCGGACATCAAAGACAAATAATCCTTTAATAACCTACTTTATCTGCCAATAAAACTGTGAACCCAGCATATTGTGGAAAGTAATCACGCATTAATAATTGCACTTGGGGGTAATGTCAACAAACAGCTATTGTAACTATTGGAACAGATTTCTTTTCAACTTTCAACCAAAGGAGGAAAATTATGCAGAGATAAAGCAGAAAGGTTTACGGAGGGTATGTCAGATCATGGGGCCTTAGCAACTGAAGGTACAGCCAAAACTGGTTGAGGGAATAAAATTGGGGATGCTGAAGATGCACCATGAGCTGCAGAGTTGTTGATGACCTCCTGTTCACAGAGGGTAGAACATGGGAGATTAGATAGGAGTGAATTGGAATAGTGACATCTAGAAGCAACAAAAGCCTGAATGAGAGTTTCAATAGTAGATGAGCTGAGGGAATGGTGGAGTTGGGCAATGTTACAAAGGTGGAAGTGGGTGGTTTTAGCAATAGTACAAATATTTTGAGGTCAAACAATGACATTAAAATTGCAAACATTCTGGTTTAGTCTCAGTTGTTAGGGAGAGGGATAGAGTTGTTAGCTAGGGAACAGAGTTTTGTTGAGGGAACGCAAAACAATGACTTCACTCTTCCCAATATTTCATTGGAGAGAAAATTTCTGCTCATCCAGTACTGGATGTTTGAGAAGAACGCTGATAATCAAACAACAGTCAGGAGAGGTGGTGGTGAGGTCAAGTTGACATCATCAGAATACATGTGAAAACTAATGCTTTTGGATCATGTTACTCAGAGTAAGCAGGTAGATGAGAAATATGAGGCAACCATGGATTGATCCTTGAGAGCACCAGATAAAATGGTATGTGAGCAGGGTCAGCAGCCATTGCAAGTGATGCACTGGTTAGGAATAGATAGATAAGACTAGAGCCAGGTGGGAACAGTCATACCCAACTGGACAACATTTGGAGTACAGAGGGTCAATCATGTCAAAGACTGCAGACTGGTAAAGAACCACAAGGAGGGATACATCAGATCATTTGTCAAAAGCAGAAGTTGACAGCCTGGAAGGTGAGGACAAGAGAGACCATCTTGGATCTGGGAATGAAAATTCGAAAATGGATCAGGGCCGAAGTGCAGGGAATGGAACAGAGGAATTTAAAGCATTTTCAGAAAATACTCTTTCCAGCTCTCGCAGCACACTGGTTGCACGCTGACCTCGGAGACGTAAGGTTGTGTGTTCAAATCCAGAGACTTTACACGTAATCTAGATAGACATTACAAGACAATGTTGAGGGAGTACTGCACTATCAGAATTGTCAGCTTTGGATGGAACATTATTATCTGGCTGTTGTGATCCACTTTGCCCATCAGCGGCGCACTCCTATCTACGGGTTTCCCAGCGGTGTGGGGTGGCTTCAATGGAAAACCCCATTGACAAGCGGCACGAGTATAAAATCCTGCCACCAGCGAATGGTGCACCGCTGAGAAATACATGACTGGGGGGGAACCGGAAAATCCAGCCCTCAATCAAGGGTGGGACTTTCCAGTCTCCAGTATAAAATCCTGCCACCAGCGAATGGTGCACCGCTGAGAAATACATGACTGGGGGGGAACCGGAAAATCCAGCCCTCAATCAAGGGTGGGACTTTCCAGTCTCTTCTGCTGGAAAGATCGATCAGTCTCGCCAAAGCCAACAATGATTTGAATGGATCATTGCATCCGCGGTGGAAAACTCCACTGTGGCAGGGCAGGAAAATCTCGGCAAAAGATCTCACCTTACCTGGGCGGCATGATGGCGCAGTGGTGAGCACTGCTGCCTCACGGTGCCGAGGACCCGGGTTCAATCCCGGCCCTGGGTTACTGTCCGTGTGGAGTTTGCACATTCTCCCCGTGTCTGTGTGGGTCTCACCCCCACAATGCAAAAATGTGCAGGGTAGGTGGATTGGCCTCACTAAATTGCCGGTTAATTGGAAAACCTTAAAAAAAAATTAAATTAAGATCCCACCTGACCTCCCAGATGAATAAAAAAGATCTCATGGCATTTGACAAAGAAGAGGAGGGAATTCTCATTTGGGCTATAACTGATATTTATCTGAGAACCATCATCACTAACAAAGCGAATTATCTTGGCATTTATGTCTTTACTGTTTGTTAGACTACATTGCTTGCCTTCCTTTATTATACATTGCAGTCATGGCTATACTTCAAAGGTACATCATTGACTGCAAAGTACTTTGGAACATCCTGAAGTCATGAAAAAGAGAAAAATGTGACTTCCTTTTTTTCAGAAGCCATCAGACAGAATTTTCCTAGTCTTGTGAAAGTGGCTTTGGAGATATGGGGGAAACTAGGACAACTGCATCAAAAAACTGCCATAGTGGCTCCCAGGAATGGCCCCATCTCCTTGCCTTTCTCCCAGAGGGTGGTGGGGGCACAGTGGTGACAGAAACTCAACCATCACTGAGGGTTAAATGTAGCAAAACAGAGCAATTTTGCAAGCCTCACACAGGCCTCCTGACAAGTGACAAGAGGTGACTGAAAATGGGAGGTTCGCACTGAAGGAGATCCAAATGTTTCTGCAAAAATGGCAAGGCTGCTGTCTTCCCATGTCACAACCTTGCTGAGAAATTTCTGGAAACAGATGGCTATAATCGGCATGAGACCAAAATAGTCTCAGCCGCTTCCTTGATGGTGGCTTCAGTGCTTCCATGTCATTCCTGCTGCCGAGGCCTTAAGCAGCGCCTCGCCAGCGGTCAGTGATGGCCTTCTTTACAGGGGGCCATGCTGCCTTCCCTCTCTACAACCTATCCATCCTCCCAAATTGGGCAATGAACGCAGGGATGACACACTGTTTGGCCATCTCCTGTAAAATGCAAAACAAGTTCCTGCTGTCGACTCGGGCAGGTTCACAATGCTCATGGCAAAATTCAGCTCATGTCCCATGTATCACTCACTTAATCACAACCTGACCCTATAGCATCTGATTCAATTCAAACTCGTTATTAACTCAGCTCCTTTTTGAAAGATTCGCACAATATGAATTCCTGTTGTTTAGATCATAGAATTTACTGTGCAGAAGGAAGCCATTCGGCCCATCGAGTCTGCATCGGCCCTTGGAACGAGCACCCCACTCAAGTACACATGTCCTCCACCCCATCCCCTTAACCCAGTAACCTCAATTAACATTTATTTTGGACACTAAGGGCAATTTAGCATGGCCAGTCCACCTAACCCGTACATTTTTGGACTGTGGGCGGAAACCGGAGCACCCGAAGGAAACCCACGCACACACGGGGAGGACGTGCAGCCTCCACACAGGCAGTGACCCAAGCCGGGAATCGAACCTGGGACCCTGGAGCTGCGAAGCAACTGTGCTAACCACTATGCTACCGTGCTGCTGTCTGATTCTCGTGTAAAATGCTGTGTGGGAAAATGGAAGTTTTCTCTAATCTCTAGTTTTGCTCGAGGCTTGTTAATTTTAAACCTGTGTTCGTTGTTCTCTTCTCACAGCTGGTCAGATATTATCCTTCCATCTATATCATTGATCATTCAGAATTGAAAGTCATGTGGCCCCTTTGCCTTTTTCTCTCTCTGATGAAAAACCATTGATGACCCCAAAATTATTCCAATTGATTGGAAATCTTAAAAAAAATAATAGATTGGGTACATTTGGGAAATCTCTCTGCACATGCTACGAATTAGAGATTAAAGAAGAACCAGTTATAATACATCTTAAGGTATCCTGGGGTTTCATTTGTTCGAAGCATGAGAGCTAATGTTCACATTAAGCATTTTGAAGATGTTGTCATTACCAAAGTCTGGGGTTAACTTTTGCTTACACTTGCCAAATTGTTCTGTGAGTAAACAGGTTTACTCACTCATAATTCACTTTTTATGTTCAAAGTAGTATTTAAAGAAAGGAACAGACTTTGTGCAACACCTTCCACAACCTGAGGATATCCTGATGCACTTTACAAGCAATTAAATATTTTTGAATTGCAGCTTTTGTCGTAAAATAGGAAAAGTTGCCTTGCAACAGCAAACTCTTATGATGGAAAATTATAAGTTAATCTATTTTAGTGAGGGCTGTTTGAGGGTGAAATATTTGCCAGGACTCCCATGCTCTTCTTCAAGATCGTGGCATGGGAATTTTTTATATTCAGCTTCAAGGACAGTCTGGCCTTGGTTTGACAACTTATCTGAAAGATAGAGTAGATTTGCCTCAGCATTGTACTAAAGATTTTCTTTTTTATCTATTCATTCAGTGGGATGTATGCATCATGCTTATTGTCCATCTCTAATTGCCCTTGTGAAGCTGGTGGTGAGCCATCGTTCTGGACCATTGCAATCTGTGCAGTTCAGTAGGCAGTTCAAGAATTTTGATCTACTGGCAATGAAGGATGAGTAATACATTTCCAAGTCAGGATCGTGTCTGACTTAAAGGGAACTTATAGGCAGTGGTGTTGTCATGCACTTGCTACGCTCTCCTCGCTGGCCGAGGTTGCAGGTTTGAAAGGTGCTGCTGAAAAGGTTTTGGCGAATTACTGCACAGCATCTAATAGATAGTACACACAGCTGTCATTGTGCACCAGGTGTAGGGAGTGAATGTTTACAGTGGGTGAGAAGCTAATCAAGCCGGTTACCTTGTCCTGGTTCTGTTGAGCTACTTGAGTGTTGTTGGGGTTGCAATCGATCAGGCAAACAAGGAATATTGCAACGCATTTTGGCTTGTGCCTGGGCTGGAGAGGTTTAGCTATGAAGAGAGATTGGATAGACTGGGGCTCTTTTCCTTGGAGCAGAGAAGACTGATGGTGGACATCATTGAGATGTACAAAATTATGAGGGGCATAGATAGAGTAGACCGGAAGAAAATGTTCCCCTTGGTGGAGGATCAATGACCAATGTGGATAGATTTGGGGTAAGAAACAGAAGATTTTAGAGGAGATGTGAGGAAAAACATTTTCACCCAGAGGGTGGTGGGAGTCTGGTAGTTGAGGCAGAGACCCTCGTAACATATAAGAAGTATTTAGATGTGCACTTGTGATCCTAAGGCATACAAGGCTATGGGCCAAGTGCTGGAAAATGGGATTAGAATAGTTAAGTGGTAGTTTTTGACTGGTGCTAATGTGATGGGCCAAAGGGCCTTTTCTATGACTCTGTGACTCTGGTGGGAATGCAAGGTTCGTAGCCTGGGATTTTCCAACCCAACCTGTCACTAGGATCTTCTGGTCCCACTGAAAGTCATGTGACTTTTGTGTGACTATCATTCCCCACTGCAGGTCCCAGCATGGTAGGGCAGGAGAATCTCCGTTTCAGTCTCTGACCTGCTTTAATATTCATTTCGCTGGCCCAGTTAAGTTCCTGGTGAATGGTGAACCCCAGGATTTTGATGTTGGAAAATTCAATGATGGTAATGACGTTGAATATCAATGACTAGGCTCTTGCTCGTTGGAGATGGTCAATTCCAGACAGTTGTGCGGTGTCTGAATGTTGTCCAGATCTTGCTGCATGTGGCACAGACAGCTTGATTATCTGAGGAGTACCGAATGGTGCTGGACACTGTACAATCACCAGCAATCAAGCCCACTTCTAACCTTACATGACGGAAAGTCACCGATGAATCAACAGAAGATGGATGAGGCAAGGACACTATCCTGAGGCACTCATGCAGCACTGAGTGCTGCTGAGATGTTTGGACATTGCTCCAGTAAGTTCAATAATTTATGCTCACGTCAATGGAATGATACTCAAATGCAAAACATTTCTTACTGAGATGTGAGAATGCTATGATGGAGCCTTGGCAGCTCATTAGTAGCATATTGCTAGGTTAAGGTAATTTCACACAATTACTGGATGAGTTTTACCATGTAAATGGTGGCATTGGCACAAAAGTCTTGCAAGGTTTGGAAAATGAGATTCTTGGCGGCGAGATCACACCTTCTGATTTTCC
Source organism: Scyliorhinus canicula (assembly GCF_902713615.1). Lineage (NCBI taxonomy): Eukaryota > Metazoa > Chordata > Chondrichthyes > Carcharhiniformes > Scyliorhinidae > Scyliorhinus > Scyliorhinus canicula. The sequence goes on from NC_052153.1 coordinate 40,017,447, forward strand.
CTGACAAGGTCCTGCCCAGAACATTTCAATAAATTGCAATAAATTAAAATATAATTAAAGTGCTTCCCTGTAGTGTGCTTCCCCCTCACTGAATATTCAGTTGAGGTGAACCCACCAGGGTTGCAAAGGTAAATATAGCCCTTGGGGTGTGGGAGGGGGGTATTCCTGGGCAGTGCCCTGGTACTTCCTCCAGCACTGTCAACCACCTCTCTGGGAGCCTCATTGACGGGGTGGGGGGGGGGGGGGTATACTTCCCCTTATATGTGCCCTGGTGCCTCTGTGAGGGGTTGTCACACTGCTGTTGCAGGGGGCACCTGAAGGGGCATCCTTCGGCGGGGGGGGGGGGGGGGGGGGGGGGAGGTTTTTTAAATGCAGATTGTGGTGCCTTTTAAAGATGACATCCCAATCTCTGTGGAGCCGGCATTGCCAGCTCTATCAGCCACCCCCCCCCCCGACCCGACCAGCCGGAATGATGGTACAAACCATGGTCCAAGTGTGTCAGAAAATCTGGACAGAAAACTTGGCTGCACAGCTGGAGAGCTACACAGTGGTTTTCTCACTGAAACTGGCACTCTGACACATTACAGAAAAGTTCCATCCTTAAAGCCAGCAGGTTGCAGGAAGGGTATGAAGAGTTTGAGGGGTGGAAGCTGAGAGCCGTCATCCTGAGAGAGCACAGCAGATTTTTGTTCCATGGAGCCACTGTCTCGCCTCCTGGCAGAACCTTATCAATCCGAGCAATGTGCTGGACAGCAGATTGCTAGGCAACTTTGACATCCTGGAAGCCCCATTGAAAACTGGTATCCAAGTCCAGATAGCAGTCGCCTGAGCTTCCAGTTCTGCACTCAGATGTTGGTGCAATTTATTGCCGGTAGTGGAGATGGCCTGCCATTGGCCAGCAGTGGGATCTTCTAGTCCCGTCGCTGTCAACGGGGTTTCCTGTTGTCTGCATCCTCTGTCACCAGTCAAGCCAAGGTGGCGGGAGGCCGCCACCAGCAGGACTGGAGGATCCTCCCAGCAGGAATGACCAGAAAATTGCACCAATCAGCGATGAGAAGCTGCATCATGATTGTATATGTGTGTTGATGGGTATTTACCTATTTCATGCTGGGAAGGATCGGTTCCAGTTTCTGCACAAAGCTATTTGTCAAGTTGGTGGCAGACTCCTCCATTGACATTGAATGCGGGCCTTCTGGCAGGCTTCTCAATGCACCAAGTAGTTTAGTGTGTGCACCCATTAACATTCTTCCATAAGCCGACCCATTGAAATGTTCATTGGAACAGAATTAAACAAATGCAGAACAAAAGGCAGAAGGAGAACGAGTGCAACATATTGGATGTGGCAAACATAGGGAGAGAGGAAGTATTCAAGGAATAATCACTGCTGAATGTGGATAAATCACCAGGGTCAGATGAAATGTATTTCAGGCTGTTAAAAGAAGCCAGGAAGGAAATAGTAGAGGGACTGCCCATCATTTTCCAATCCTCACTGGATACTCATGTTGTATCTTTGTTTAAAAAGGGATCAAAGGACAGGCCAAATAATTACAGGCCAGTCAGTTTGACATCGGTGATGGGCAAATAATTGGAATCAATTTTGAACAACAGGATATACTGTTACTCAGAAAGGCATGCGTTATTCAAGGGCAGTCAACATTGATTTTTTAAGGGAAGGTCATTTCTGACAGCATGGAGAGTGGCACTTCGTAGATTGCGAGCTCGAGACCCTGCTGATCTCGGGGTGGGAAGGAGGCTGCCAACTGCCGTCGTACAATAGGACTGAGTGCAGGTGGCAGAGGCCGTGAATGCCGTGGGCCCCACCACCTGGATCAGCAAGCAATACAGGAAAAAGCTGCACAACCGCCTGAGGGTGGCCAGGGTGAGTAACCAGCACCATGTCTCTGGCTCCAATCCCCATCCCGCACACCCATACCCAGCAGCCACCCCTTCACCCAGAGGGCGATTGAACCTCACCCACTGGCAGTCTGCTCGCACCCCACCCTGCACCACATGCCAACACCCGTGCCGCCTGCCATGGCCAGATGCTCTGCAAACACAGGCCACTAGATGCCCACCCCCTGTGCTGCCTATGTCCAACTGCCTCAGACTGTGCATTTTCTGCCTCGCAGGGGGAAGGCGGCGCACAACTGCCTTCGGACCTGTGGCCCACCCCGTCATGGAGCGGCGGTCATTGGGCCTGCTCAGTGTGCCTGGAGAACGGACAGTCACTGAGGTTGGGGTTGGCATTGGGGAACCAAGTGAGCCTCTACTGAGTTGCGGAGTCCCTATGGCATGCATGGCACCACCCTCACACCATCCACCGCACTCCAACCCAGCACCCAACCACCTCCACACCACCCCTCTACCACCCCCTCGTGATCCAATGCATCATGTCTTGTGTCTTGCAGTATCACCTGGCGACAAAGCGGGACCTTTTGGTGCACCCCGTCCCCGGCCACAACCCCAGGACAAGTCAAGCGATGAGTTGGGACTGGACAGCTATGCAAATCCCCAATCGCCAGCCTGCAACACCCCGGAACATAGTTACCCTCAAGAGATTTTAAAGACAGTTCTTTAAACAACTGGCCCTGCCTGCAGCTGGTGCTGGACTGAACCTGCTTGCAGTTCAATCTGACTGCAGAGAGAGAGAAAGGTATTTACTTTGAACGTTTAGACAGAGTCCATCGGGTAAGAGAGAGCAATCAGGACTGTGGCCCTCCAGCTTCTTGATCAAAACAAAACAATAAACAAGATCAAGCCTTCCTGTCCCTGGCAGGACATTCCTGAATAGTCAGCACCAATCAGCACAGACTATCAGCCAAGAGGCCAGCAAAATAGACAGCCCATTGGCCGACGCCAAGTCCATCAAGACCAGTCATCACCAATGCCAGCAGATCTTGCTGGATTCATTTTAGAAAATGATGCAAAGTCCATTTTAACGGTGTAGGTCCAATAATTGTCCAGGTACAAAAGCTATAAAAGATAATAAAGGGAAGAAATAAGAAATCAGGGATTAACAGGAATATCCTTACAATGTACAAGGCAAGAGAGTGATGATAACTCACTGTAGGGAAAGCTCTGGTGCTCTTCCGTTTCTGCAAAAACTGACTCCTGTCTTTCTGCTGACAGCGTGCTCATGCTCATCCTCTGAATGGGGTCTGCATCGGGGGTGTTTATCTTGGACCACTGTGCCCAGGGGTGGGAGGTGGGAAGAAAAGAGGACAACAGGGTGCAGGAAGGCCCACTGAGAAGATTAATGTGGCAGAGGCTTCACATGTATCAGGTGTAACAAGTTTTAATAGTCAACAGTTGACATTTCCATTCCACCAGCTGCAGATAGTGACCCTTCCCTGTTCTCATTCAGTGCTCATCAATGTTCTTGATTTTTCGTGGTATACTGCTATATCTAGGTGTGTCCCCACATCGGAGGTAGGGGCAGCCTACTGATTTCCACGCCCTGTGGCCTTTGATGCCCTGGCGGATGTCCTCTGGAGCCGGAGGGCTCCGGGGAACTTACCGGTGTCACAGGTATTGCCGTGCCACTCTGTTCTGCCCGCTGCCCTTGTGATGTGCCGGTGTCAGGAGGAGGGGGATTAGGTAGAACTGGAGACCACTCTTGTCTCCATTGTGGCAGACCCCTGGTTGCCCAACAGCATCTCCTCCTCCCTGATGATACCCATAGGGCTTTGCGGGACTCCCTGGGATGGTGGGGCAGCTGGAGTGAGCTCCAGCAGCCTCTGAGTCATCTGGCACTGCCAGTCCTGGAGGCTCCCCATTGTCTGCACCATGTGTCAACGCCCTCAGTGATGCACCTCAGTGACTGGGACACGCTCTAGAGTGCTTCAGTAGCATCCACCTGCATCTGGGACATGTTCTTCCGTGACTCGGACATGATGTCGAGGCCCTCAGCCAGGGTCGTCACAACCTTGGGCACCACCCCTCAAGGCGCGGACGTTGTTCTCCGCACTGCGGTCGCCTAGCCTAGCAGTTTTGGCTCCGGTGCCACGCATTGTGGGCACTATCTCCTGTGCCCGTAACCTTTGGGACTCCTTCGATCGCAATGCACTCACTGGAATGTCACAGACATCTCTCCTGAATGTCACGACTCTGTCCTATCATCTGCTTCAGCTCTGGGAGATCTTTGTTCAGCGGCTCGGCATCTGACTGGGACCCAGCAGAGACTTGGGATCCAGCAGGCCTCCGACTGCTGGCTCCCTTGGATGTTCCTGCTGCCATCTGATGTGCATCAGCACTGTGTGATGCTCACCAGATTGTGCCCCAGAAGCCTGTCCACTAATGTCACCCACTGAGATATCTATCCCTGTGCTAGTGGAAGGTGGGAGTGATAACTGTAACACAGCGCCAGAGGTCTCCTCAGAACTCTCCTTTGAGGTGTTCTCTTGTTGGGGGGGGTGGCAGGGGTAACGACGCTGGATGGCCCGTCCTCTTCAAATTGAGATTCTGTGAGACAATGGGCATGTAGTCACGAAAGGGAAGGATCATTTTGTCTGACATGAAAATCTCACTTGAAATGAAATGAAATGAAAATCGCTTATTGTCACGAGTAGGCTTCAAATGAAGTTACTGTGAAAAGCCCCTAGTCGCCATATTCCGGCGGCTGTTTGGGGAGGCTGTTACGGGACTCGAACCGTGCTGCTGGCCTGCCTTGGTCTGCTTTCAAAGCCAGTGATTTAGCCCTGTGCTAAACAGCCCCTGAGGCAGGTGATCTGGGTGAAGGGGTAGTGGACCCTCACCTCTCTGTCATAGGGTAACCTCACTGTCGCTAACTGCTCTCTCCTCGGTCAACCCTGCGATCTCCAGGTCCCATTCCTCATAGGGAGTGAGGACTCGGTTCTCTGGCATCCCACCTCCCCATCTTGACCCTTTTTCGCTTATTATGGGCTATCTTCTCCTCCAGCAACAAAGAGAAAAGATATTGTGAGTTACACGCTTTATGGGTCGGGGGGTCCATAGCAGGTGGCATGTGTGGGCACTGCACCTAGACATTAATGGGTTGTCCTCGTGGGTGCTGGGGGTTCTGAGGAAGAAGCAGGAAGATTGGATGTGGGGAGTGTGCGAGGTGTCAGCCAGTGATTTGTGTTGGAGGGAGTTTGGAGATTTTAAGGGTGGGAGTTGGAACTGATGGCAGGATAGAGGTGATAACCTATTCTTGCAGCTTGGTGAAAGTTGTTGGTCTTCTTCCGACATTGGACAGAGTCCTCCTGGTCATGCTGCCCGCACTGACACCTGCTGTCACTGCCTCTCAGGCGGTGTTGCTGACCTTGCTGCTGGTCATTCGATCCCCTTGGGGGAACAGGATGCACTGCCTCTCATTCACAGCATCGGGAAGCCTGCGCAAGTCGTCATCCCCAAAGTGAGGAGCAGGTCTACGCGCTACCATGTTTGTATGTTGACAGGGAGTGAGTGTTGAGCAAATGTTTAAAAGCAGCTCCCCTGGACAGCACAGTGGCGCAGTGGTTAGCACTGCTGCCTCACGATGCCGAGGTCCCAGGTTCGATCCTGGCTCTGGGTCACTGTCCGTGTGGAGTTTGCACATTCTCCCCGTGTTTGGGTGGGTTTCGCCCCCACAACCCAAAGATGTGCAGGGTAGGTGGATTGGCCACACTAAATTCCCCCCTAATTGGAAACAATGAATTGGGTACTCTTATTTTTTTTTATAAATTTAAAAAAAAAGCAGCTCCTCTTTGTTAGTGAAGAGAAGCTGAGGTGCAAGTTTGGCGAGACAGCCAATAATGGCGGGAAGATCATGGGGGTTCCTTTTTGGCACTATGTGCCTTTGACTACAGGCTGCGATCTTGCTCACATGGCTGTCGTGCAACACCCCGTCAAACCCTCCCAAATTGACACTTAGAAATGTTTCCGGTGAATCATGCCCAGGATCTGTCATGATGATTTTGAGTCTGAAATTGAGATAGTGCGTCTTACTTTTAACTGTCTTCCTGCACTTCCAATCTGGGCAGGCTGAATCTCTTTGGATAATTGTTGGCTTGTGATGAGAGGAGAGGAGAAAGGAAAAAATATTGGTTTACACCATCTGCAGCTTGTAAATCAGAAGAGATTGTGGGATAAGGGAGCAGTGGGATATGAGAAGGAGGATTAGATTTGAGGATATTGAGATAGTGTTTGAGGCTTACAGTAGTGCTAAGTATGTGCGAGCGAGGTAAAGCAAACCAATATTAGATATGAATTTTAATTGATAATGATTGCTGGATCTGTGTGTTAGAGGTGTAGTGAGTTGAATAGAAGCTGAAGCCAGTGGTGGAGTTAGGATGTGGCATTTACTGATGCTTTTACTGACCTTGGCCACGAGAATGAGATTATTAATCTTCTTCTGACACAGAATCTAGGCTCTTGCAGCTTTACTTCTGGCATTGATTTCCACAACTATGAGTTTCCATTGCCTTCTTGTTATGTTGTTGGGGACATCTACCCTCTATTTCACTTTCTCTACCAAGACCTTCAGTGCAGTGTCCAAAATCCTGGGGTCGCTCTCTCCTCGGGTCAGCTCTTTATTCTTTCAAAGGCCTTGTTCACTTGTAGACCACTGCCAACAGCTGACCTAGCCACATTGCAACTTCACTTTAATAGATTCAGATCAGCTTTAAATTGTGGAATTAGTAACAATATTGAGACCCCTGATGACCCTATTCAGCCAATGAACAGCCTCGAGAATGTTGGCTGCATGCTCAAATCATAAGGAGCTGGCAGCACAGAGTTGGCACATTGCCTGTATACCACACAATGGGCACAGGTTAATCGCATATTGTAATCCTCATGACTGCTTTCAGAGGCTAACTCATTTAACCCTCACTATGTCTCAATCTCCAACCTAGCATCAGCTGCTGTGTCCAGGTTGGTTGCCACAGAGGAACACTTTGATGACATTCTCAATCAAAGTAGTCAGTGGGTCCATTTAGGCAGCAAAATGAGACATCAGATGGTTGAACCAGGAAGCAGTTGAAAATGGTAACCACACACTGTGCGCTGGTGTACATCGGTTTCAACATTGGACTGTAGCACTGGCTGCAAACGCAGAAGTAGTTTTCCAGTCCCATAGCTTCTCAAGTGTAAGGTGCTAATTACATTGTCATTCATTCATGCAGCAACAAAGTTCTGCCTTCAATTAACAAGAAATCTTATCTCAACATTCAGATGGGCTGTGAACACTGACAGAAAAAATCATGCAAGTTAACCCTTGACTTTAGGGCGTGCTCATGTCACACTCAAATCAATAGTTACCCAATCGGTGAAAGGCGAGTCAGAAAGCAAGATTTGCTTTGGGAGGCCTGTTCAAAAAATAGTTCATGAGAAACTGCAAATCCCTACACCTCAAAAGAGGGAGCCTGCAACAATATACATTCATAAGGCAGTAACATCTAGTGCAGGCTTTAGACTTGTTAAAATTAAACCTCAGCAAATGGAGCGACTCGTTCTAGTGGTAGTAATGGTTTACCTATCATTTTCAGGAAATGTTGAAAAAAAACAGATCCAAGAGAGAGAGGATAAGGATGAAGGTGAAGTTTCTAAATTACCTCAACAAGTGGTCAAATCGACATAGATATGACAGGTGCTCAAGCATTAAATTATCCCTTTCAGGTCTACATATGGACGTACGTTCACTATTTTGTAAATACAATTGAATTCAGGCCTTGAATCCTCTCTATTTTGTTTTATCAAGACTTCTAAGTAATGATTGCAATACTCAGGCTGTTGAACATACTGTTCTCTTGATGGAAAAGTGCATTTGTGTAACGTGATTCATCGACAAGTCCAGCGCTGTCCTCTTGTGCTACTGGTGCGAGTACATCATGTTCTTTATAGTGTGTTTAACCCTTCTTCAATTTAAATGAGAGGTCATTATAGGATCAACTTGGGATTCCACAAGCCAAGGATCTCTATGTGTTGCTAATCTAGACAATGCTTTCTGAGTGGAATTGCACGTCCTTCTTTCTCTGTCGGCATCTGTGTGCTTTGCAGTGCTTATCTGCAGTGACTGACAGCAACTTGAGAATTACCTGCCTATTCCTGTGCTTTTGCATGCATGACTCGGTTGAAGGCTAAGTTTTAATGGTGACCATTGAGCTACAAGGGCAGAAACCATTCCACTGTAAGGGGCCTTCAAATTCAACTTTCATGCTTATATATGAATGCAAGGACAGAATGGGACTGAAAAAGCCCATGACAGGCAATTAGACTGATCCGAACTCAGTGAGTTCCAATGGCATCTTGACCTTTATCATATCGCGGACTAAAATTCCAATACCTTGGTATCACCAATGAGAGTATTCCTGAGAAATCCAATACGCTTGCTGTTTGATCAAAGTTTCCTTTTCATTTCCTGTTGTTGCTTTGTGCTGTCCAATAGCAGTCTGCAGAGCAGAAAATCTTTGCTTCATGTCATTCATCAAATAGGCAGCAATATTTCCAACAAGTGGGAAAGATATAGAGGGATAATTTGCAATGAAGTTACAGAGAGATGCAAGAAATATAGTGTAGTTACAATGGGAGACTTCAATTATACTAATATACTAGGACAGTAATGGTGTAAAGGACAGGTCGGAGGAAAAACTTATGAAGCATCTTCAGGGGAGTTTTCCCAGATCGGTATGTTCTTGGTCCAATGAGGATTGAGGTATTGCTGAATCTGGTTTTGGAGAATGAGGCGGGACAATTTGATCAAGTATCAGCAGCGGAACATTAAGAAACAGTGATCACAATAGCATAAAGTTTAAGTTTTAACTGAGAAAAAGGACAAGGAGCAGTCCGGATTAAAAATTAGGAGAGGGCCAATTTCAATGGGGTGAGAATGTGTCTGACCCACGTAAATTGGAAACAAAGATTAGCAGACAACACTGTAACAGAACAGAAAAACCTTAAAGAAGAGGTAGTTAAAGGACAGTCAGGGGACATTCCCATGAGGAGGAAAAATCTCCCTGGGTGACTAAAATGATACAGAGGCTAAGATAAAGCAGAAAAAGATAGCTGGCACGATTCTCAGCGCCCGTTCGCTGCGGGCGCAAATCCCGTTATGGCCACTATTTCTCACGAGAGGGCTAAAATGGGATTTCTGGTAGCGAGATCTCAGTTTGAGTTCTTCCCCTTCTTCTGCCAGCTCCGTAATCAGTTTCACGCCCAGAAAGAGCGATTACAAATTAAATAGTATTTTAATATCATTATATGGCTTAACGCTATTGCTTCCAGACACATTAGATGTTCCCTCCTGCCGGCCTGATGTCACACTGGCATAACTACTAGTTGTGATGACCGCACTGGGAGTGAACAGATGCCTTCTGGAGGCCCCGGGGTTGAGGACAGAGGCTGGGCACTTGCCCTTCTCAGTGCCCCTTGGGAGAGAAACAGAGAAACATCCGGCCATCATGTGGATAATACAATTGAGAACCAGGGGCAGAATCGCCCGGGGCCGGCGTCAATCCTGCCCCCGTCGTGTCCCGAATTCTCCGCCCCCCTGAGATTCGGCGGAAGTCCCGCCGCTGACAGGCCTTTCCCGCCGGCGTGGTTTAAACCACCTCTGGTACCGGCGGGATTAGCGGCGCGGGCGGACTCCGGGGTCCTGGGGGGGACACGGGGTGATCTGACCCCGGGGTGTGCCCCCACAGTGGCCTGGCCCGCGATCGGGGCCCACCGATCGGCGGGCGGGCCTGTGCCGTGGGGCACTCTTTTTCTTCTGCCCCCGCCATGGCCGTTACCATGGCGGGGGTGGAAGACACCCCCTCCCCTGTGCATGCGCCGGTATGACGTCAGCATCCACTGACGCTCCGGCGCATGCGCGGACTTCCGCCGGCCGGCGAAGGCCTTTCGGCCCCGGCTGGCGGGGCGCCAAAGACCATTCGCGCCGGCCAGCGAAGCGGGAACCACTCCGGTGCGGGCCTAGCCTCTAAAGGTGTGGAGAATTCTGCACCTTTGGCGAGGCCTGACGCCAGAGTGGTTCACGCCACTCCGTCCCGCCGGGACCCCTGCCCCGCCGGGTAGGGGAGAATCCCAGCCCAGGTTCCATACAGAAAGTTCAGATGGAAAGTAAAAATAAGAAATAAGACAAGCAAGGAAAGAGTCTGACAATAGAATAAAAAGAGAAACCAAAAGTATTGTTAAAAGCTGGTAAATGGAGGAGTCAGAGACGAAAAGGGGAAATTAATTATGAAAGGCATGTCTGAGTTATTAAATGAGAATTTTGTATGTGCCTTTACCAAGGAAGAATGTGCTTGCCAAATCCAAGTGAAAGAAGAGGTCGTTGAACCATTGAATGGCCTAAACAATTACAAAGAGGAGGTATTAGATAGGCTAGCTGTAATCAAAAGTGATTCAATCACCAGCACTGAATGGGATGCATCCAAGAATACTAAGGGCAAGAGATTGCAGAGTTACTGGCCAGAATCTTCCAATTCGCCTTGGATACTGGAGTGGTAATAGAGGACAGGAGAATTTTAATGTTACACCTTTATTTTACAAAATGGTGTCAGTATAAATTCATCATCTACAGGCTTGGCAGTTTAATATCTGTGGTGGAAAGCTTTTAGAGAAAAGCAATTCAGGATAAAATGAACAGTGTTGTATCAATTAAAAAGGTCTTATTCAAAACTTATAAAATATAAACTTTATCCAATGTGGAATCGTTGAACTGAATTTTCTGTTCTCCTAAAATGGATAATGTGCTCTGGCAGAATGGCCACTGAACATCAGGTGACACTGCTGTGTGGATTCCATCCCCCAGCCAAGGAACTGATTCATTTTCTCAAAAGGATAAAAGGTGTATTCCAAGTTAATAGGTGTTAACTGCACACATCCTGATCAGGCTAATTCCTGAAATAAATGAGTCTTTGGAAAAAAGCGAATGTTTTATCCCATTAAGGTGGATCTTAATCAATGGGACAATAATTCATAGACCATAAAGCAGGATGGGGCTCATCAATCTAACGGCACCACTATTTTTGGTAAAGGCACCACAGTTGTGAGGATTAACTCACATGGTGGAGCAGATATATTTGTCCTTTTGAATCCTTAAAAAATAAATGTTGTCTGCAAAGAAAGAACATGTACAGAACATGTAGGACCACCTGTGCCTGAGAAAGATATCTGAAGGCTGTAATATCGTAAGGTCTCCAGACCTGTTGCATTTTGCGTCCACCAAAACTGCAAACTGACCCCCTGGTAACAAGACCACAAGAAACTGAATTTGTGATCTACAGAAAGCCTAGACAAATTTCAGACAACCCAGCAGATCCCTTTGCCATATTACTACAGCTGTTGAACTCACCTGAGCTGCACTTTAGGTATGAAGAAAGCTGTCCATCAGGTCTGCAGTGTACTTCTTCCAAAGCAAGATAACTATATCAATTATAAACTGTTTGCTTTTTCCACAACTTGTAAAAGTGCACTATTCACTCCAACTGTACTTTCCTTTTGCATGTATTGTGTGAGTAGCATTTGATTTTGGGGTGAGTATTTGAATACATAATCACCTTTCTTTGTTTTAATCCACAAAATACTTGTTGCTAATCATCCATTTTGCCCACACTCTCAGGCGTTAAAAACACACATACACATCCTCTCCGAAAGATATCCGATTACAGGCAGTTGGGAAGGATTCAGGGATTTAATGGCCTCCACTTTGATGCAGAGCATAATTTCAAAACTTGCCGATGATACAAAGTTATGAATATTTTGAACTGTGAGGAGGTAGAGATAGATTTCAAGATGACAGAGACACTGTGGAGGACTGGGCAGATGAAATGAAATACAGAATAATGCGAAGTGACTCAGTTTGTAATCAAAATGAGGTGAGACAGTGTAAAAATAAAGGGTATAATTCCACATGGGAGTGAGGAGTAGAACATCATTGCACAAATCTTTGAAGGTGGCAGGGAAGGTTGAGAAAGTGTTGAATAAAGCATACTAGATCTTGGTTTTATAAATAAGGGCATAGAGTAAAAGCAAGAAAGTTGTGTTGAACCTGTATTTATCCCTACTTTGGCCTCAACAAGATAATGGGCGGGATTCTCCAATAATGGGGCTATGTCCAAAAGCAGGCATTTTGGAAAGTCCAGAGTGATTCTTCTACCTTCAGATGGCTAGCAGGGCCCTGGAGTGCAGGGCCCCGGAGTGCAGGGCCTTGCACTTCCGGTCAGGCGTCCGTGCATGCACACAGCGGCAGCCACTCTGTGGGACATGTCGGACACGGACTGTGGAGCGGCACCAAAAACATAGGCCCCCCCGAGATAGTGCGCGACTGCGGATCGGTGCCACCCGATTGCCCCCCTGGCCGTCCATGAGGCCCCCCCCCCCCCCCCCCCCGTGAACGATCCCATCGCCCCCCACCAGGGCGGCCGCGGACTGAGTCCACAGCTGCCATTGGCCATTCCCGACAGGCAAAACATGGTTAGAACCACGCCATTGGGAACTTGGCCAGTTACCCTCAGTGAATTGTGGGGGGTGGGACCTCTGTTAATGGCCCCCTACCCACGCCCCATAGACGGCATCCGGCGATTCGCAACGATTCTCCGGGGACCGGAGAATCGCGGGAGCGGCGCCAGATCGGATTTTGTCATTGACGCCAACTCTCCGCCCCCGCGGCGATCGCCATTTCGGCACGGTGTCTCGGAGAACCTAGCCCAATGTGTCTGATCCTTGGCATCTCACTTTAGGAAGGATGTGAAAGCATTAGAGAGAACAGAAAAGATTCAGAAGAATGGTTCCAGGGATGGGGAACTTCAGTTGTGTAGATAGATTGGGGAATCTGTCGGTGTTCTTCTTGGAGAAGGGAAGGTTAAGAGGAAATTTGATAAAGGTTTTCAAAATTATGAGGGGTGTAGACAGAGTAAATAGGGGGAAACTCTTCTAATTGGCTGATCGAGGGATTGTGTGAGGGAATGGAACAAAGGCCCTGTACAACATGGTAACCCAACTGTATACAGAGCGTTCAACAGATATGCAATGCCCATGGAAGATAAAAGTAATGGGCGGGATTTTCCAGCCACTCTCACCTGCTACAAACAGTGCAACCTGCCTTAATGCATCTCACCATATCCTTAATGTGTTGCCGAGAAAAGGCTGCCCATAACAGAAGAGAGCGGGAGACGACCATAGGGGGCATTCCGGACCTCAGAGCTCTCACCCCCACTGAGCAGAGGGTGATGAAAATAGTTGGGCAGGTGCAGGAGAGGGCTATCTCTGAGGTGGATGCCAGCATGCGACAATCATGTGAGCCCCTAATGTAGAGTGATGTTGCAATAGCAAGTGAGTTAGCCCTCTCCCCCAAAGCACTCCATTCCAAAATGTTATCATGTGTCTTGTGTTGTGACACCCTGGGCTAGTGAGTGATCAATTCCAGCTCCACTTGACCCGGAGCAAGAACAAAAGTGAATTAAACAATAATTCTCCGAAAAATAGCCAACATCTTTGGTACTTGGCTGCCCAGTAATTACAGTCACCAGGTTTGTAAGTTTAAAAACAATTACTACTTATCCATGACAAGAACTACAATGGAATATGCAGCAAAACAATTGGTTAACTATTATCCAATTCCTAATTCCCCACTTTAACTTGCCCCCAACCCTCTACACACAAAAACAAGACAGACAAACACAGGAGGGAAGAAAGGGGGTACAAATAAAGATGCAAGGAGAAAAAGAGTCTTTGTTTTAAGTGGGTGCTTCCAACACCTTACTCCTCTTCAGACTTTGCTTTTAGTTTGAGGTTTTACAGTAGAATCCTTCAGGTGTCTGTAGTTTCAGGAATGCAGCACTCACAGTCTTTCTGGAGAGAGAGAGCGAGAGAGAGTTTTGTTCTTTGCATGCAGTCTGTAATGTTTTCCTGCAGATTGATTCATTCAGGTTCTCTGCAGCTTCAGGAATACAGCATTCACAGCCTTTCTGAAGTGGGATAGCAAAGCAAGTCCTGTTTTTCTGGGTCTCAGTCTCAACTAACCCATGAGGTCTCTGACAACCATCTAGTTTTTTTTGTTAGTTCTTAGGATGTGGGTGTCGCTGGATGGGCCTGCATTGTCCATCCCTAATTGCCCTTGAACTGAGTGGCTTATTAGGCTATTTCAGTCAGGGTAGCTAAATGTTGACCACATTGCTGTGTGAGTCTGGAGTCATATGTACACCAGACTGGGTAAGGGCGACAGGTGTTATGACAATTGATAATGCATTTCATGGTTATCATTGGATTTTTAGTTCCAGATTGCAAAGTGAAGAATTTTGCCAATGATGACACACACACACATACACACCTTAGAAATGAGGAAAGTTAGACTCCAAAATAAAGGTTAAAATAATATACAATTAAGTCCTTCGCTTGTCCTTGAGGCATAGATTGTTGAATGTTGTAGCCGTTTGATGTTAGCTGGTTTCCATTAAAAATCGAGGAGTTGAATTGAAGTTCTGGTAACTCCAACTTGCTGGAGCCAATTTTAGTTTCAGCGAGAGAGATTCTTTACAGTTCTCTTCAGCAGTTTTCCCAAATGATTTCACTCTCTGTTTCTGGCTTGGAAAAATCAATTCTTAAACCTCATTTCTGTATATTCCCATGAAGGAATTCAATTAACATGCCTTACAGTAATTGTGTCGAACAAGTAATCATATTTGTGGTTTTTCATTTCAGAAACCTTTGACACATTTCATGATAGTAGAAACAAAGAGGTGATGGGGTTATTTCATACTCCACGGGATGGTTTGAATGTCTGGTATCTGGCTGGTGAACAATTACCATTGTCTTTACTGTTGATTAAAGTTCAGGAATTTGCATTTTAATGTCTTCCTTTCAAGAGTTCCTTTTTTGAAGTGGACTTTGGCATTGCCAGGTGAGGTATTTCATGAGCAATGTCAGCAGTGCAAACCATACAGTAATTTTCCAGACAAGTGGTCAACTTACAATATCAGACATTAGGTGACTTGTGGCAACCATTTTTAATCAGTTTCTTTTCTCAGTTTTTTTTAAAAGGTCCTCTTTAAACTTCACTCTGGCCCATAACATCCTGGTTGCCCAGTGTAACAATTTGGGGTTACCCCACTGATGTACTGTGGAATCCCTCTCGAAAGTTCCCATATAAGGGTTTACCTGGCAATTGCCCAGAAGTGATAACTTTTTCTGTACAATTGCACTGGGCTGGGAACTATCCGACAGAACTGATTTACATTGCTAACTTTGGATGGTTCTGCCAGTTTTACCCTCATAGTTAGTCTGAAATAGTTAAAAGGAAAAAATACATTTCTAACTCCAGACTATTTAAAAAACTCAGAGCCAGCCTTGCATGGGACAACTCACCACACTGCACCTCCCCCACCCGTCCCAACCCCTCCCCTTCCAACATACCCCCCTCCCCCCGGTCTCCCCCCCCTCCGAACTGACCCCTTCCTTCCTGGACTTACCCCCCCCCCCCACGAGCTGACCAGACCCTCCCCCTCCTGGTCCAACCTCCCCCCCCCCCACATCCCCTTCCTGAACTAAACCCCCTTCTGGTCCAAACCAACCAGTGCCCCCTCTGGAGTGAACACCCTCTCCCAGACTGCCCCCCCCTTCCAATCCGACCCAAACCCCCCCCCCCTCCCAACTCCTGGTCCGAACCCCCCCTGGTTCAGCCCGACCCTCCTACCTCTGGTCCGATTACCCCCTACCCCGACTTCCCTCTCTAGTCCAACCCACTTACCTTTGACACTTACTTGCTCCTTTCAAATTGTCCCTTTATACACCCTACTCAACAGCAGCTAGTGCCAAAAAAAGGGTACGCTCCTTTCTTCCCTGCACCCCAGCTACTCCACACTGATGCAACCAGAGCCGTGTCTCATTGTTCCCGTCTCCCCCAGCCTGAGTGAGGAAGGTTGGACAAGACAGGGGCGTTGGAATATCAACATGGGTAAGTCTGTCCAGTGTGATAATCAGCCAGAAATTGCCACTCCGAGCAATTTACAGGCCTATGTTTTTGGTTAGCCGGTGAATTTATACATAGATTTCACTGTCACAATTTCCTGTCATCCTAAATTTAACTTGGAAGTGAAGCACAAATGGGAGATATTGGGGGTATTTCAGAAATATTGGGCGCGATTCTCCGCACTCACGCCGGTTCGGAGAATAGCGGGCCGCGCATATTTTCACGGCGACGCCGGTCCGACGCCCTCCCGCTATTCTCCGAACCCCACACAAACTACACGTCGGCATTCCCGGCAAAGGCTTCGAAAGCCCCCCCGACACGACCAGAATCGCAACTTATTGGCCCCCCGCTATTCTCCGGCCCGGATGGGCCGAAGTCCCGACGTCCTCACGCGATATTTTCACGACAGCCAACACACCTGCTTTTCAAGTTCGTCAACCAGTCGTGCTGGCTGACGAGAGTTTCGAGTAGGTGAGCGCACTGCTCAGCGCACCGCTCAGCGCACCGCCCAGCGCACCGCTCAGCGCACTGCTGGAGTCTGGCCACAACGGGGAAGGCATCCCCGCGAACGGGAGGGGGTCCAGAGCGGGGGGGAGTGGGGGAGACGGAGGGGGGAGTGGGGGAGACGGAGGGGGGAGTGGGGGAGACGGAGGGGGGGAGTGGGGGAGACTGAGGGGGGGAGTGGGGGAGACGGAGGGGGGGAGTGACGGAGACGGAGGGGGGGAGTGGGGGAGACTGAGGGGAGAGTGGGGGAGACTGAGGGGGGAGTGGGGGAGACTGAGGGGGGAGTGGGGGAGACTGAGGGGGGAGTGGGGGAGACGGAGGGGGAGTGGGGGAGACGGAGGGGGGAGTGGGGGAGATGGGGGGAGTGGGGGAGACTGAGGGGGGAGTGGGGGAGACGGAGGGGGGAGTGGGGGAGACTGAGGGGGGAGTGTGGGAGACGGAGGGGGGAGTGTGGGAGACTGAGGTTGGGAGTGGGGGAGATGGAGGAGGGAGTGGGGGAGACTGAGGGGGGAGTGGGAGAGACAGAGGGGGGAGCGGGGGAGACTGAGGGGGGAGTGGGGGAGACAGAGGGGGGAGTGGGGGAGACGGAGGGGGAGTGGGGGAGACTGAGGGGGGAGTGGGGGAGACTGAGGGGGGCAGTGGGGGAAACAGAGGGGGGAGTGGGGGAGACTGATGGGGGAGTGGGGGAGACTGAGGAGGGCAGTGGGGGAGACAGAGGGGGGAGTGGGGGAGATCGGAGGGGGAGTGGGGAGACTGAGGGGGGAGTGGGGGAGACTGAGGGGGGCAGTGGGGGAACAGAGGGGGGAGTGGGGGAGACGGATGGGGGAGTGGGGGAGACTGAGGAGGGCAGTGGGGAAGACTGAGGGGGGAGTGGGGGAGACTGAGGGGGGCAGTGGGGAGACGGAGGGGGGAGTGGGGGAGACTGATGGGGGAGTGGGGGAGACTGAGGGGGGAGTGGGGGAGACGGAGGGGGGAGTGGGGGAGACGGAGGGGGGAGTGGGGGAGCTGAGGGGGGAGTGGGGGGACTGAGGGGGCAGTGGGGGAAACGGAGGGGGGAGTGGGGGGAGACTGATGGGGGAGTGGGGGAGACTGAGGTGGGAGTGGGGGAGACGGAGGGGGGAGTGGGGGAGACTGAGGGGGGAGTGGGGGAGACTGAGGGGGGAGTGGGAGAGACTGAGGGGGGAGTGGGGGAGGACTGAGGGGGGAGTGGGGGAGATGGAGGGGGGAGTGTGGGAGACTGAGGGGGGAGTGGGGGAGACAGAGGGGGGAGTGGGGGAGACTGGGGGGGAGTGGGGAGACGGAGGGGGGAGTGGGGGAGACTGAGGGGGGAGTGGGGGAGACGGAGGGGGGAGTGGGGGAGACTGAGGGGGGAGTGGGGGAGACTGAGGGGGAGTGGGGGAGACAGAGGTGGGGAGTGGGGGAGACTGAGGGGGGAGTGGGGGAGACTGAGGGGGGAGTGGGGGAGGACTGAGGGGGGAGGGGGGAGACGGAGGGGGGAGTGGGGGAGACTGAGGGGGGAGTGGGTGAGACTGAGGGGGGAGTGGGTGAGACTGAGGGGGGAGTGGGGGAGACTGAGGGGGGCAGTGGGGGAAACGGAGGGGGGAGTGGGGGAGACTGATGGGGGAGTGGGGGAGACTGAGGAGGGCAGTGGGGAAGACTGAGGGGAGGAGTGGGGGAGACGGAGGGGGAGTGGGGGTGACGGGGGGGGGGAGTGGGAGTGGGGGGGGGTAGGGAGAGAGTGAGCGAGTGACCCGTCCAACCCCGGTTACAAAATGTCTGCCACCATGCCATGGCGTGCCAGTCACGAGGACACGGCCGCTGGTTCCCCTGTGGCTTAAGGCCACAGGCCACTGACGCACCGGTGAAGAGGACGTAGTTGACTGCCCGTTGGATGCAGAAAGTGACCAGGGGTTAGGCTTCCCGCGTGTCAGCAGCGCGACCAGGCCACTGGGACACACAGGTATCCCGTGGCAGGCGGCTGCCGAGGTGTCGACTAACGTTCGTCTAACATGTCCCGTTTCTCTGCCCCCCACTACCCTTCTGTAGGTTAGCGCAATGTCTGTGAACAGAACGGCTATGTTCTGCGCAGTGGTTGGGGTCGCTGCACTGCATTTGGAGATGCAGCAGCATCCACAGCCACAACCCGCAGTGGATGCAGGGCCAGCTGCAGCAGCAGAGGGAAGGGCCGAGGAGTTGCCAGTCGTCGAGCAGCATGGGGGGGGGGGGGGGGGGGAGGGGGGGGGCGGGCGGGGGGGGGGAGAGGAGGAGGGGGAGGAGGAGAGAGTGAGGGTGCAGCCACAGCGCCAGAGACGACGACCAGGGCTGAGGGTGTACTGTGTCCGGATCTCTTTCCCAACAATGACGGACATCACCTACAGGAGGAGACTCCGGCTGAGTACGCAGACGGTGATACATATCTGTCACCTCGTGGCGCATCTCGCCCCACGTGGAACGGGGGGAGGACACGCGATCCCGGTTGCCATCAAGGTGACGGTCGCTCTTAACTTCTATGCTACCGGCTCCTTGCAGTCTCCGAGCGGGGACCTCTCCGGGATCTCCCAGTCATCGGTCCACAAGTGCATCCGGGATGTGACCGACGCCCTCTATGCCATCGAAGACCGCTACATCACCTTTCCCGAGGACCGAGCAACTCAAGACTCACGAGCTCGTGGATCTTCCAGCGTGGCCGGGATACCGATGGTGCAGGGGGCAATCGATTGTGTTCACGTCCCCATGCGCCCGCCTGCAGGGGACAGGGAGGTGTTCACAAACAGGAGGGGGACATACTCCATGAATATCCAGGTGGTATGCGACCCCCACATGACGTTCATGAACGTCTGTGCAAGGTTCCCAGGGAGTGTGCATGACTCCTACATACTGGTGCAGTCATACATCCCTGCGATGTTTGAGGGACGTCCCCCCCGGCTGAGGGGCTGGTTGCTAGGCGACAGGGGTTATCCGCTGAGGTCTTGGCTGATGATGCCTATACGGAGGCCTCAGACCAATGCGGAAACACGATACAACGAGGCCCATGCAGCAACCAGGGGTGTGGTGGAGCGCTGCCTTGGCCTCCTGAAGATGAGATTCAGGTGCCTGGACCGCTCTGGAGGGGCCCTGCAGTACCAAGCCGACAGGGTCGCTCGCATTGTTGTGGTCTGCTGTGCGCTGCACAACATCGCGATGCAGAGGGGAGATGACCTGCTGCAGGAGGCGGAGGGAGAAGCCAGTAGCAGTGGTGCCAGCACAGAGGAGGAGGAGGAGGAGGAGGAGGAGGCTGGCGGAGTGGCGGGCGCAGCACGCAGACACGACCCAGGTGCTGGTGATGTCCAGGAGGCGGCACGACGGACCCGGTGAGGACGGCAGGCACGCGTCGCATGCGACGTCCCCACTGAACACCAAACCACCACCTGCATCGCTAGTCGTGCAGAGGGTCAACACACAACTGCCACCACCACAGCAACCCCCCCCCCCCCCCTACCCCCTCTCAGTGTACACTGCTCCACTTCGACATCACCCTTACCACTGGGTCCAGACGGTATGGCACAACATTGATGGCTGTGTCAGCGGGTGTGATCAGTGCCATGTGGAATGATGATAGCCCGCTCTGCGAAGAGCTGTGAGCTCAGAATCGTTAGAGAGAGTTTGACCCATGGCAATAGCTGAACCATCCACCTTGGTGGCCGCTGAGATCGTCACGGACACTCCATCTCGTGCCCTTATAGAAGAATAGAACAGTACAGCACAGAATAGGCCCTTCGGCCCTCGATGTTGTGCCGAGCAATGATCACCCTACTCAAACCCACGTATCCACCCTATACCCGTAACCCAACAACCCCTCCTTAACCTTACCTTTTAGGACACTACGGGCAATTTAGCATGGCCAATCCACCTAACCCGCACATCTTTGGACTGTGGGAGGAAACCGGAGCACCCGGAGGAAACCCACGCACACACGGGGCGGACGTGCAGACTCCGCACAGACAGTGACCCAGCCGGGAACTGAACCTGGGACCCTGGAGCTGTGAAGCATTGATGCTAACCACCATGCTACCGTGCTGCCCGCGTGGGCTAGCTGTGGGAGGGGGTGGGGGGGGAAGGGACTGCACACCCGGCACTGAAGTTTCACCGCTCGTCAACCCCTAGCGACACTCGGTCACCATCACGATTCCTGTGGCTGTGGAACAATCACATGGTATTACAAGTAAGGTGGAACAGTGCATTTAATGTGAACAATAATTTACAGGTGCCCTAGCCCCTACAACTAAACTGTGCCCTTCACCCATGCCAACTTACTCAGTGTCTCTCTTTGTTGCCTTACGGGCCCTACCACTACGTCTAAGTGATTCCCCAGATGATACAGCAGGAGTGGAGGAGGACTGCTGCGAATCGCCCCCTTTGACTCGTTTCTCCTTCGGCAAGCGTTTCCTGGGGCAACCCGGCCTTGATGGGCCAGGCTGCTCTGCGGGCGTCTCGGGTGACGATGTGCCACCCTGCTCTGCCTGCTGCCCACCCGATGCACCAGGGATGGCACGGGGGGGAGGCCGAGAATTCCAGGACGTTCCGTGATGGAGTTAATGGGACAGGCCCCGAAACCTCCTCCTCCCTCAGGGAGCCTGGTGGCCCCCGAACCTCACTTTGGGACAGAGGTGCGAGCGGGGAGGTGCCCCGTCGCGCCACCGACACCTGGCGCTGCCAGTCCTGGAGGCCTGCAACGGTATCCACCAAGTTGATGCTCTACGCGACTGACTGCTGGGACTATGCCATCGACTGCTGCGACTGGGCCATGACCTGCCGAGACTCGGCCAAGGCCCGCAGCGCGCCGGCAATGTCGTGTTGGCTCTGACGCATTGCTGCCTGTGAGAGGGCAACCCTGTCCAGGGCCGAGGGTGACGCGTGCACATTAAGCCCAACGCCTTGCATAACCTGAACCATTGCCTCCACCGCGGATGCCACCCGTGCGGTGTCGGCCTGGGTTGCTGCCATGAGCGGCACCATTCCCTGCTCGTGGACGCGGTTCGACTCCTCTAACAGCATCTGCATAGTCTGGAAGACAGCCCTCATCCCGTCATTGTGTCCCTGGGTTTCTTGATGCATCGGCTGCGCGGGTGGGTTGAGAAAGTCCAGGAACTCTGAAAACGTCTGGGAGCCAGCTGCATGCTGGGCCTGGCCTGGCCTCCGCCAGTCCGGGCCCTCGGCTGCTCCGACCTCCACCTGCTGTACCTGCTCAGCTGTGATGTGCGACCCAGACTGTGACCCAGGAGCCTCATCACTAAATAGGCCAACCGGGGTGAGTGTCTCTGGGATGGTGGATGGTGAGTGAGATAGCTGTGCCGCAAGCTCGAGGTCGTCTTGGGTTGACGCTTCCTCTATGTCATCGGCCCGCTGAGAGGCCGCAGGGCGTTCGCGGGCCATTTCTCTCTCTTGCTCTCTCGCCGCCCTCTGGGCGTCCTGCTCCACAGATTCGGTTGGGGAGGATGGGACTCCCCGCTGATCGGGCACCCTCTGTTGTGCGGCCCTGGGTGAGGTGGGGACAGACCTGTGTCTGCCTGGAGGCAGACGGCCCTGATCGTTCGGCATCACGTCCTAGGGAAGAGAATGAAACGGGTTATTTAGATACGCTCGGCCGGGCGCTGGACGGTCCCAGTGGGCACGGTGTGTGAAGGGACAGAGGATGGGGGAGGTGTCCCAGTGGGCAGGGTGTGAAGGGACAGAGGATGGGGGAGGTGTCCAAGTGGGCAGGGTGTGAAGGGACAGAGGATGGGGGAGGTGTCCAAGTGGGCAGGGTGTGTGAAGGGACAGAGGATGGGGGAGGTGTCCAAGTGGGCAGGGTGTGTGAAGGGACAGAGGATGGGGGAGGTGTTCCAGTGGGCAGGGTGTGTGAAGGGACAGAGGATGGGGGAGGTGTTCCAGTGGGCAGGGTGTGAAGGGACAGAGGATGGGGGAGGTGTCCCAGTGGGCAGAGTGTGAAGGGACAGAGGATGGGGAGGAGTCCCTTCGGCCCCTGCTGGCGTGGCGCCAAAGGCCGTTCCCGCCGGCCGGCGGGGTGTCAACCACTCCAACGCGGGCCTAGCCCCTCAAGGTTTGGGCTTGGCCCCTACGCCGGAGTGGTTCACGCCACTCCTTCCCACCGGGACCCCCCCCCCCCACCCCCCCCCCACCGCCCCGCTGGGTAGGGGAGAATCTCGCCCAAGATTTCACTGAATGGTGGAGTGGGGCGTGAATGGCAGAATGGCCTATTCCTACGCCTATGTCTTATTTTCTTATGCAAGGTATTTTACCTTCCATTTCATCATACATTGCCAATCAAAATGCTGTTGTGCAGCCCTTGGCACTGTATCAGATTTAAAGCAGCATTTGTACTCTGCCTTAAAACATGGGCCCGATTCTCCGCCCCCCACGACGGGTCGGAGAATAGCGGGAGGGCCTTCCCGACATTTTTCCCGCCCTCCCGCTATTCTCCCCCACCCCCCCCCCCCCCCCCCCCGCCCAACTCCCGACACGAATCGCTGCCGCCGTTTTTTTTTACGGCCGGCAGCGATTCACAGCTGTTCGATGGGCCGAAGTCCCAGCCCTTTACGCTGTTTTTACGAACGGCAAACACACCTGGTCTGGCCGTTCGTAAAAACGGCGGGAACAACTCGCTTTTTATAACCATGGCACCGATTGGCACGGCAGTACCACGGCCGTGCCAAGGGTGCCATGGGCCCACGATCGGTGCCCACCGATCGCGGGCAGCGGGCCCGATGCTGGACCCGTCAGCCGGCGCTAACTCCGGCAAGCGGGCTTAACGAAATTCGTTAAGCCCGTGATGCCAGAGCTTGCGGCGTCGGGCTGCTAGCCCCGACCGGGGACCAGAATCGGTTCCTGGTCGGGAAGGGGCGCGCTGGCGTCAAACCCGCCCGGGTTTGACGCCAGCCTTACGATTTCTCCCGTTTTGGGAGAATCGCGCCCGTAATGTGGGCTTAAGTGGGTCGGTGCAGACTCGATGGGCCGAATGGCCTCCTTCTTCACTGTACTTTCTATGTTCTATGTTCTATGTAATGTCAGTGGAACAATGATATACGCAATGATATCTATGTTTTCTCTTTTGGAGGACTTGCTTGAACCTTCTTCCATCACACTCTCAGGCCGAGTATTCCAGATCTTAACTATATGCAAAATGTTTTTCCTCATGTCGCCGTTGTTTCTGTTGCCAATCACCTTAAATCAGTGTCCCCTGGTTCTCGACCCTTCCGCCAATGGGAACAGTTACTCCCTATCCATCTACCAGACCCCTCAGAATTTTGAAAGTTCTACGAAATCTCCTCTTAACCTTCTCTTACCCACAGAGTGCAGCTCCAGCTATTTGAAGTTTGTCATCCCTGGAACTAGTCTCATGAATCATTTCTGTTCTCTCTCTCATACCTTCACATCTTCCCTGAAGGGTGGTGCCCAGAATTGGGCACAGTACTCCAGTTGAGGTCAAACCAGTGTTTAATACAGATTCAAAATAGCTCCCTTGGAAATTGTCTATAAGCTAACTTTTTAAGAACTCCCTTGATGAGGATACCGATGATGCAGTTAGGCAGATACATTGATAGTTCAATCTAGTTTATTATAAGGGTAACAGTGTGATGTAGCTGCATTGTTAGCGATATGTTCTGATTGGTAGCTTAGTAATGTAAATACAAATTAAACCCTTAAAGATGTGATACGAATGAGAGCTGATCTCCCGTTCTCTTTTTCTAACTTTGCTCTTCCCAGATAATAATGTTTTTCCAAAAAAGCTGGAGAGATAGGTTTGTAATGCTAATATGCAATGAGATTAAAGCAATTTTTACCTGATCAAAAACAGAAAATACTGGATAATCTCAGCAGATCTGATAGCAACTATGGAGAGAAAAGGGAACAAATGTTTCAAGTTTGGATAACTCTTTGTCAAAGCTCAATAGTGTCATCCAGACACAAATTGTTAGCTCCCTTCTCTCCACAGATGCGGTCAGACCTGCTAAGACTGCCCAGTATTTTCAGCATCCGCAGTAATTTGGTTTTATCTGGTCACATCAGCTTGTGTTAGAACAATGTAAATATGCCTCCCCTTCTCCAGCCATCTATCACTTTGTATGTCTAAAGCTTGTCTTGATGGGTATTATTAATCAAATTCTAAATCGGAAACAAATGATTGTTCTTGTTATATTTATGTATTGTAGATATTAACAGAGACCAAAAATCTCTGGAGTTGATCTGCACCACACTTTCCTGTGTCAAATTGGCAGCTGGTGGTGATTTGGGATGGAGATTATTGACACAGATAATCAAACAATAGGCCAGGTCCAGATCAAAAAATATATGTGCCTATCCTAAATCTGTCAGGTTTCAAACAAAATATGTTAAAATTAAATTTCAAACTCTATCTGTTGTTAGTGATGTAGCTTTAACTGTTATACATTTTTTATGTGTCACTCATTAGCTTACATTGACATTTAAACTGTAATATTGTTGAACTGTCTTATTATAACTACTGAAACGTCAATGCCTCTTACTTCTGTTTGCCTCTCCTAACAATAAGTCAATTAAGAGCTCTGTTTGTATCAATGAGTAATTAGTACGGCATAGCAGCCATTCTATTCACATGACCTACATTTGAGGCAGAGTCATGAATAATGTGGTGAAAATCTCATGAATGAATCATTTTGCGATGAATTATGGATTCTACAGTGGAGTGTAAGAGCAGGTTACAAAGCGTGTTTGCTGTCTGTGTGCTAATCACCCTGGTTCAGTAATTGGTGCTATTGAAGTAATCATCAAAAGAGACATGGAGCTCTTAATTCTGTTTCTTTCAGATTGAAGCGCGGCATTCGCAAAACAGAACAAATACAGTCATGATAATTTTCTGTCTTACGCAATGTTGCACAATAAATCTACTAAAGGCACGACGTGCGGCATATGTTCACTAAATTCAGTGCAGTATAGTATTGAATTTAGCCTAATCCATCTCAATCTTCGATACGCTGTGTTTCATTCCTGTACCTTTGAGTCGTGGTTCACTCAGAGCAGATTTCTGAGTGACATTATACTTCAAGTCTGCTCTTAAGCTGTCCTTGTAACATAGAGGTTGCCATGATAGATGAAGTGAGTGACTTGGCCTAGTTTTTCGTGTCCGGCTCTGATATTAGCCTTCTTGCTTTGAAATATTTTACAGAAATCCTGTCAAAAGGCAAAGAGACATACAGATGTTGAAAGAAAACTGGGCCTTCCATTGAAGCTCTTGGTTCCTCTATGAAATTAAAGACTGTTGAAGCCTACACATAAACTAAAGTGTAACTTTACGAATCAATATCTGTTCTTAAAGGGAGGAACTTAAACATAGAACAGTGTGGTTGGATGGCTTTTACGTGTCACATTTGAGAAATACCTTAGGAGACTTAACAATCGAGTGAATAAGCACTAAAGGGCATTTACGAATACAAAATTCAAATATTTAATACTTCAGTTATATAGAGGGTCTGGGATTGTTTGCTGTCAAGCAGAGAAGGTTAACTGGAGATTTTATGGTGATGTTCAAAATTATGAGAGATTTCAAAACATTTTATATAGTACCCAATTCTTATTTTCCAATTAAGGGGTAATTTAGCATGGCCAATTCACCTACCCTGCACATCTTTGGGTTGTGGGAGTGAGACCCAAGTGGACAAGGGCAGAATGTGAAAACTTAACACAGACAGTGACCCGGGGACGGGATTGAACCCGGTCCTCGGCGCCATGAAGCAGCAGAGCTAACCATTGAGCCACCGTGCCGCCACAAAATTCTATGGGATTTTGAGGGAATGAATGAGGAGATACCCCGAGTGGGATTTCCCCCCCCCCGGGATTCCTCCCCCCCCCCCCCCTCCCCCCCCCCCCACCCTCCCCCACTCTGCGGCTGATTTTGTGGCGGTGGAGGCAATCCACCATTGGTTGGTGGTGGGATCTTCCAGTCCATCACTGTCAACGGGTTTTCTTGTTAGAACATAGAACATAAAGTGCAGGGCCATTTGTTCGCACCCTCCGCTGCCAAGGGACCCACGGTGGGGAGGGGTCACTGTTGACGGAACTGGAAGATGCCACCAGAGGGAGCGGCTGGAAAATTCGGCCACTGTATCCAGTGACAAAAATTATTCTCGGGGTTCACCGTTTTCAATGAGCAAGAAAGTTATGTTAACCTTTTATAAATCATTGGTTAGACCTCAATTGAGGTATTGTGTTCAATTCTGGGAAACATTTAGAAAGGATTTCACGGCTTTGGGGAAGATGCTGAGGACATCTATCAGAAATATGCTAAGGGTGAGGTGTTGTGGAAAGATTGGAGAAGCTAAAATTGTTCTTCTTAGAGCAAAGGTGATTAAGGGGCCATTTAATAAAGATTTTTAAAATCATGAAGGATTGGGCAGCACGGTGGCCTAGTGGTTAGCATAGCTGCCTCACGGCGCTGAGGTCCCAGGTTCGATCCCGGCTCTGGGTCACTGTCCGTGTAGAGTTTGCACATTCTCCCCGTGTCTGCGTGGGTTTTGCCCCCACAACCCAAAAATGTGCAGAGTAGGTGGATTGGCCACGCTAAATTGCCCCTTAATTGGAAAAAAAAATAATTGGGTAATCTAAATTTATTTTTTTTAAAAATCATGAAGGATTTTGATCAAGTAATTAAAGATAAACTTTATCCGCTATGGCCCCTTTAAGGGCGCGTCCTTGCGGTCCACCTGACAGGCTGGGGGCCAATCATGCGAGAACATGTGAAACCCGACCAATGAAGAGAAAGCATGGGGCCTGAGCGATGTGGAGCCTGTGACTAGCGAGATAAGACCTCAACATCGTTGCTCTGTGCCTGTACATATTTATCCTTGCCTATTCTTTACTGTTACTGGAAGTCTCCAGTGTATTGTCTCGAGCCACAACATACTGCCAGGTGAGTCAGTAACCAGAGGCAAAGGCAGTTGGAAGGTGATTGGCAAAAGGATCAGAGGGAAAACGAGGAGACATTTGTTTTGACAGTAAGCTTCTTTGATCGGGAATTCACTGTTTGAAAGGGTGGTAGAAGCTGATTCATGTAGTAACTTCCAAAAAACATTCATATTCAAAAAAATGTAGGACTATGGGGAAAGCACAGGGAAAATGTTAATCAAGTAACATTTTCAAAGAGCCAGTTTCGGGATCATGGGCAAAATGGTATCCTTTCGTGCTTTATGATTCTATGACTATGTGGGGTAATTTTGGAATTAGCAAAATGGGGGATAATCTGAACCTAACCTGCTAAACACCTTTCTTGATTTGACTTGAATGTGGGCGCGATTCTCCTAACGGGAGACTAAGTGCCGACGCCGGAGTGAAAACCGGAGTGTTTCACTCCAGCGTCGGAGGCCGCTCCTTCACCCTATTCTCCCACCCCCAGGGGGCTAAGAGCGGCGCCGCATCAATTTCGCGCGCCGGGCCTTGGTGCCCGCGTCAAAGCGGCGGCGCCTAAATGACGCGGCCGGCGGTGCTTAAATGACATCACCCGCGCATGCGCGGTTGCCGTCCTCCTTGCGGGCGCCCTGCAAGACATGGAGGATTGACCTTGCGGGGCGGTGGAGGGAAAAGAGTGTGTCTTTTAGAGACGCCGGCCCGCCGATCGGTGGGCACCGATCGTGGGCCAGACCCCCACTGCGCCCCCCCCCCCCCGGTGCTCAATCCTCCCTCCCTCCCCCACAAGCCGCACACACAGCGTTTGCGCGCTGTTCACGCCGGCAGCGACCAGGTGTGGTTGGCGCCGGCGTGAACCGGTCATATTGGCAAGGCCGCTCGGCCCATTTGGGCCGGAGAATCGCTGCTCGACCAATAGAAACGGCGAGCGGCGATTCTCCGAGCGGCCTGTCGTAAAACGCGGTGTAGCCACCTAAGATGGACACTGGGCTACAACATGGAGAACTGCTAAGGCTGCAGGGAGAAAACAGTCTTAGCAAGGACAAGCAGTTTGCAGAAGGCTAATTAGCATTCTGCACGTACAGAAACCAGTTTATGGCCAGGTGCAGGATCTCAGCTAAAGGTGTAAATGGCAACAACGATTTGCATAGTAATGAGGTGATCCAAATCTAGGCCCACACAATAGAAACATTTGGGTTTGAATGGATTCTTTGAGTGGACGCCCAGACGAAACGGCGCCATAAGTATCCATCACAAAGCACCATAGAGACCGCCCTACCCATCGAGAAGCGACCCTCAGATTGGGGGGGTTTGGAAAATATCGATTGGGAGAAGGCCCAATCGATACCTAGCAGGTGAAAGAGCCCGCCCCAAGGGGCGCGGACCTCTAGGACCTATAAAAAGAAGGTCAAGCACATGATTCGGTCTGTTGCCCCCAGACTCCGGCCCAGATCTGCTGTTGCTCCCAGACTCCGGCCCAGATCTGCTGTTGCTTCCAGACTCCAGCCTAGGCTGTTGCATACTGACTCCGACCCCAGCCTCCAGATCCTGTCTTTCATCACCGGCCGTTGAGCATCAGCCATCGTTCAGTAAGTGCCAAAACAACGCTCGCTACGTGACCCAGGCATTGCTTATACTCTTGCCGACTATTAGTGAACAGAAGGTGCAGTCCAGAAAGGAACAAAGGCCTTGTCCCCTGACCTTGCTGGTTCCTACTTAGATAAATATTTAGTCATTTAATAGTAGAAATAAGTATTAGTCTTTAGCGTATGCATGTGTATTTATTGATATTTGTTATAATAAATATCAATCGTTTGAACTTACTAATCGGTGTACAGATTTATTACTTTGAACCTGACCTTGATATACTTGTGAGGTGTCTAAATACGGCACCTGGCGACTCCGAGCAGAATTACATACACAGAGCTGTAGTAGTGTTAAGCACACGGCCTTTAAACGGAGGCGTGTTAATACACTCCAATAAATGCGTAATACACTCAAGTAAAACGTGCAACAGCGGCACGCCGTTTGGGGGGGGTGGGTGGGAGAATCACGTGCGGCTGCCAGGGCGGCATGGCGGGAATTGCCCGGCACTCCCGCAATTTTCCCACCCGGCGTGGGGGTCGGAGAATCGCGCCCTAAAATTGGGAGAGGTGTTTAACTGGGGCTGAGCTCCTTTCACACATGTTTCACTATCATTCAGCATCAAAGCTTCCCCCGACATGAGTTCTTTGGCCCTGGGTACCCTGAAAATGAAGGCCATCAAAAAAATGGGTCAAATGTGCAAAAGAGGATTGTCAGGATTAGCAAAAAGCAAAGTAGATTTCAGAAAATAGATATCTGTGATGTCGTGTCAAGTTGGCAGAGTAACTCTTCAGTAGTAGTGGGCTATGAGCTACAATCTGTCATCAATACCACTTTGATCATAATGATCAAACCACTACTTACAAGTCATTTGTCCAGTCTAATTCTCACTTTATAATGGAATCAGTTAATAATACCAGCATAACCCTCTGGGAAAACTAAACCTCGCCTGATGTTAAACCATTACTAGGACCATCAGAGATGTGTAGCGGGATTCTTCGACCCCCCCGCCAAGTCGGAGAATCCCAGGAGGACAACGCGAATCCCGCCCCGCTGCCACGACGCCGGCTGCCGTGTTCTCAGGTGCTGGATTTCGGGCGGGGGCGGGTTTCACGCCACAGGGTCGGGGACCGTTGGCAGCGGCTTCCCCAGCAATTCTCCAGGCCCCAATGGGCCGAACGGCTGTCTGTTTTTGGCCAGTCCCACCAGCAGGGGTAAGACATGGTCCCACGTGGCAGGACCTGGCAGGTAAGTCGGGTGGGGCGGTCCTGGTGGGGGGGGGGGGGGGGGGGGGAGCGTGGGGGGATCAGACCCCGGGGAGGCCCCCACGGTGGCCTGGCCCACGATCGGGGCCCACCGATCTGTGGGCGGGCCTGTGCTGCGGGGGCACTCCTTCCTTCTGCGCCGGCCCTGTAGGGCTCCGCCATGGCCGGTGTGGAGAAGAAAACCTCCTGCGCATGCGCCAGAATACGGTTGCTGGTCTGCGCATGCGCGGAACCAGACCGGTGGTTCCACGCATGTGCGAGATCACACCAACCCTTTGGCGTATGCGCGAACTCGCACAGTCCCTTCAGCGGCGTTTGGCGGGCGCTAACCCCTCCAGCGTCCACCCAGTCCGCGGAAGTGCGGAGAATTCCGCATTTTCGGGAGCTGTTGACGCCGGAGACCTTTGTGCCAGTTTTCCCGCTGACATGGGGACTTAGTCCCGGGAAAGGAGAATCACACCCCACCGTGGTGCCTGTAAAAGTGTGACAGTCATGTTCTCTCACTGAAAACAAGTCCGTGTGATATTAATATTGTCAGTATTAGTACAAGCATGGTAAAAATAAGCAAGAGATGTGAACAAATAACCAAGCAGTGGACATCTGCGGTGATCAAACAATCATGATGACTCATTTCCTTTTGAGGAATATTTATATCAATTTATAGATGTAGACTCTACTGATCATAATAGATTACAACATCCAATAAAGAGGTTACAAATATCTCATGGGAATGGTTCGCGGTGCTATAATCTAATTGAGTGTTTCAGATGATGCAACAGAATCCATGAGAGGAAAGCTCAAGTAGGTCATCAAAGTCAGTTCAATGCTGGAATTGGGTTACAACCTTTCAATCACACTTTGCAGAATTTCAGTTAATCCAAGATATTTTGATCAATTTGTATATACATATGTGCAATGTACTGCTGAAATACTGCAAATTGGCAACACTCTATAATCTATAACCTTTATTATTGTCACAAGTAGGCTTACATTAACACTGCAATGAGTTACTGTGAAAAGCCCCTAGTCGCCACATTCCGGCGCCTGTTCGGGGACAGTTAGAGAGAATTCAGAATGTCCAATTTACCTGATATCATGGGCGAGATTCTCCAGTCACCAACGCCGAAATCTCATTTGGCAATCGGCTGGGGAATCCCTGTTTGCGCCAAAATCGGGGGCGGCACCGCTTTTGCGATGCTGCACCCCCTCCAAAACACGTCGCACGCCGTACGAACGGCCTCAGGACGTCACCTGAGGCCCTCCCCCGATGCTCCGCCCCTGATAGGCCAGGTTCCCGACGGTGTGGGTCACTCATGCTGTTTATTTTAGTGAACCCAGCCTGGCGACTGCAGACTGAATCCAGCACCGCCATAGTCAGGTGGGAGCCGTTCCGCGGGGAGGTGGGGCTTTAGCGGGGTCTGGGGGCACTGGTGGGGGATGGTCCGAGGGTGGCGAGCCCAGCCAGAGGGGGGCAGGCCTGGTCCGCGTGCGGCAGAAGCCATGTTGCACGGCGCGGACGTTGCAGGTTGCCGCCATGCGCATGTGCGACCACCGACCGGCAATTCTACGGCCGAAGCCGCAGCTAAAGCCGGGAGCTTTACGCTGCGTGCCTGCTAGCCCCCCACCAGTCAGAGAATCGGTCCAGCTTTTGCACCGTTTTTTTGGGCGTAAAGCGCCACTGTTCCACTCTGGCATCAGTGCTTAGTCTCAAATTCAGAGGATCCAGCCCCATGTCTTTTGGGACTTGAGGGAGGAAACCGGAGCTCCCGGAGGAAACCCACGCAGACACAGGGAGAACGTGCAGACTCCGCACAGACAGTGACCCAAGCAGGAATCTAACCTGTGACCCTGGCGCTGTGAAGCAACAGTACTAACCACTGTACTACCGTGCCGCCATAACTCGGGGGATGCAACATTGCATTACAGTGGGGTGAGGGGCACACACCAGGTGTATGTTTACAACGCACACACAATGAACATATTTTTATTATTTAGCAGCAGAAGGTTGCCTACTGCAAGTGAAATATTGTTGCGCAGGAATAGGACCAGTATGAAATTTAATTCATACATTGCAAGAGGAGGAAAAGCATTTAATTCTAACTCGGTCAACATTATACACTGGAGCAGGTTGAGTGAGATCCAAATGTACAATTTAAAATCAGAAAAGGAAGCAGTACCACAGCTTCACTGTTTAAAAGGGCATGATTTTCCACTCTGCAGCACACACGCATGATTAAGCCTAGCAAATGAGTGCAATACTGAGGTGTTCTGCATTGTTGGAGGTGCTGATGTTCAGTCAAGATGTTGAACTACAGTGTCCAACTGCCTGCTTTAGTGGTTGAAGAAAAGCAGCTAAATCTCCCGGTGGCTTGAGCAATATTTCTTGATCATCTTGGTAGCTGTTTGTGGAATCGCTAAAAGTTTGCTACATCATCGTGCAGCAGGGCGTGCCAAGAGCAGCACCAGGCAGACCTAAAAATGTGGTGTCTACCTGGTGAAGGTACAACACAGGACTATTTTCATGCCAAACAAGGAAAACAGCAAGAGATAGACAGAGCTAATCAATCCTACAACCAACAGATCAGACCTAAGCTCTGCAGCCTTGCCACGTCCAGCTGTGATTGGTTTTGGGCAATTGAACAACCAACAGGAGGAAGAAGCTCCACAAATATTCCCACCCTGAATGATGAAGGAGCCCAGCGGATCAGCGCAAAAGACAAAGCTGAAGGATTCACAACCACAGCACGGTAGCATTGTGGTTAGCACAATCGCTTCACAGCTCCAGGGTCCCAGGTTCGATTCCGGCTTGGGTCACTGTCTGTGCGGAGTCTGCACATCCTCCCTGTGTGTGCGTGGGTTTCCTCCGGGTGCTCCGGTTTCCTCCCACAGTCCAAAGATGTGCAGGTTAGGTGGATTGGACATGATAAATTGCCCTTAGTGTTCCAAATTGCCCTTAGTGTTGGGTCGGGTTACTGGGTTATGGGGATAGGGTGGAGTTGTTAACCTTGGGTAGGGTGCTCTTTCCAGGAGCCGGTGCAGACTCGATGGGCCGAATGGCCTCCTTCTGCACTGTAAATTCTATGTAATCTTCAGCCAGAGGTGCTGAGTAGATGGTAGTGGGGACCGTGTTAAGTGGATGATCATGCCCCCCATGGGATGGCACGGTTGCACAGTGGTTAGCACTGTTGTCTAACGGCGCCAAGGACCCGGGTTCCATTCTGGACTTGGGTGATTGTGTAAGTTTGCGCTTTCTCCCCGTGTCTGTGTGGGTTTCCTCCAAGTGCTCCGGTTTCCTCCCACAGTCCAGATATGCAGCTTAGGTAGATGGGCCATGCTAAATTGTCCCTCAGTGTCCAAAGGTTAAGTAGGGTTACGGGGATAGGGCGGGGAATTGGGCCTAGGTAGGGTGCTCTTTCAGAGTGTTGGTGCAGACTCGATGGATCGAATGGCCTCCTTTTACACTTTAGGGATTCTGTGATTCTACGATTCCACAGCAATAAAGACAAAATAAAAGAAATAGGAATGACAAGAATCAACAGGAAGGGCTCTTACATGCCTCCCTCCCTAAAAGGAATGGAATTTCAGGGTACGGATGTTTCATCATGAGGTTTGTAAGACATAAATCACAAACATATACTTATTCATCTATCCTTGTTTTATAAGTCCTCCAGTTCGTACATTTGTAATTAATCAACCCTTAAACCCATGACAAATATCTGCTATCACAGTGTCCCTTTTGGGACTGTGTCTAATTTTAACATTGAACAATTGTAATAATGAACTCCAGTGGATCAATCTTGGGGTCCAAGTTTTAGTCTTTTCTATGAACGGGAGCGGATTGTGGTGCGTATAAACTAAGCTTTGTTTATTGTCATGCCGACATTTCCTTCAAAATGTTGAAGGTGAGTACCATTGCTAAAGCTTCCACCTCAATGGTGCAGTACATTCTTTGGGACAGACTTAGTTTTTTTGATAAGTATCCCACTGGCTTCCCTATTCCTGCCTCATCCTCCTGTATTAACACTGCCCCCACCCCCAAGTCGCTGGCATCCGTGGACATTTTAAAGAGTTTGGACAAATCAGTGGTGGACAACACTGGTTCGCTTACCAATATGGCTCTCAATTTCTCAAACGCTGTTTGGCATTCTACGGACCACACCATTTTTGGCTTGTTTCCACAGCACATTAGTCGAAGGTACTGCTGTGGTCCTGAAGTTAGATACAAATTTCCGATCGAACCCGCACATGCTCAGAAACCTCATCACTTCACGTTTGGTTTTGGAAACAAGGAAATTTAGTAACGCTTTGATTTTGGCTGTTCTGCACCCGAGGTGCCCTAGGTAGGTCTGCATTGGCAAACTCACTTTTGGACAAATTGATGACTAAGTCAGCGAACTACAGTTGTTTGAATAAATCCCCCAATTGTTCTACATTCTCCTTTCACGTCCACAAGCCACTAGCACACCATCCGAATAGACCACACAGTTAGGCACTCTAGCCACTTGATACTTGAGTCATTGGAATGTTTCTGATGCTTTATTGAATCCGAACCACATTACCTTGCACTGATATAACCCCCTGGGAGTTACAAAGGAAAATATCTGCTATGTCCTGGGTGCTGAAGGAACCTGCCAGTATTCCTTTAATAGGTTGACTTTAAACAGGAATGAGGCATTGCCTCTCCTATCGATACAATCCTCCAAACTGGAAATCGGATACAAATCCGTTTTGGTGAAGTTGTTGGCTTTCTGTTAATTTGTGCAGAATCGGGTTGTCCCATCCGGTTTAGGCACTAACACGACCAACGAGCTCCAGTTACTCTTACTCAGCTCAATTAACTGATTCTCCAACTTGTATTGGACTTCCGCTTCTCTCTGCGCAAGTTTCTGTGGGTTCAGTCAATACGGATGTTGTGTTATCATTTCAGAGTCACCTATATCTACATCATGATTAGTTAATGTAGTACATCCCGGTTTATCCCAACAAATCTGCCGATATTTGTGCAGTATCCTCATAAAATCTTTTTGTTGCTCTTTTAAACATGCAAATATTAGTATCTAACTTTTCTAATATTACTATGTTTTCCAGTAATACCACAGGAGGGTCGCTCTGTGAACTGTAGACCTGTTCTACCTAACTCTTACTACTTGTGTCCTCTTCCACTACTACTACTTCCACACACTTGTTCTTTCCTACCTTCTTCCATATAATGGTATTTTTTCAATGGCATAATTGGTCCTTCTTCCTATGGTCTGAGTTATCTATCAGGTAAATCACCTTACTCACCCTCCTAACTACCTTATAGTAGCCGCTGAATTTTACTTTCAGATGTTTGCCCTGCAAAGGCATCTCATCTAGTACCTCATCTCCAGTTTGGAATATTCTGGAACGAGCATGTTTGTCCGTTTACATTTTCATTCTTGCTCAAAAAATCTTTAAATGCTCTTGGGTTACTTGACAAGTTCCGGTGAGTCTTTCCAAAAACGTGGACACATAACCCAACATTGAGGATTCATCCTGTTGATTTAGAAACTTCTCTTTCATCAATTTTAATGGACCCTGTATTTCGTGCTCATAAACTAATTCAAATGGGTTAAACCAAGTAGATTTGTTCAGAGAATCTCTGGCGGTAAATAGTAAAATATGCAATCCCAATCGCTTGGATATTCATGGCAAAAGGCCCTAATCACGGCTTTGAGAGTCTGATGATACCTCTCCAAAGGTCCCTACATTTGTGGATGGTAGGCGGTTGATTTTAGTTGTTTGATATCCAATTATGTCCTGGAAAATTTTAGACATCAATTAGAACCCTGGTCAGATTGTACTTCGAAGGGTAGGCCATAGTGTGTGAAAAACTGCATCAATTTTTCCACTACCCTAGCTATAATTGCTTTCAAAGGTATAGCTTCTGGAAATCGGATGGTCATATTCATGACAGTAAGAATGTACTGATGCCCTGCCTTCATTTAAGGCAATGATCCTACATCAGTCTACCAATACTCGGCTAAATGGGGCGGAATTCTCCGACCCCCCGCAGGGTCGGCGAATCGCCCGGGGCCGGCGTAGGTCCCGCCCCCGCTGTGGCCGGAATTCTTCGCCACCTGGGAATCGGCGGGAGCGGGAATCGCGCCCTGCCGATCGGCGTGCCCCCCGCGGCGATTCTCCGGCCCGCGATGGGCTGAAGTCCCGCCGCTGTCAGGCCTCTCACACCAACGTGGTTTAAACGGGCCCCCGGGGTGCCCCCACGGTGGCCTTGCCCGCGATCGGGGCCCACTGATCAGCGGGCGGGCCTGAGCCGTGGGGTTACTCTTTTTCTTCCGCCGCCGCCACGACCTCCACCATGGCGGAGACGGAAGAGACCCCCTCCACCGCGCATGCGCCGGTGGTGATGCAGTGGCCATTGACGTTCCGGTGCATGCGTGGACTCACACCGACCGGCGAAGGCCTTTCGGCCAGCCCCGACGCCGATCGGCATAGCGCCAAAGGCCGTTGGCGCCAGTTTTGGCGCCAGTCGGCGGAGCGGGAGCCACTCCAGCGCGGGCCTAGCCCCTAAAGGTGCAGAGAATTCCGCACCTTTGGGGAGGCCCGATGCCGGAGTGGTTGGCGCCACTCTGCTACGCCAGGACCCCCGCCCTGCCGGGTAAGGGAGAATTTTGCCCATGGTTCTTCAGACATTGATATAGGTGTTAAAGGTGATGGTTTACAAGGGGCTGGAAGGGGCTTGTCTGGTGGGGGGTTGGAGCACAGAGTCTCACTCTATGCAGACGACCTGCTTCTGTATGTATCGGACCCAATAGAGGGGATGTAAGAAATCATGAGGATTCTAGAGGAATTTGGCCTGTTTTCAGGGTATAAGCTAAATATGGGGAAAAGTGAGATGTTTGCGGTCCAGGCGAGGGGACAGGAGAGGCGATTGGGGGAACTGCCGTTTAGGTTAGTAGAGGGAAGCTTTAGGTACCTAGGCATTCAAGTGGCGCGGGAATGGGACCGGCTGCATAAATTAAATCTGGCCCAACTAGTAGACCAAATGAAGGACGATTTTCGGAGATGGGACGCGCTTCCGTTGTCACTGGCTGGGAGGGTGCAGACAGTGAAGATGACGGACTACCTGAGATTCCTGTTTGTATTTCAGTGTCTCCCCATCTTTATTCCGTGGTCCTTTTTTAAACGGGTCAGTGATCACTGGCTTTGTTTGGGCGGGCAAGACCCGGCGGGTAAGGAAGGTAATGCTTGAGTGGAATCGGGCGGGCTGGCGCTGCCAAATTTTAGCAACTATTACTGGGCGACGAATATAGCCATGATCAGGAAGTGGGTTGTGTGGGGGGGGGGGGGTCAGCATTGGAGCGTAAGGAGGCGGCTTCATGCAAGGATACCAGTCTGGGGGCATTGGTAATTGCGCCTCTGCCGTTCCCGCTGGCATGGTACTCCACCAGCCCCATGGTGGTGGCGGCCCTGAGAGTCTGGGGCAATGGAGGAGACATGTGGGAGCACAGGGAGCATCAGTCTGGTCCCAATCTGTAATAATCACCGGTTTGCCCCGGGAAGTATGGATGGGGGGTTCCGGATATGGCGGAAAGCAAGGATTGAGAGGATGGGGGATACGTTTATAGAGGGGAGCTTTCCGAGTATAAGGGCTCTGGAGGAAAGGTTTGGGTTGGCGAGGGGAAACAAATTCAGGTATCTGCAGGTGCGGGACTTCTTACCTAAACAGGTGTCAACCTTCCCGCTCCTACCGCTAAGGGGGATTCAGGACAGGGTAGTTTCCAGAGGTGGGGAGGAGAAGGAAGTGTCTCTGACATTTACAAGGAACTTATGGGATCAGAGGAGACGCAGACCGAGGAGCTGAAGCACAAGTGGGAGGAGGAGGTGGGAGGAGAAATCGAGGATGGTCTATGGGCAGATGTGTTGAGTAGAGTCAACGTGTCCGCAACATGTGCCAGGCTCAGCCTGATACAATTCAAGGTCGTTCACCGGGCCCACATGACAGCGGTCCAGATGAGCAGATTCTTTGTGTTGGAAGACAGGTATGCAAAATGTGCGGGAGGACCAGCGAACCATGTCCACATGTTCTGGACTAGTCCGAAGCTTAGGGGGCTTTGGCAGGGGTTTGCAGATGTCATGTCCACGGTGTTAAAAACAAGGGTAGTGCTGAGTCCAGAGGTGGCGATTTTCGGGGTGTCAAAAGACCCGGGAATATAGGAGGAGAAAGAGGCAGATGTTCTGGCCTTTGCTTCCCTGGTAGCCCGGAGACGGATACTATTAGCTTGGAGGGACTCAAAGCCCCCAAAATCGGAGACCTGGGTATAGGACATGGTTAGCTTTCTCTGTTTGCAGACAATCAAATTCGCCTTGAGAGGGTCAATGTTAGAGTTCGCCCGGAGGTGGAAACCATCCGTCGATTTCTTTGCGGAAAACTAATTGTCAGCAGAAGTGGGGGGGGGGGGTTAGTTTAGCTTAGAGTAGGGGGTTAATAAAGGTGGGGCCTGGAAGAGAGGGAGATGGCTTTTGAACTATGTTTATAGTTTCATGTACATGTGTTTGTTGTTGTTACAGCACCAAAAAGACCTCAATAATATGTTTATTACAAAAAAGGCGATGGTTTAACTCCATGTTGTGGTTTACCTATTACCTGATGGTATGACAAGTTCTGCAGAATTGTACTACAACCATATGTAGTCCTGGCAAGGATAAATCCCTTTTGACTAATTCCTGAGTTTTCCGAATTCCCACATGTCCTGCCATTGGTACCTCATGTGCCTTCTGCAGTCTGTCCTTATGATACTTGGGTGGTACTACTATCTCACGAACAACCTTCCATTCCTCGCCCACAGGTCGATGAGGATATCTCCAGTTCCTCATCAAAACTTTGTTTTTAATGTAATAGCACTCTGGGACAAGCTCAGCCTCAACTTCTGTGAGAGCTGACCGTGCCAATCTGTATAACACTGGTTCTGCCTCCTGGGCCTCAATTAAAGTTTGAAGAACACTGCCTAACAACACGTCTTTCGGGACTTGTGGGAGGAAACCGGAGCACCCGGAGGAAACCCACGCAGACACAGGGAGAACGTGCAGACTCCACGCAGGTAGTGACCCAGCCGGGAATCGAACCTGGGACCCTGGCGCTGCTAACCACCTTACTACCGTGCCGCCCATAAAGCCAGCAGATGTCATCCTGAGGACCTACACTGAGGAAATAATGCCTCTAAGAGGATATATCATAGTCAAAGTGGAGTTATGTGAGCCAACTACAGAGCTGCCACTCTGTTGTCCGAGGAAGTTTTCCAGCTCTCTTTGGCCACTTTTGGCTGGAACAGATAAAATTGAACTGCTTAATTGATTCAAATACGGATTTACAGACCATCCTAGAAAAATACAGCAGTGTACTTGAAGACACACTGGGGTCAATGAAAGGAGTACAATGTCATTACAAATAAGGCAAAATAGCCAGCCCAAGGGTCTCAAGGCTTGAGCAGTACCCTACGCCATACGTCTAAAGGTAAAATCTGAACTAATGAAACTCATGGATACAGGAGTCTTAGAACCCATCACTACCAGTGTGTGGGCAACCCTATTATGCCTGTAATGAAGCAGGTTGGAACTATTTGCATCTGCGGAGATTTGAAAACAACCATCAATCTGGTTTTCTGTGAGGATCAATACCTGGTACCATTGATTGAGGATTTGTTTGTTGGCCTAGCGGGAGCACAGAAGTTCGGCAAGATTGACCTATTGCAGACCTACCTGCAAATGAACGTGACAACTGAAGCACAACACCCACTCTCGATTTTCACATACGAAAATGAAAATGAAAATCGCTTATTGTCACGAGTAGGCTTCTTTTCTGCGATAAGAGATTACCTTTTGAAATAACTTCAGCAACCACTTTATTTCAATGGTCCATGGATTAGATCGTTAGTGGTTTACAAGGGGAATTACCTTAATGATATACTGATTATTGGTACCAATGAACAAGAACACTTCCGTAACTTAAAGGCCATATTGAAATGCCTTCAGATGCATAATCTTAATGTGAGGAAATTTAAGTGTGACTTCTTTCAAATAGCAGTCCACTATCTAGGCTATTCAATTGATATTAAGGATTTAAACAAGGCACTAAGAAGATGGAGGCTATAATGGAAGCTCCACGACCAATGAATGCAACACAGTTAAGATCATTCTAGGGTTAATTGACTCCGATGGGAAATTCTTTCCGAATCTAGTAACCCTACTTAAACCGTTGCCTATTTTGTTGTGCACAAAACAAGCATGACAAATGTTTGGTATATTTCAACTCGAAGTTACCATTAGATGCTTTCCTGGACGGAGCACTTACTCCTTCAGGGAAAGGAAGACCAATAGCTTTTGTGTCATGTATCTTAACAAGTGCAGACTCAAACTGTGCGCAGTTGGAGAAGGCGACCTGAATATTATTTTTGATGTGAGAGAATTTCACCAACACCTATACGGTTGTCACTTCATGTTGTTGATGGATCACAGGTCCCTAAAAGCTATTTTTGGGCCATATAAACGTATTCCTTCATTGGCAGTCAGTCGACTCCATTGATGATCTTTAAATATTATCTGCACATCCCTCAGAGACCAAATACTGTCAGTTAGAGAACTATGCGGATGTATTGTCACGTTTGCTTTGCCTGCTAGTCAGATTCCACCCATTAGTGAAAATATCTTCTATTGTGCGCAAATAGAACATATTCCAGTGACTGCAGCTCAGGTCTAACGACATAGCAGAAATGATCCTGTGATGGGGAAGGTACTGGAAATAGTTTTAAAGGGGAAGATAGCAGGAACGCATCCTGAATTAAAGCTGGAAATTTCCAGGAAACTCGAGCTGACAGTACAAGGTCTGTTGTGGGGGATAAGAGTAATAATTACTCTAAATTTGTGACAAAGAGTATTGAAACAGTTACATGAACGGCACCCAGGTATAGTTAGAATGAAGGAACTAGCACGGAACCACTTTTGGTGGCCAGGAGTCGATGCCCAGATAAAGGAAAAAGTAGGAATATGCCAGTCATTTGCACAAGTGAGGAACACACCACCATTATCCCCATTACATCCATGGTAGTGGCCTATAATGTCTTCGCAACATCTACACATTAACTTTGCAGGTTCATACGAGGGGCACATGTTCATGGTCGCAGTAGCACATTCCAAGTGGTCATGATGAAGTCAACAATCACGGAACAAACCATTGAAATGCTCGATGGGATTTTCACCAGATTTAGGAAAGCAGAATAAATCATGAGTGACAACGGTCCACAGTTCATGGTTCAGGAGTTCGAGGACTATGTGAAGATGAGTGGCATCTAGCACATAAAATCAGCACCTTACCACCTCTCCATGAATGGTTTAGCTGAAATGTTTGCCTAGTCCTTGAACCATGCAGTGAAAACTTCCAAGGACCAAGGTTCATTACATCACCACTTAAACAGTTTCTTGGCGAGTATCACAACACCACTCATGCAACTATTAAGAGTTCCCCCACTTTACTACCACTGAAGAGAAAGCTGAGAATGACATTTGATCTATTCTTACTGCAGGAGACATCCAAGATAGTAGAACACAATCAGCTGTCACAGATCATGAGAAGGTAATTCACAAAGACGCTTATTTAAGGAGAAAAAGTGTGGGTGTGCAGCTAAACTACTCGTGAGAAGTGGGTTCCTGCAACTCTATTGGCTTAAACTTGCCCAATCTCCGATATGGTACAAACTGAAGATGAGCTAGTTGTGGAGATGACATACAGATCAGTTGTTATCTACATGCACCATTGTGCCACTACCATGTCGGCCAGAACTATCTCAGGAGGAAACACCATAGATAGGATGCAGAGCTGGGCTGAGAAGTGGCAGATGGAGTTTAACCCTGACAAGTGTGAGGTTGTCCATTTTGGAAGGACAAATATGAATGCGGAATACAGGGTTAACAGTAGGGTTCTTGGCAATGTAGAGGAGCAGAGAGATCTTGGGGTCTATGTTCATAGATCTTTGAAAGTTGCCACTCAAGTGGATAGAGCTGTGAAGAAGGCCTA
Organism: Scyliorhinus canicula; assembly: GCF_902713615.1. Classification (NCBI taxonomy): domain Eukaryota; kingdom Metazoa; phylum Chordata; class Chondrichthyes; order Carcharhiniformes; family Scyliorhinidae; genus Scyliorhinus; species Scyliorhinus canicula. The sequence goes on from NC_052153.1 coordinate 40,059,673, forward strand.
TGGTGTGCTAGCATTCATTAGCAGAGGGATTGAATTTAAGAGCCGTGAGGTGATGATGCAGCTGTACAAAACCTTGGTAAGGCCACATTTGGAGTACTGTGTGCAGTTCTGGTCACCTCATTTTAGAAAGGATGTGGAAGCTTTGGAAAAGGTGCAAAGGAGATTTACCAGGATGTTGCCTGGAATGGAGAGTAGGTCTTATGAGGAAAGGTTGAGGGTGCTAGGCTCTTTCTCATTAGAACGGAGAAGGATGAGGGGCGACTTGATAGAGGTTTATAAGATGATCAGGGGAATAGATAGAGTAGACAGTCAGAGACTTTTTCCCCGGGTGGAACAAACCATTACAAGGGGATATAAATTTAAGGTAAATGGTGGAAGATATTGGGGGGATGTCAGAGGTAGGTTCTTTACCCAGAGAGTAGTGGGGCATGGAATGAACTGCCTGTGAAAGTAGTTGAGTCAGAAACGTTAGGGACCTTCAAGCGGCTATTGGATAGGTACATGGATTATGGTAGAATAATGGAGTGTAGATTAATTTGTTCTTAAGGGCAGCACGGTAGCGTTGTGGATAGCACAATTGCTTCACAGCTCCAGGGTCCCAGGTTCGATTTCGGCTTGGGTCACTGTCTGTGTGGAGTCTGCACATCCACCCCGTGTGTGCGTGGGTTTCCTCCGGGTGCTCCGGTTTCCTACCACAGCCCAAAGATGTGCAGGTTGGGTGGATTGGCCATGATAAATTGCCCTTAATTCTATGATTTATGACTAACCTAGGACAAAAGTTCGGCACAACATTGTGGGCCGAAGGGCCTGTTCTGTGCTGTATTTCTTTATATCTATACCTATATCATCCATACAGCCAGATTGTGTGACTGTGACGTCTGGTCAATTCCCTGAAGCAGAGATTGCCAAAGATTCCTCTGCTGCTACTAGTCTTCCTTCTTCAAAAGAGACTGTAATGCCTTATGGATAGAGACATCCTGTGAAGAACCTGAGAATATGTCTATGGTCAGGAACAATCAAATCCCTAAAGTACACAAGGCAGCCAGTGCGGAATAGACATCCGTCTGATCGTCTTTCCCATTGGCTGTATTACCACTGTGTAACAATTACATGCCTGTCCTTGTACATACGTTTTAATGATGATGTAAAAATACTTGTGTTAGAGCTTGGGAGTAAAGGGGGAGGGATATTATATATGCGGGTTGTTGTGTTGTTGCATGGCCACTTTAAGAATTTAGTCACTTCGCAGGTCTAGACTAAGCCTTTCAACAGTTTACACCACCTAATAAACATCTGTTGATGTAGATTATCAGGACTTGGGCATTTATTGGCCTTCAATTTCATCAATTTCTTCAAAACCATTTCCCTTCTAATACTGATTTCCTTCAGTTCCTCCCTCTCTTCAAACCCTATGTTCATCATCATTTCTTCATACGTTATTTGTGTTCTCCTTTGTGAAGACAGATGCAAACTATACATTTAGCTGGTCAGCCATTTCTGTCTTCCCTTTTATACATTCTCCTGTTTCTGGCTGAAAGAGACCTACATTTGGCTTTGCCAATCTTTTTCTCTTCACATACCTATGGAAGCTTTTAGAACCATAAAATTCCTACAGTGCAGCAGGAAACCATTCGCCCCATCGAGTTTGCACCAACCGTCTGAAAGAACACCCTTCCGAGGTCCACTCCCCACCATCATTCTGTAACCCCATAACCCCACCTAAGCTACGCATCTTTGGACACTAAGGGACAATTTAACATGGCCAATCCACCAAACCTGCACTTCTTTGGACTGTGGGAGGAAACTGGAGCATCCGAAGGAAACATACGCAGACACAGGGAGAAAGTGCAAAGTCCACATAGCCAGTCACCCAAGACCGTAATTGAGTCTGGGTCCCTGGCACTGTGAGGCAGCAGTGCTAACCACTGTACCACCGTGCCGCCTCATGGTCAGTTTTTATGTCAGCATTTTATCATCAGTTTTTATGCATACCACAAGTTCACTCTCGTACTCCATTTTCCCCTCCTTAATCATCCCGTGGTCCTCTTTTGATGAATTCAAAACTGCTACAAATCCTCAGGTCTGTTGTTTTTTCTGGCCAATTTGTATGCCTCTTCCTTGGATCTTATGCTATTTCTAATTTGCCTTTTAGTCCATGGTTTGGCCACTTTTCGCATTTCATTTTTGACACTAGGCAGGACTGAATAATTGTTGCATTTGACCCATGTGCTCTTTGAATGTTTGCCATTGCCTATCCACTGTCATCCCTTTAGAGGAACATTCCCCAATCCATCATTGTCAACTTACGCCTAATATCATCATATTTTTCGTTATTAAAATTCAGGACTCAGAATCAATTACATCATTCTCCATCTTGATGAAAAATTAATATTAAGGTCGCTCATTCCCAAGGGATATTGCACAACAAGATTAGCAATTATTCCTTTCTCATTACACGATACCCAGTCTAGGATGGTCTCCAGAAAACCATCTTGTATACACTCCAGGAAATCCTCCTCTACGGTATTTCTAATTTGATTTGCCCAATCTATATGAAGATTAAAGTCACCCATAATTACATATGTTCCTTCATCACATCTTTAATTTCCTGTTTATTGCCAACCCCAACATCACCACTACAATTTTGGGGTCTATATTGTCATGTGAGAGTACCTTCAAGAAATGAGTGTTTAAGAAATGTACCTTTAAGAAATGGGTGTTTATCAGTGATGTCAGAGTGTGGGTGGAGCTGGTCTGTCTGTCAGCTTTTTACTTTCGTTTTAGGCTGTTTGCTGCAGGGTGTGTTTTAGTTTCATTTTCAGTGTTGGAGCTGAAGCCAGGCCCTACGGTCCAGAGATCTCCCGGCCTCCCGCTGGCAGGAGGTCCTCCCTGACGCACTCCACTCCATTCGGTTGCTCCTGTGCACCGTGACTAATGAAACCCCCCATTAACGTCTCTTTGCCTTCCCTAGGAAGTCCACCTCTGGGGTATTGCTCCCAACGTGGCTGGCAGCTCCAGGACCCATTCTCCTCCGTAAACACGTGCGACTCCACAAGGCGGACCCGTTGGTTGAGAGGGTACAGCTACTTCACGCCAACCTGCAGTACGCTTACGTGGCGTACCCTGACGACCGCCAAGACACAGTCTCCCTCAGGGACCAGGCACCAGCTGGTTCCCCACATCCCCCCCCACCGACCCGGTGCCACCCTCCCTTCCCCCGGTGCACCCCACCGCAGCCCCGGCTCCGAGACCACCTGTCCTCCCCTTGCCCACACCCAGGGATGAAGAGGATTTCGACACACTCCCGGAGTCACCGAAGACCTAGCCGGAGTTGCCATCAGCACTATGGCGCTCTCGGCGACAGATTAAGGCACCGGACCGCCTGAATTTGTAATATTATCTGTACGTTTAAAACACAATTTCCTGTATATAGTTCTCCACCACCCCCGCCGGACTCATTTTTTTTAACAGGGGGTGAATGTGGTAGTCACCACTGATGTATATATTGTATATAGAGGATGTTGATACAGGTGCTTTACTGTAAGGCCCCTGTACTACAGGTACGGGGTAGATCGCTGCCTGCTGGCTCCGCCCAGTACCAGTAAGCGGAGTATAAATATGTGTGCTCCCCGTACAGCAGCCATTTTGTCAGCTGCTGTAGGAGGCCACATATCGCAGTGTAATAAAGCCTCGATTACATTCTACTCTCGCCTTTGTGTAATTGATAGCGCATCATCCTGTTTCAGAATAAGCGAGATGGTGGCCTGTGACGTCGTCGGGGGTAAACTCCCTCTGTTTCTTGCCTCGTTAAAGACCCTGATCAGCACCAGCCCCACTATCCCGGCAAATTGTTTGTAAAACTCCACCGGATACCTGTCCGGCCCCGGGGCTTTATCCGACTGCATGACCTTCAGGCCCCCCAATACCTCTTTGATCCTGACCAGGGCCCCCAGTCCGTCCACCAACCCCCTCCCCACTCTTGGGAAGGTCAGTCCGTCCAGGAATCGCCTCATCCCCCCCCACCCCCCCCGTCCCCGGGTGATTCCGAAGTGTACAGCTTCCTTTAAAAGTCCCTAAAGACCTTCTTCAGCCCTGCCGGGTCACCCACAAGATTATCCTCCCCATCCACTACCCTCCCTATTTCCCTAGCCGCTTCCCTCTTCCTTAGTTGTTGCACAAGCATTCTACTGGCCTTCTCCCCATCCTCATAAATTGAGCCTTTTACCTTTTAAGCTGCTCTACAGCCTTCCATGTAGTCAGCACCCCAAATTCGGCCTGCAGCCTCTGTCGTTTCCTGAGTAACTCTGGCCTCGGGGATTCCACGTAACTCCTGTCCGTCCGTAGAATTTCCTTAATCAGTCGGTGCGTCTCTGCTCTGTCTGTCCTGCCCCTGTACACCCGGATTGAAATCAGCTCCCCTTTCACCACTGCCTTCAGTGCCTCCCAGAGCACCGCTGCCGAGATTTCTCCAGTATCGTTCACCTGCAGGTAATTCTGCATGCATTTCCTCAGCCTCTCACACACCGCCTCGTCCGCGAGTAATCCAACTTCCAGCCTCCATGGTGGGCGCTGAAAGCTGTCCTTACAAAATTGCAGGTCTACCCAGTGCGGAGCATGGTCCGATGTGGCAATTGCCGAATATTCTGCCCCCACCATTCCGGCCAGCAGGTCCCTACTCACAACAAAGTAGTCAATTCGGGAATACACCTTGTGGATGTGGGAGCAGTACGAGAACTCCCTCGCCGTCGGCCGGCTAAATCTCCACGGATCTGCTCCCCCCATTTGCTCCATGAACCCTCTCAGTTCCTTTGCCATCATTGGCAACCTGCCCATTCTTGAACATGACCGGTGCAGGGTCGGGTCCAGGACTGTATTAAAGTCCCCGCCCATGATCAGCTTACGCCAGTCCAAGTCGGGGATCTTCCCTAGCATCCTCCTAATAAAATCCACATTGTCCCAATTAGGGGCATACACACTGACCAGGACTACTCTCACCCCTTCGAGCTTACTCCTCACCATAATGAACCTGCCACCCCCATCCACGACTGTGCCTCCGCCTCCAATTATACCCCTTCATTAATCAGGATCGTAACCCCCCTCAGCTTAGAATCAAGCCCCAAATGAAAGAGCTGACTGACCCAGCCCTTCCTTAACCTAACCTGGTCTGCCACTTTCAGGTGTGTCTCCTGCAGCATTACTATGTCCGCCTTCAGAACCCGCAGATGCGCAAACACACGTGCCCTCTTCACTGGCCCGTTTAACCCTCTAACATTCCAGGTGATCAGCCTGGTTGGGGGGCACTTCGCCCCCCCCCCCCACCCCCCATTTGCCAATCAGCCATCCCCTTTCCTTGGCCAGCCCCTCCAGCCATAAGTCGTGCTTCATCTAGCCCGCCTCCTGACCGGCTCCACCCATGACCTCCTCACTGTTGCTGTACCCAGTTTCCATCCCCGTCAGCAGAACGACCCTCCCCTCCCCCAGCAACACCATCCTATCACCTAACCCCTGCTCTAATCTAACTATATGCACACCCCCCCCACCTTAACTTCCATTGACTAGACCCACTCAGCTACCCTGGGCTCCCAGCATCGGCACCAGCCCGTCTCCCACCCATTGTTCCCAGTCACCCCTCCCCCGATCCATCCATACCACTTCCCCAGATCAGCCCTAACTTAAGCAAACGCTCTATACAAGTCATAAACAACCCCCACAATAGCACAATTCAAGTTAAACAAGAAAAAAAGAGATAAGAGCTAACAGGCACTTTCAGTCCTTCCCATGCAGTCACAGAAAAAGGTTGCACAAAGCCTGAAGCATCCATCTTAACCCAAACCTTTTAACTGTTTTCTTTATTATTATCCCCCCAGCCAAACTCCAACTCATCAAAGAGCCCAAAAAGGAAATATTCAGGTAAACCACGCAAAAAGCACACCAAAAAACCCACATCCCTACCCCCTTCCAACCCCCTAAAAACGTCGAAAAAAAACCCGACAAAAACGGACCCAAACGTACAGGCAATTTTCAAAACGGGACAGACACCACAATTCTTAAAAGTTCTAAGATGAGTCAAAACACCCTCAGCTTTGGGCCAGCCCTTGCTTATTAACGAAGTCCATCGCCTCTTCGGGTTCCTCGAAATAGTGGTGCTGACCCTCATACGTAACCCAGTCGCGCCGGAAAAAGCAGCCCGAATTTCACCGTGTTTTCATACAGTATCTCCTTCACCTGCTTGTAGCCTCCTCTCCTCCTGGCCACCTCAGCGCTCAAATCTTGGTAAACACGCAGGGTAGTATTGTCCCAAGTACAGCTTCTTGTGTTCTTTGCCCATTGCAGCACCCGTTCCTTGTCCAGGTACCTGTGAAAGCGTACCACCATCCTCGTGGGGGACCCCCTTGTTGCGGCTGCCTCACCTGCACTCTGTGTGCCCTGTCCACCACCGGCGGATCCGGGAACACCTCGTTCGCCAGCAACTTCTGAAACATACCCTCCACATACGCAGCAGCGTCCAGCCCCTCTGCCCCCTCCGGGTGGCTCACGATTCTCACGTTCTGCCGGCGAGATCTATTGTCCAGGTCCTCCAGTCTTTCCAGAAGCACTTTTTGCTGGCCCCTCAACCTCCGAATCTCCACATCCGCCACCGTTTGAAAGACAGCCTGCTCCTTCACTGACTTCTCATCCAGCCTTTTTTCCATCCGGTCAATCGACTTCTGTAGCGGCTCCAGGTTGACACGCTTCAGAGCCAAAAAGCCCTCCTGCATAGTCTGCAGCAGCTGCTCCATTGTGGGCTGGGCTTTCGGCTCTTTGCCCTGAACACCAGCCATGCTGGTCCCTCTCTCAGCCTCCACTGTGCCGTTACTCAACCATTTCTTCTGCTGTTTACAGTCCCTCCGGCTTCTTAGGTCCATCCAATTCTGTATGGGTCCTTTGCCTGAGTACTATTGCTTTCCAGTTCCGTGCTCAAAAGCGCAAAAAAGTCAGGTGAAAAGATCCAAAAGTCCGACCAAAATGGGAGCCACCATATGTGCTCATAGCCGCCACTGGAAGTCAGAACACTTTCCACTCCTGAACTCGCAAATGCCTCCTCGAAGCACAGGTGCCATGTCTCAGAGAATGATTAGTGCATTGCATGTCCAGCAAACTTTGATTCCTAAACAGTGTGCCTGTACTCTAGGAGCGTCAGCACCATACAGTTAGCTGACAATAATCATTCACTAAAGAGCAGGGTTTTAGCACTGTGGATCTTTCACAGCCAAAGGGTAAGTGTCTGGATGAGTGGTGGGCAGCTGAGCACGGCCTCCCTCATGCTGCCTGCATCGTCTGGGATGTAGGGTCGAAGGGCTCCTGATGTGGCCGGGGGTGAGTATGCAGAGCACAGTTTGCCAGCACAACTGGCTCACTGGATGGCACTCTAAGGGAAGGCAGAACAGTCATGCCAAGGGTGTCGGAGGCTTGGGGGATTTGAGGGTCCTGGGATGGAAGCCCTAAGTGATTGTCAATCTCTCTATCCTTCCAGATAAAGCTATGTTTGCTGGTGCTGATCCCACGGAGGCTGCCCTCGCTGTACATGTGGCAGCCGAGGTGGGCAGGTGACCTAGAAGACTGTAACGACAACAAAACATCCCATGCAGGAGGCCGCTGCACACCCTGAAGACCCGGCCGCCCATCAGGCTGAGGAGGGACCCAGAAGGGGAGGCCAGCGATGGCCCAAGATGTATAAGCGTGTTAGTCATTCCATCAGCTGACGGACACCATATGCCACAGAAGATTCTATCCTCGCAGACATGGCACCCCATTGAGGGGGAGGACACCTGCTCCCGGTGGCCATGAAGGTCACCACAGTCCTTAACTTGTATGCCATCGGGTCATGCCAAGGCTCGAGTGGGGACCTATGTGGCATATCGCAGGCATCCGCCCTCAGGTGCATCTGGGAGGTGACGGATGCTCTGTATGCCCGGCCATCAGGTTATATCACTTTTGAGTTGGACGAGGCCCACCAAGATGCCCGGCCTGCAGGATTTATTGTCATCGTCATGCTCCAGGTCCAGGGGGTGATTGATGGCACGCATGTCGCCCTGCGAGCACTGGGGCATCAGGAAGTCCCCTATACTAACCGGAATGGGTTCCCTGAATGGTCAGATCATGTGAGTCTACCACCTCAAGATCATGCATGTGTGTGCCCGCTATCCTGGAGCATGCATGGCAGTTACATCCCGGGGCACTCAGAGATCTTTGGTATCTTCGAACACCTCAGTATGATGGGTTGGCTCATAGGAGACAATGGATACCCATTGAGATCATGGCTGATGAGGCCTGAGAACGAGGTGGAGACCCAATATATTGAGGCCCACTTTGCCATCCGTGATTTCGTTGAGTGGTGCTTCGGGCTACTGAAAATGCGGTTCTGATGCCTGGACCCGTCTGGTGGTGTCCTGCAGTATACCCCCCAGAGTGTTTCCCGCTTTATGTTGATCTGCTGTGCCCTCCACATCCTAGCACAGCAGTAGGTACTCTTTCCAAGGAGGAGGAGGAAAAGGAGGAGGTGGTGGCAGGACATGTGGCCTCGTCTGAGAAGCAGGAAGAGGTGGACTAGGAGGGGCTGGAGGAAGAGCCCGAGGAGGAGCCGGAAGATGGAGGACAGGCTGAGGCGAGGGTGGCCCTCAATGTCTCCAGATTCTGCGAGGGCGAAGATGAGTCCGTCAGCTTAACCTCCCCCTCCATTTCCCTCCCCCCATTTCCTTCCCCCCATATCCCTCCCCCTTCCCCCATCCCCTCGCATCATTTCCTCCCCATCCAACACACTGCCCCCTCCCCGACTACCGTGTTCCCCCCTCTAAGGGTCTGTGTAACATCACTCCAGGGTGACGCTATGAAGATTAACATGACAGAAGCTTCACAT